>NC_140990.1:235078948-235276718 GCF_052327205.1 Somniosus microcephalus
CCGATTTCCCGAGGCTCTCCCCCCCCCGCGATTTCCCGAGGCTCTCCCCCCCCCGCGATTTCCCGAGGCTCTCCCCCCCCCCCGATTTCCCGAGGCTCTCCCCCCCCGCGATTTCCCGAGGCTCTCCCCCCCCGCGATTTCCCGAGGCTCTCCCCCCCCCGCGATTTCCCGAGGCTCTCCTCCCCCCCGCGATTTCCCGAGGCTCTCCTCCCCCCCCCATTTCCCGAGGCTTCCCCCCCCCCCATTTCCCGAGGCTTCCCCCCCCATTTCCCGAGGCTTCCCCCCCCCCATTTCCCGAGGCTTCCCCCCCCCCCCCATTTCCCGAGGCTTCCCCCCCCCCATTTCCGAGGCTTCCCCCCCCCATTTCCCGAGGCTTCCCCCCCCCCATTTCCCGAGGCTTCCCCCCCCCCATTTCCCAAGGCTTCCCCCCCCCCCATTTCCCGAGGCTTCCCCCCCCCATTTCCCGAGGCTCTCCCCCCCCCCCCTTTCCCGAGGCTCTCCCCCCCCCCCTTTCCCGAGGCTCTCCCCCCCCCCCTTTCCCGAGGCTCTCCCCCCCCCCTTTCCCGAGGCTCTCCCCCCCCCCCTTTCCCGAGGCTCTCCCCCCCCCCCTTTCCCGAGGCTCTCCCCCCCCCTTTCCCGAGGCTCTCCCCCCCCCTTTCCCGAGGCTGTGTGCTGGCGTCACGGGGGCCGTGCGCATGCGTGCCGGCGTCAAGGCGGCTGCGCAACGGCCGTGCGCATGCGTGGTTGCCGTTTAAAAAAATGCCAGAGCGGGCTCTCGCGGGCGGGCGGCGCATGCGCGGTCAGTGCCAGCGGCGCGAGGCGGCCCGCGGGGAGTAGGCAGGGAAACCCCGCGGGCTGGCGGCCGTTAGAGCGGGGAGTAGGCAGGGAAACCCCGCGGGCTGGCGGCCGTTAGAGCGGCTCACTTCGGGCCCCGACACCGTCAAACCTGAGAGGGGGAAGTAGAGAGGGAAGAGGAGAAGGAGAGAGGGAAGAGGAGAAGGAGAGAGAGGGAAGAGGAGAAGGAGAGAGAGAGAGAGAGAGGGAAGAGAGAGAGATAGAGAAATTTTTGGAGCTTCAGGCCTGCCTGCAGCGGGCCTGGAGACCAGCACCGAGTCCCCCCTGCGCGAGGGTGAGGAGGAGGGAGAGGGGGTTGCTAAACACAATATAAAACTGAAATAAATTGTTAATTAATTCCCTAACACATAATTCAAATATTTACCTTAGTTCCCTAACACACAGAAAGTGTGGGGGAAAAAATTGTGGAAAATCAAGATGGCGGCCACTCACCTCGGTTCAGAAGGATAAGGCCCGCCCACACACGCACCGATTGGTCGACCGGTCAGGTCACCGAAGCGTAGGATTGGTCAATCATCGAGTCACTCGACACTCAACTGTAGGAAGACCTCGACGTCACACGGTCGCTAATGAGATGCTAATGAGCGGAACGCTGAACGTTTTTGGGATACCGCGGGCGGGATTTTTGTCCGGCCGAAACGTAAATAGGCCGATGACCGGTCCGGAATCGCAAGCTTTCTTTTGAGGCGACGCGCGCGTCGGTACGCTCTGTAACTTCCAAACGCATCGAGACCAGGCGGACAGACAGACAGAAGAGCCGCTTTATATATATAGATGTGCTGCTGCCTGATGGATGTGACAATGGTCACCCGAGGCTTCCTGGAAGGATCCAGTTGCAAAAACATTCAAAAATGTGGTGATTTTTGTTGCTACAGACAGTGCTGTTCTCCTGATGGAAATGCGCTGCAGGTCTTCAGCAAGCACTTGGCATAACTCCCAATACACTCAGAAAGGGGCAGGAACGCAGCCTTCTGAGGCACTTACATGCAGAGATATCTAAATAAGTTCTTATAGGTCTGTAAACCCTGTTCAATAGACCACCTATTTCCACCTCCGTAATATCACCCGTCTCCACACCTGTCTCAGCCGATCTGCTGCTGAAACCCTCATACACGCTTTTGTTACCTCCAGATTCAATTATTCCAATGCTGGCTGGCTTCCACTCTCCATAATCTTGAGCTAGTCCAAAACTCTGCTGCCTGTATCCTAACTCACACCAAATCCCATTCACCCATCACCCCAGTGCTTGCTGACCTACATTAGATGCCGGTCCACCAACACCTCGATTTTTAAATTCTCATCCTTGTGTTCAAATTCCTCCGTGGCCTCACTCCTCCCTTATCTCTGTAACCTTCTCCAGCCCTATAACCTGAGAACTCGCCGTTCCTCCAGCTCTAACCTTTTTTGCATCCACCACTTCCTTTGCCCCACTATTGGCGGCCATGCCTCTAGCCGTTTAGGCCCTAAGCTCTGGAATTCCCTCCCCAACCCTTTTTGCGTCTCCACCTCTCTTTCCTCCTTTAAAACCTACCTCACCTGTCCGAATGCCTTCTTCTTTGGCTCAGTGAAAATTTCTGTCTGATTACGCTCCTGTGAAGCACCTCAGGATGTTTTACTATGTTAAAAGTGTTATATAAATGCAAGTTGTTGTTGTTGATACCTATGTGTTGGAAATAAATATCTTCTGTGATACTCTAAGTGCTTCCAATCTAACCTTTTCTATATCTTCATCTTCTTCATAGCACAGGAATAGAGGGGGTCCCACTAGGAAATCTATTTCCCCAGAGCAGAAAATTTCTTTCTCAAGTAAGCACAAAAACTGACAAGAGAAGTCTTTAGAGCAAGAACCAACCAAAATGTACTGTGTAGGCAAAGTTGCTGCAAGCTACAATCAGGAAATCCAAAATGGCTTCCTCCATATGGTATCCAGTTCAGGCATATTGCTGTGCTGCTCACACTGCTACTTAAATAGCGGCAGTTGCCTGAGAGGTCACGTTGGGGTTGAAGTTGGGGAAAATGGTGTGGAAACATTGACCACATACACATGTTATTAGTTGCATGCAATGAGGTATGTTCCAGGCCACTTTTGAGGGTAGGATTGTGACGGAATGGCACTCTGCCCATTTTACTTAATAATACACCTCAAAACTGTGCCAAAATGGTCATCTTTTTCCACAGGAAATTCCAGGTCACGGTGCACTGTAATAGTGCCCAAATATTGCACCCTTTTTCTTTGTAAAGTTGCACATTTAAAGGTAAGGTTATGTTTAAATAACTTGAATTAAAGGCAAGTAGTTTCTCCATCGTTCTGTAACTTAGGGACAACAACAACTCTGTGTGATAATTTAGGATCATCTTAGAACAAACATCAAGAAGATCCAAATTGAGCCATTTGGGGTTGAGGTACAGATCAGCTATGATCTAATTTAATGGCCAAAGAAGCTCGAGGGGCTGAATAGCCTACTCCTGTTCCTATGTTGCTATTTGTAGAGTGGCCTACTGGCTGATGGGTATCTGTCCTCTCTAGCTATTTTATTGGTCAAATTATTCTATGGTGAGGAGGTCTGCTTCTGATCCCTAGTGGAACACGGCACAGCTGCTGAGTATTAAAAGGGTTTGTCATGCGTACGGCAAAAACCTTGTGGAGAGTAAAATAAACAATCCAGTGAACACAGGATAAAAATAGGTGAGGTGGCAGTCCCCAAATTTAGCCTAACCTAAATGATCTATAACCAAGAGCTATGAGGAAGAACTAATACTTAGGAGACAATTTAAAATAAAGACTCATAACTGTGCTGAGATAATTGTGCAATTCATTCACAAGGTTTTATTGTGATCTATATCCTCCTAGAAGCCAGTTCTCTGGCTCGAAGCACATCATACGGAACTGGTGATTCAAAGGTTGCATTTGCACTAAAGGCAATAATGTTATGATGTTGCCATGAATGCAAACAGTTTGTGTCTTAACACCTCTGTAAAGTGTCAGCTGCTATGTAATCCTAACTTAATGCTGGCCTTTGAAACAGGTTGGATCTACTTATCCCAGTTGGCTGCAAGTATTTATTTCATGTAACTGAAAGAAAGGCTCTCATATCATCAGCAAGTGCTGCTGAAAAAATATTCGAAATTTACATCTCATACAGAAGTTAAAGAACTTGTCTGACAGCCTCTCTGCCAAACATGGTTATTTCAGTGACAGAAGAGCTTCTACTACCAGAGTCTTTTGAATTGGTTTTGAAAATGCGACATTATTATAAGTTGCAACGCTGTGTGGGTACTTTCATAATATGTGGGGACTGATTTTAACTCCGAGCGGACATTAGGCGGGTGGCGGGCAGTGTGATCACACTGTCCGCTCGATGTCCTCGGCGTGAGACTTGAGCCATTTTCAGGGCCGGGCATTATCAACATTTGTTTGGCATGCTGCTCACAGGCAACTCGCTAATTTCGGTGGTGGGAAATCTGGCGGCTCTTCTGCCAGATTTCCCACTAAAAGAAACTCATGCTTGCCTTTTCCTGAGCGGCCTACAGTAGTCCCTTTAAGAAACATTGGGTGGCTGCTCTGCCAATGGGTGGAGCGTGTGCTGTACATGATCTGCCCATTGGTCCTCTCTTCAAGTTACTGGATCATTTTGGGATACCATTCTACAGGCAGTAGGAGCCCTCCATTCCTCATCAGCCTAGTACAATGAGCATTCAACTTTGGGCAGCATCACCACCATAGCAAAACCTGCCCTCACCCCATGTTCACTTTCCAGCAAAGGCCACTTGACAGTGATCAGGAGAGGGAACCCCTGACTGGCTTGTCCCCTTCTTCAAACTAGCGCAGATATCAGTAGTGCCCTGACCCCGTCTCAGCCGAGATCAGCTAATTCGGCACAAATCAGAACCTTCCTGATTTGTATGGCTCAGTCGCACACTACTGTGACTATTGATAGCTCAAATTCTAGCACAGTTATGACAAGTAATAAAATATCCATATTGTTGGAATAGTGTTTAACAAATCACAGAATCACAGAAACCCCACAGTGCAGATAGAGGCCATTTCGGCCCATCGAGCCTGCACCGACACATATCCCACCCTATCCCCGTAACCCCATGTATTTAATCCCCCTAACACTAAGGGTCAATTTATCATAGCCAATCAACCTAACCCGCACATCTTTGGACTGTGGGAGGAAACCGGAGCACCCGGAGGAAACCCACGCAAACACGGGGAGAATGTGCAAACTCCACACAGACAGTCGCCCGAGGCCGGATTTGAACCTGGGTCCCTGGCGCTGTGAGGCAACAGTGCTAACCACTATGCCACCATGCAATGATTAATGCTACTAAATCAAATTTCACTATCAATGACTCCAAGAACAGGTGGGTTTTGGTTTGGTGGGAAGTAAAAAAATTTAAAATTTAAAATCTGACCTCAAACCGTCTCAAATCCACGCACTTGTGGTTTTAACGGGGGCGGAACAGGAGTCGGGTGGCCAATCCGCTCTCAGGAGATGGGTCGGTCACTGAAAATTCTTAAGGAGGCTGCAGTTTTTTTTTAATTTTTAGCTAATGTTGGCCAGGTTTCCGGGGCTTGGGAATCCCGGCCGGCAAAAGGAGATGAGAATGACCATTTCCATAAGGTAAGTGTATTTACAGCACTGCTTGTGGGCCAGGAGCAGCAGAAGTGTTCCCTCCAAGCCCAACAAGCTTACCTCGGTAACCCCCCACGATCTCCAAACCCCAAACATCCCCCCCACCCCGATCCCCAACCCCCACCCCCCATGATCTCTGACTCCCACATACCCACCCAGATCTCCGACTCCCCCCCCAGCGATCTATGGCCCGCCCACTCCCCCTGCAATATCCGACCTGCACTGTCCCGCAATCTTTGACCCTCCCACCCCGATCTCTGACCCCCGCACACCGATCTCTGACCCCCGCACCCCGATCTCCGACCCCCACTGCCCCTACAACCTCTGACGCCCCCACCCTGATGACCGACTCCCACAACGTCCACCTCACAATCTCTAAATTCCCCCAACTTACCTGATATAAGCTCCTCAGCTGCTTTCCTACCCGAGAGACAGCCAGCCTGTCAATTAGGCTGGCTGTTGGGCAGGAAACCTACTGAAACAATTTAAAAGATGTTCTCCAGTTAAATCCTGCAAGACATCCGGGAATCCCTTACTTTCGGGTTTCCCTTCCGGAAATCCTAGCCCCTCACCCCCAACCCTAACCACTGCTCTCTTCACAGCCCTGAGTAAATATCGGGGCCAAAGTGTTCATAATATAAATTTTGAACTGACAGCTCAAATTAAACCTGTAAATAAAGAGATGAAAATTTGCAGCTAAGTGGTTTTCCACAATACTGTATACATTTCTACTTTCAAAGCATTCTTTCCATCATGTGCCAAATTATACATTCTATCCTTATTTACTTCCATAACAGTCATTAAACTTTAACATTAGGATTAACTGGGATATTTTGTATGTTCACTTCATAGCAATAACAACTATTCAGCTTCTCTTTGACCTACATTCTTGTCATATTTGATCATTATAGCACTTGTCACAGTGATTCCTGTGAAACTGAGCTATTGTCTATTCAGCAAAATGAAGAATATGTATTAAAATTCACCACATTGAGTTACATCTGTACAATAGCAAAATACTGCGGATGCTGGAAATCTGAAATAACAACAGAAAATGCTGGAAATACTCAACAGGCCAGCAGCATCCGTGGAGAGAGAAACATAGTTAACGTTTCAGGTCTGAGACCCTTCATCAGAACTGGAAAAAGCTGGAAATATAACAGATATTAAGCAGGTGCAGAGACGGTGGGGGGGGCGGGGGGTGGGAGGAGGGTTTAGGAGGGGAGGAAGGAATTGAAAGAACATACTGTGAAAATGTTGCAAATGGGAATGGCAAAATCATACAGCTTGAAAAATGGGGGCAGGGATTATTATCTGAAATTGTTGAACTCGATATTGAGTCCGGAATGCTGTAAAGTGCATAATTGAAAGATGAGGTGCTGTTCCTCGAGCTTACGTTGAGCTTCATTGGGACAATGTAATAGGCTGAGGACAGAGAGATCAGAGTGGGAGTGAAGCGGAGAATTAAAGTGACAGGCGACCGGAAGCTCAGGGTCACCCTTACAGACTGAACGGAGGTGTTCCACAAAGCGGTCGCCCAATCTGCGTTTGGGCTCCCCAATGTAGAGGAGACCGCATCGTGAGCAGCGAATACAGTTTATTAAATTGCAAGAAGTACTTCTCCTCTGACTCCACTCACTTCCTCCAAATTAAAGGTGTTGCTATGGGAACCCGCATGGGCCCTAGCTATGCCTGCCTGTTCATGGGGTATGTGGAACACTCTTTGTTCCAGTCCTACTCAGGTCCCCTCCCTCACCTCTTTTTCCGGTACATCGATGACTGTATCGGTGCCGTTTCCTGCTCTCGCCCTGAACTAGATAAGTTAATTCACTTTACTTCCAATTTCCACCCTTCCCTCACCTTCACATGGTCCATCTCCGACTCTTCCCTTCCCTTCCTTGACTTCTCCGTCTCCATTTCTGGCGATCGGCTTTCGACAAACATCCACTACAAGCCCACGGACTCCCACAGCTACCTGGACTACACTTCCTCCCACCCCGCTTCCTGTAAGGACTCTATTCCATTCTCCCAGTTTCCCTGTCTCCACCGCGTCTGTTCTGACAATGCCACCTTCCATACCAGTGCTTCCAACATGTCTTCCTTTTTCCTCAACCGAGGATTCCCCTCTACTCTGCACCTGCTTAATATCTGTTACATTTCCAGCTTTTTCCTGTTCTGATGAAGGGTCCCAGACCTGAAACGTTAACTCTGTTTCTCTCTCCACGGATGCTGCCTGGCCTGCTGAGTATTTCCAGCATTTTCTGTTGTTATTTCAGAGTTACATCTGTATATAGATTAAAATATTCCTTCAAAGATACAGACATTGCTTACTATATTTTACTGCAATGAAGCTAATTTTCAGAGAATGTCTGATGTTTTAAAAGTGGCTTTGCAATGCAATTAGAATTCAAAACACAGCACTAAAAAAAAAACATAATATTTATGCATTTACTGTGTGGGGAAAATCCACCCACCTCTCATTGTCTCAGATTGTCTTTCAGCACTTCAGATAATGGGCCTGAATTTGCGGTTGGAAGATTCCGACCAGCAAAAAAAAATCAACGAATTACCTTCTACTTCAGGATCCACGGAGACTCGCGCTCCTGGGCCTCTATGTGTAGACATGCGTAGAGGCCCACGTATCCCAGGGATGCAGGCAGTTCACAAGCGCCCCTGTGATCACATGGGCTGGCCCAACCAATGACAGAAGGGAATCCCCATTCATGCTTATAGGAATTCCGTATGTACGGAAACCCCATAAGTATGAATGGTGTGAGCTATGGGGGTGGTTTGTGGTGGATGGACGTTATGTGGCCACCAGATGGAGACAAAGTCCCCCTCTCACTCCAATTCAGGTGAAGGCCACACCCACCTCCAACACACCTGAGGCAAATCTACCCATTAGCTCAGGAGTTCAAAAGGCAAACTAGTGCAACCCTTCAGGGCCAGTGCCTGAGAAGAGGGCCAGTGCCAGTGCCAGTGCCAGTGCCAGTGCCAGAGGAGAGAGCCAGGACAGGGCCAGTACCTGAGGAGAAAGCCAGGACAAGGCCAAGGCTGCTGGGGCCCAGCTTGCAGCTGCCACAGAGAGGTCTGCTGTTGAACCCGGGTGGAATATTGTTTAGTTCTGAGAGCCTGATGTGATCCCTGGACCGGCTGAGAAAGATCCAGTGGTAAAGTAACCCTGGTTTATTGTTTTTTTTGAGAAAACTGATTTAAGGACTGCCTTCCTAACGACCCGGGGCGGGTGATGGTTTTGTTCTTCATTTTTCTTTTTGAACATCATGTGTTTTTTGGATTTTGCCAGACGTGAACCTTTTTTCCCCGTTTTCTAAAAATAAAACACAGATAACTGCTGTTTTTCATTTACCAATCTTGTGACTGTGCTTGTGTCCTCCACCCCCCCGCATCAACACATCCTTCGGATTTGGTGGAGGTTGGAAACATATGGTGGAGAACGTTGGCTTTAGCCCTCTGGTGGCTGGGAGGACAAAGCACACATGGTTGAAAACCCTTTGGTGGAGTGATGGAGGCACTTTTACAGCAGAAAGAGTTGGATGAGAAGGCTGAATCGTTTTCTCGGCCTGCTTCTCGAAATGCAGTTGCAGGGTTGCCGGCAGCAACACTGGCCTCACTTGGGGGATCTTCCCCTCGATGAGGGAGTGGGGATACGAGTAGCATTCCGGATCCAGATGTTTCACTCAGTGAATTGCGGGATTCCTTATCAGAAGTAGAAGAGAAATACAAAAAAAGCTATGGTCTCCAATGCACAACTAGACAATGAAAAATCTAACCTCGTCTACCAAGTGGATACACTAAAAGATGTTATTGAGGAATTGGAGGAGCAAATGGCAGAGCTATATAGAGAAAATGAGGAAAAATCTAAGGAACTGGAACGACAAAAACATACATGTAGTGTGTCACAATATAAAGTAGAAGAACTAAAAGAGGGTATTCGGCAAAAAGACGAGCTTATAGAGAAACACGGTTTGGTGATAATCCCAGAAGGCATACCTAATGGTGATGTAAACCATGAACCAGTTGTTGGTGCGATTACAGTTGTCTCAAGAGGCCGCTCAAGTGCTTGAAGGTGCAGGAGGTGGACCACTAGATGTGCGGCTAAAGAAACTGGCCGATGAAAAGGAAGAATTACTTGCACAGATCAGAAAGCTGAAATTGCAGTTGGAAGAGGAACGACAGAAGAACTCTAAGATTGAAAATGTGCTCACGGATTCTGATCGACTAGAAAATGGCACAGATCTACAAATTCTTGAAATGCAGAGAGATGCGAATAGGCAGTTGAGTGAGTACAGTTTAAACTGTCTAAGGCAGAACAGGATATTGCCACTGTTGAACAAAATGTTGCCAGACTCGAAGGACAGGTGCTTCGTTATAAAACAGCAACAGAAAACTCTGAAAAAATGGAGGATGAACTAAAAGCAGGAAAGAGGAGGCCCTTTGGTCTGCCTGCGCCCCTTCCCGGAGGTCGGAGCTGAGGGGGGGATATGTGAGCTATGGGGGTGGTTTGTGGTGGATGGACGTTATGTGGCCACCAGATGGAGACAAAGTCCCCCTCTCACTCCAAATCAGGTGAAGGCCACACCCACCTCCAACACACCTGAGGCAAATCTACCCATTAGCTCAGGAATTCAAAAGGCAAACTAGTGCATCCCTTCAGGGCCAGTGCCTGAGGAGAAAGCCAAGGCAAGGCAAGGCAAGGCTGGGCAAGGCTGAGGCCGAGGCCCAGCTTGCAGCTGCCACAGAGAGTTCTGCTGCTGAACTCGGGTGGAATATTGTTTAGTTCTGAGAGCCTGATGTGATCCCTGGACCGGCTGAGAAAGATCCAGTGGTAAAGTAACCCTGGCTTATTGTTTTTTTGGAGAAAACTGATTTAAGGACTGCCTTCCTAACCACCTGGGGAGGGTGATGGTTTTGTTCTTCATTTTTCTTTTTGAACGTCATGTGTTTTTTGGATTTTGCCAGACGTGAACCTTTTTTCCCCATTTTCTAAAAATAAAACCCAGCTAACTGCTGTTTTTCATTTACCAATCTTGTGACTGTGCTTGTGTCCGCCCCCCCCCCCCCCAACCGCCGCATCAACACACCCTTCGGTCTAGGTGGTGGTTGATTACAATGGGAATACAGGAAACTCTTTTTTATCCGGCACGGACGGGATCAGCGTGGTGCCGGTTGATCAAAAAGTCCGGATTACAGAGAGTTATAGTTAAAAGGTACGAGAGCTCCGTACACAGCAACAAATCCAGGCTTCCCTGTTGCTCAGCAACAGGTGCAAAAAGCCCGGCCACAGACCAAGCGTCCCTGTTGCTTAGCAACAAGTGCAGGAACCCCCGATTACACAGCCAAGAATCAAGAAACGGCCACTAATATGAAGAAAAACTTAACTGAACCTACTCCTGAATTTTGCTGGTTAACTGAGATTTCCGGTTGTTTGGGTGCCGGTAAATTGAGAGTTTCCTGTACCCCCCAAAATACCTATACACTTTAAATAAATAAAATTAAAAAACACATATTTAAAATGGCATTTAATTAAATATTTAAAACAAAAATTTGATTTTTTGAAAAACAAATTTACATGCTTTAAAAGGGCTAAAAACAAACTTGCCTTATTTCACGGGTTTTTAAGTGCATAAATTATTGAAAATGTTATATTTTTCTGTTTTTTAAAAATTCTTACGCTGGTAAAATCAGGGCCTACGCCTGCTTTTACCAGGCGTAAGAATTCACGGGCATTCGCTGGGCAGAAGTTGGGCCAATAGCCCAACTCTCTGCCCGCAGATGTCCTTTTCCTGGGGATGCTTTGGATCTGTCAAGAAAATGGGAATGGGAAAATGGAAAATTCTTGACAGATCGCAAATTCCGGGTTTTAGTGCATGCACAGTGCATGCCTAAATCCGGAACTTGCGAGTCACTTACAGGCACGTGCACACCTCGTATGCACCCGTAGGGGCCACAAATGATGGCCTCATGATTGTAAAGGACATGCTTTTCCCTTCTAAACTAGTGGTTTCACAGCAAAATTATATTAAATCTTCACTATAGCTGTTGCTCATTAGTTTAAAAACTAGCTTGATCTCATGGCAGGCTTATTTGTTGCTGATTCCACTTCATTTTACGGTAACTAGGTTACACTTGAATGTTCCATAACATAATGGGCCGTAATTTGCGGTCCCTACGGGTGTGTACGAGGTGCGCGCATGCCCTTAAGGGTCTCGCAAGTTCTGATTTAGACATGCCCTGTGCATGCACTAAAAGCCGGAACTTGCAATCTGTCAAGATCCAACGCATCCCCGGGAAAAGGGCATCTGTGGGTGGAGAGTTGGGCTATTTGCCCAACTTCTGCCGAGCGAATGCTTGTGAAATTCTTACGCATGGTAAAAACAGGCGTAAGGCCTGATTTTACCAGCGTAAGAATTTTAAAAAAACAGAAAAATAAAATGTTATCAATAATTTATACATTAAAAAACCTGTGAAATATGGTATTTATTTTTAGCCCCTTTAAAACATGTAAATTAGCTTTTTTAAATTAAAATGTTATTTTAAATATTTAATTAAATGCCTGCTTAATTAATTTTAAATGTGATTTATTTATTTATTTGTTTAAAGTGTAGAGCTTTTTTGAGGTTTCCCATTCATACTTATGGGGTTTCCGTACATATGGAATTCCTATAAGCATGAATGGAGATCCCCTTCCGTCATTGGTTGGGCTGGCCCACGTGATCCCAGGGGCGCTTGCGAACCGCCTGCGCCCCTGGGATACGTGGGCCTCTACGCATGTCTACGCAAGTGTCCATGGATTCCGAAGCAGAAGGTAAGTTCGTAGATTTTTTGCCGGTCGGAGGCATCGCCCGCGAGAAGCCTCTGACCGCAAATTCAGGCCCAATATTTTCTTCAGAGTTTAATATGTAATTGAAATTTGTTGTTCGTGGCCAATTTTTATCTTGCTACATTCTCATCAAATTATTAGATTTTTCACTTTCTCATCTTGAGCTTGACCTCCGTTTTAATGGAACTGCCATGTGTGTTGCATCCAACAAATCCAGATGTAACTTTTTAACATTAGCGAGGGCCCAGTTTAATGAGAATCAGTGTTGCTGAATAATTTCACACGGTGGAGATAAAAGCTATCAAAAGATAACAAGCGTGAAATTATTTTGGTAACATGACTTTCATTCTCAGTTACCTCAGAGGAATTGCCAGTCAGCTGATAAATGTCAGTTTATCACCGCTGTCCATTCCTTAGACTATCAGCCAATCACTATCATGTTGTGATAATGTGTATTTAAACTATTCATATGTTGTTATCGAATCTTTGACTGACAGCAAGTTTGTAACGCCTGTGCCGAGATAGCCCTCAACAAATGGTAATATTTTGCCCCCTGCAATAAATCTTTTTACCTACTATCCAGTGGATTTTGGGGAGCTCTTATCATGTGGTGTAGAAAAACTGGAAGATCAGGAGATGATTCACTGATTCCAACAATTTACTCCGATTACCGTATGCCACCCCTTTGAATGTAAGGCATCACTGTAAACATCAACACCAACGGGAAAATCATTTCACTTGCTATTACTACCAGGTAAAAATCATTGCAAAGACTCCCTTGGCTGGGGAGTCTAGAACCAGGGGTCACAACCTCAGGATAAAGGGTAGGCCATTCAGGACTGAGATGAGAAGAAATTTCTTCACACAGAGGGTGGTGAATCTTTGGAATTCTCTACCCCAGAGGGCTGTGGAGGCACAGTCATTGGGTATATTCAAAACAGAAGTCGATAGATTTCTGACTAGTAAGGGCATCAAGGGATATGGCGATAGGGCTAGTGAATGGGGTTGAGGCAAAAGATCAGCCATGATCTCATTGAATGGCGGAGCAGGCTCGAAGGGCCAAATGGCCTACTCTTGCTCCTATTTCTTATGTTCTTAAGTAAATTGGGACACTGGCCACCATCAGGAATATCTAGCCTCTAATCTTCCAGTAATTAGCCACATTTTGCAGTATCTCACTAAAACGATGGCTTACACTTGGAATTGGAAAAGCCGTTTAAATCTCTGAAGCAGCAGTAAAGTCAACAGGAGAGAATTCAAATCAAGCTGGTTCCCAGCCAAAATGTGTGTGCAATCCAAACACATGCCCAAAGTCTGAGGCCCAATCAAAATCTGGTCTCTGACCTCATTTGCATCAAAGCGACTGGCTCCAGACACCGATCAGTGTCGCCGATCGGGGCCTGACCAATTGCGGCTGGATCTGACATCGAGCCAGCCTGCAGGCAGGTCTTGGGAGGGATAGGGTGGGTGAAGCGGAAGGGGCCGTTAGCGGCCCACAGTATTTTCGTGGAGCCAAGAGGAACACTCCTGCTCCTCCTTGCTCCACAAAAATTAAACTATTAAATAGTTTTCTTTGGGCCTCCAGTAGTCCCCTTAAGGACTGCTCAAGACCCGGTTCATTTGTTGACCAATTCGAATCAGGCTCTACAGCCAGTGATAGGTGCCCTACATATGCGAAGCGTGGTCCTAACGCCTTTTTCAGGCAGGTGCCCTGCCTACTTAGAAGTTGCCAACTTCCAATTTGGTAGCTGGTGTACATCCGGAGGAGATCAAGCGCAGGAGATCGTAATCCGACATTTGTCCCCCAACGTTGATTTAATGCCCCAACGTAATGATGTTGACTGCATCCCCCGAGAGAACTATTTCAGTGTGTAGTTCTCAGATCTAGACAGGTTTTAACAACTAGTGTGGTTTATTCACACAACTGAAGTATAGCCATGTCTAGATTTTCTACCCAATGACTGTGAATGGGTGGTAATTCTAGCCCATTGACACAATCTTGTAATTGTTCTTTTTATCATGTAAAAAAATAACTGCTCTCACTGGCATTGCAGAAAAAATGGATAGAAGCAAGCTACAATAATATTCACTGGTTGCACATAAATCCAACATGGAATTATATATATGTATATTTTAAATCTGCAGCACCTCACCTCACTCCCAGCCTTCTATACACCCACATAAATTCCACTACAGGAAATGCAATTTCAGCTTCCCCCAAAGGTGATTTAAATCAACATTGTCCTTCATTTCTGAATCAACCCTGTCCTTCACAAAGATATTATTTCCATGGGAGAAATTTCTGACCCACACCTGTTTTACATCAGTTATCGGTGTAGATTCCCCTATTCCAGTCAGATATTGAATTTGATTTAAGATCCAAATTTTTGTCAATTACTTTAACCACCTACTTTCTTCCATCTGGGCAATGCATACTGCATCCTCAGTGTAGCACAATGCCTAATGCTACCCAGCAGTTCACCTGCTGTTCCCTGGATCTGCCAGTTTAAGTTTGCACTGTACAGTATTAGGCATGAAATCCAAATGCCCAGATGGCAAAGCTAGCAGGAAACAAGTTATTGTTGTGGAAAAACCTGTTTTATCTGGCTAATGACAGGAGTAGGACATATCGATAAATGTCAAAACCAACTCTGAAAGAATGATTTTTTTCTACAAATGCGAGATTTTCAAGTTAAGAAATGCCTGCTGTGTTAAATAAATGCAGGTATAATCGGCTAACACTTAAAAAGTCATTTTGAATCTTGTGTCAACGGAAGCAAAGTACTGACCCTTTTGTCATTCCTTTAATGCCAAATTATTTTATAAATTGGTTGAAGCATATTGACATCTTGTCAATGAAAACTCTGGATGATGAAGAACAGGGATATTTTAAAACTTTAATTTTCTACTCTGCATGGGGAAGCAATCTACTGTGCTAACAGCTTCCCGCAGCTAACTGATGACAAAGCTTCAATTTCAGTCACTCCAGACAACAGAGCAAATCTATATAATTAAAAGTTTTATGTCTGTGTTTGTTATATTCCGGTCTGGGTACTTACTAGGCTAATGCATACAGTTGATAACTTCAGAGGTAAGCAATTGTATGTCAAATAGTCTGCCTGGGTGAAATCTGAGGCTTACAAATGTAAAGTGTGCATTGGAGAGAGGAATTCTCCTGTTTGTATGCAGGTTGAACTGTTATGAATTTGTAATATAGTCGTTGGGAACAATTACATCTATAGCACTAGTATGCAGTTTTTACTTTGGCGGATAAGTTATGAATTTCTGAGACAATAAATTTTATAGCAATTTTATGTTATTTATGTGCTACAAGGGCAATGTGTACCCTTTCTATCTCTCAATCACAGAATGGTACAAGTCACTGTAAATAATTACCCAGAACTCAAATGTTACCTTCAATTGTGCTCTAAAGTCACTTCTTCTTCTTCTTCTTAGGCAATCCCTCAGAACCGAGGATGACTTGCTTCCACATTAAAAATGAGTTCGCAGGTGACTGTCCAATGCGGGACCTACAGTCTCTGTCACAGGTGGGGCAGATGGTGGTTGAAGGGGCGGGTGGGTGGGGTGCTTGGGTTGACGTGTGCTCCTTGCGCTTGGCTTCCGCTTGCTCCCAGCGAAGAGACTCGAGGTGTTCGGCGCCTTCCCGGATGCTTCTCCTCCACTTTGTGCGGTCTTGGGCCAGGGATTCCCAGGTGTCGGTGGGGATGTTACACTTTTTTAAGGAGGCTTTGAGGGTGTCCTTGAAGCGTTTCCTCTGCCCACCTGGGGCTCTCTTGCCGTGCCGGAGCTCCGAGTAGACCACTTGTTTTGGGAGTCTCGAATCGGGCATGCGGACAATGTGACCCGTCCATCGGAGCTGATCGAGCGTGGTCAAAGCTTCGATGTTGGGGATATTGGCCTGAGCAAGAACACTGACGTTGGTGCGCCTATCCTGCCAATGGATTTGCAGGATCTTGCGGAGGCAGCATTGGTGGTACCTCTCCAGTGCTTTGAGGTGCCTGCGGTACATGGTCCATGTCTCTGAGGCATACAGCAGGGCGGGTATCACTGCTGCTCTGTAGACCATGAGCTTAGTGCCGGGTTTGAGGTCCTGGTCTTCAGACACTCTCTTCCTCAGGTGACCGAAGGCTGCACTGGCACACTGAAGGCGGTGTTGGACTTCGTCGTCAACGTCCGCCCTTGTTGACAGTAGGCTCCCAAAGTATGGAAAGTGGTCCACGTTGTCCAAGGCCTTGTCGTGGATTTTGATAATCGGGGGGCAGTACTGTGTGGCGGGGGCAGGTTGGTAGAGGACCCTTGTCTTACAGATGTTTAGTGTAAGGCCCTGTGTAAATAATTACCCAGAACTCAAATGTTACCTTCAATTGTGCTCTTAAGTCACTGCTGTATATTGAGGGAATAGAGCAGGTATGCTTCCTAATTGTCAATAAACATTTAAATATAAACTCAAGTTGAATTGACTAAGTACCAAGTTTGTCAAAAATAATTACAAATAAACCTTTTGTGCATACCACAATTTGATACTACAATATAATTAATTTTATTTGTTCATGGGATCTGGGCGTCGCTGGCAAAGCCAGCACTTTTATTGCCCATCCCTAATTGCCCTTGAGATGGTGGTGGTGAGCTGCCTTCTTGAACCGCTGCAGACCGTGTGGTGAAGGTGCTCCTGCAGTGCTGTTGGGGAGAGAGTTCCAGGATTTTGACCCAGAAGGAACGGTGATACACTTCCAAGTCAGGATGGTGTGTGACTTGGAGGGGAACTTGGAGGTGGTGGTGTTCCCATGCGCCTGCTGCCCTTGACCTTCTAGGTGGTAGAGGTCGCAGGTTTGGGAGGTGCTGCCGAAGAAGCCTTGCCGAGTTGCTGCAGTGCATCTTGTAGATGGTACACACTGCAGCCATGGTACGCCAATGGTGGAGGGAGTGAATGTTTAAGGTGGTGGATGAGGTGCCGATCAAGTGGGCTGCATTGTCCTGGTTGGTGTCGAGCTTCTTGAGTGTTGTTGGAGCTGCACTCATCCAGGCAAGTGGAGAGGATTCCATCACACTCCTTACCTGTGCCTTGTAGATGGTGGAAAGGCTTTGGGGAGTCAGGAGGTGAGACATTCACTGCAGAATACCTAGCCTCTGACCTGCTCCTGTTGCCACAGCATTTATGTGGCTGGTTCAGTTAAATTTCTGGTCAATGGTGACCCTCAGGATGTTGATGGTGGGGGATTCGGCGATGGTAATGCCATTGAATGTCAAGGGGTGGTGGTTAGACTCTCACTTGTTGGAGATAGTCATTGTGTGGCGCGAATGTTACCTGCCACTTATCAGCCCAAGCCTGAATGTCGTCAAGGTCATGTTGCATGCGGGCATGGACTGCTTCATTATCTGAGGAGTTGCGAATGGCGCTGAACACTGTGCAGTCATTGGCAAACATCCCCATTTTTGACCTGCATCTGAAATAGATTCAATTACTCACCCTTATTTTGCAACAGTTTATATATAATAAATCTGTTCCTCTTTTTGTGTTATTGAACAAGAACAGATACCCTCCAATAACTCACACAATTGGCTGACAATGTATTCCATGGTTCATTTGTTGATAAATCGAGGAAACATTTGGAGTGGTGGTGTATACTTTTTATACCGTGGCCAGAATTTTGAGCTAAAAAAATGGGTGAGTTTGGAGCGCGTGGACAGTTAAATTGTTCAAATTGGATTACCTGATCCCTCCTCCAACCCGCCCACTTCCGGTTTTAAAGGAGGCGGGACGGGCGACTAACAATCCCGGGAACGGAACATCCATTTATATATTAATAATGAGGCTGGAAGCCTCTTTTTTTAACCTCCAATTTGAATTTAACTGGACGGGTTTTACACAATTCGTGAAACCCAGCAGTTAAAGCGAGGTGGGGACTGCTGCATCCAGGAGGTTAGTGGCTTTATACCTACCTCCTGGACCCAGGGTCCCGACCTATGATGCTGAGGCTGGCCACTATCCTCTGGTGGCTGGCCCCGTTCCCCTCTCCTCCCCCACTGATCCCCTGCCGATGCCCGATCACCGATCCCCGGCTGATTCTCCCCGATCCCCAGCCGACCCCCACCGTCCCGATCCCCGGCCGATCCCCCCCGATCCCTGATCCCTGGCCGACTCCCCTCAATCCCCCTGATCCCCAATCTCCGGCCGATCTCCCACCGTCCTGATCCCTGGCCGACCGCCCCCCCACCCCCTGCCCTGATCCCCGGCTGATTATCCCTGATCCCTGGCCGACCCCCCTTGATCCCCAGTCGATCTCCCCGGTTGATCTCCCCGATCCCCAGCTGAACCCCCCCGATATCCGGCCAAACCTCCGAACCCCTGGTAATCCCTGATCACTGGCTGACCCTCCCTGCCAATCTCTAACTGACTCCTCCCGCGATCCCCAACCGAACCCCCTTCCGATCCCCGACTGAGCCCCCCGCGATCCCTGACTGACCTCCCCTTTGTCTGTAAATCCACTTTGAGATCTTTCTCTGCGTATATGAAGAGTGCTGTATTAGTATTACTCCCGGGCTGCTGCCTCAGATTATCTAACTGTCCCAGATGCTACTTATTGGGACCCTTGCTTAATAGTTCCATGATCTTGATAGGCTCTTGGCAGAGTTCCCCTGGGTAGGCTATGGCTGCGTATATGCCTAAGAACCCTACAACCCCCCAATGTCAAGGGAGGACTGGGCTTCCTAAACCCGTGCTGGATGCTCCACTTAATAGGCCATTAAAAAGTCATCAGGGTCCAATGGATGTCACAGGACCCTGATTACATATATTAATGAGGCTTCCACCTGGGCCAGGCAGGACCCAGTTAAGTTGGTGGCGGGCTGGAATCAAACAGGAATGGAGTGGTAATTCTTTCCTATTTTAGCTATTTTAACTGCAAGCCAGCCCCATTCCCAATGGACTGGGTGAATTAAAATCCCGCCGCCCCCACCACCACCACCCCATACAGCAGGATTCCTCCAGAAATTCAAAACACATCCTGGAAGAGAGAGGACCAAGTTAATGCCAATGAGAATACACGCTCATCACTGGTCCCTAGCTACACAGAGAAAGAAACACAACCCAAAAATACCCTTGAGTGGGATGCCCCTGTGCAGCCTTATCTGGGTGTGCTATCCACCTTGACCTGAACCATACTAAATTACAACAACAGCTTTCAAGCTGTCAACTGCCTAAGATTTGGCCTTCCATTCACCCTGAGATTTCTGCAGCTGTCAATCTGCTCAACCATGCCCTCACCTCCATCTTTGATGCCCTTTTCCCCAGTAAAACCTTTACTCTCTCCCATCCTGGTATGGACCCCATCTTCACTCTCTCAAGTCAAAGAGGAACAGGCTCTGCTGCTTCCCTCCGCTCCCCCCACCCCGACCATTCCCCTAACCCAACAAGCCAAACTCCCTCCAAGGCTCCTCCTGCCCTCGGTCTGATGCTGCGTTTTTCTCCAGTTTCTCTCCTATCTCCCCTCATGCCCTCTTTGAGCTCATCTGGTCTATGAGATCCATCCATGCCTTTGTCACCTCCAGTCTTACCTGGGAGCAGAGCATTGGAACAGTCAAGTAAAATTTTTGTTCCCAATGTTTTTCCTCTTCTAAGCCAGCTTTTCAAACTTAGTTCCTGTGTAGAGTTCATTGTTCCACACTTCTTCTGGGGGGAACTGTAACTGTTTCTGGAATGTGAAGTTTAATTTAGCACTTTTTTCTCTCGGGAATCCTAATGACATTCTAGTATTCATGTACATTAATGATTCCAGTTGTGAACAGGCAATTATTTTTCTCAGATGATACCCGGACTCCAAGGGTTAAGTTGTGAGGAAAGATCACACAAATTAGGGTTGCATTCCCTAGAATTTAGAAGGTTAAGTGGTGATCTGATCGAAGTTTTCAAGATATTAAGGGGAACAGATAGGGTAGATAGAGAGAAACTATTTCTGCTGGTTGGGGAGTCTAGGACTCGGGGGAATAGTCTAAAAATTAGAACCAGACCTTTCAGGAGTGGAATTAGGAAACACTTCTACACACAAAGGGTGGTAGAAGTTTGGAACTTTCTTCCACAAACAGCAATTGATGCTAGATCAATTGTTAATTTGAAATCTGAGATTGATAGATTTTTGTTAACCAAAGGCATTAAGGCATATGGGCCAAAGGCGGGTATATGGAGTTCGGTCGCAGATCAGCCATGATCTCATTGAATGGCAGAACAGGCTCGAGGGGCTAAATGGTCTACTCCTGTTCCTATGTTCCTAGATACATGTGTCACACATATCCATTTATCCATTTTGTACATGTACTACATTATGCACTACCTTTAACTAAAGCGCTTGAAATGCCTCAATCTTTTGGGCTGTTTTGGCCGATTTTAGACGAATTGCACTGAAAAAAGCAGTGCAACCTAGCAGGAACTACAGGCCAATGTAATGTCCCCTCTTCCTATCTGTTAATCATGTTCATTAAGAGTGCTTTCATTGTAATGATGTAAAATGCACCTTCTTCCTCTCATATGAAATGAGCAGGTTCAACCTATCCATGGAACAAATGTAAGATTCCCAGGTACATTAGAAAAATAAAGCATGAATTTCATAGTGTTACTCGAGTGCCTCCGATTAATCCATAAACCACCTGAGCTTTGTTCTAAGATTTATGATATAATCAAAACTCCATGAATGTATTTCTGCCTGTAACACTGCTCATGTTTTATTCTCATGTAAGACCGCACAAGTATTTATAAATAGAATACACTATGTAGGGCAATGAAATATGACTTTTATTCCTGTTTGTGAGACATACCATAACTCAGTTGTAGAAAAAAATACTCCCCATAGTGTATCCATTATCTATTAATCTTAGATCTTTAATTAATTGTCATACTTAATTATACAAGAGATTCAATTTGTAATAGAACAAAAGTATTATTCAACAGGTAGCTATCAATAGCAAGAAACTTAAACTGTTTAAGCATGAAAGACACACAAATATAGGGTGATAATCTGGCATTAATTTTAACACCCACCTAACACCATGCAGATAATGTTAATTTAGGTTTAAAAGTGCAGTTCGGTGGTAGAAGCCAATGTTCACCTTTCATGACAGCTTTAACAAGGCAATAAAATGTTAACACTGGTGGATTAAAAAGACCAATTAAACCAACTGTTGGGGGCAAATCCAATTAACTTCAACTGGAGTTATTAATCACACTCGGACCAAGCTTTAATTTAACACCAATGGTGGAAAATCAGAGAGATGAAAGTCATTTTTTATTATCATACAGAATATATCAGTGAAGAGTGATTATACTATTATGTATAGAAGCATCATTCATTAATATGGATGAGGGCAAATACACTGCTGTATGTGCTACACATTCAAACGTCCAGCACAAATCAAGTTTCCACGATCTTTTCCGCCGGTTTAAAAAACATCACGCTGGAAGCCGGCCCCACCCACAAAACTGGCCACGCCCCCAAATCGAATTAATCACCATTGCGAGTGTCCGCTAATTGCGCCCATTTGCGGGCTCTTAAAATTAAGGTGTATTTTTTGGCGTAAGGGCATTAATAGGCACCTTTTAAAAGCTTTTAAATGCAGATTTTTAATTTACTATGAAACTGACTACTGTACACCAATGAAACTAGTAAATGGTTCTGTAGAGTTTTTTTTAAGTCATTTTCAGTTATTTAAAATCAGGTTACTCACAGGTGGTAGACTAGACACTAATGCTTATTTTTTGAGAAACCCATTTCCAGCTGTTTTAATAAAACTGCACTAGGTTACCACACTTAAATATATCAAGCAATATTATAATGCAAAATTTGCTTAAAAAAATTAGGTTCTAAAACGCTGCCTGATTGCGCTGGTTCATGGAAGATTTTGCGTGCGGCGATATGCAATTGAGTTTGAGCATAAACTTGAGGAAAAATTCACTTTGCAAAACTAGTGGAATTTGCACCTAGATCGCCGATTGCGCTCCAAGTGGAAACTCTTGGCCATTGTGTTCCACAGGAAATTTACAGATGAATAAGATACATTCTAATAAAATCATTTTAAGATCATAAGACCGAAACAAACAGAGAATGGGCTAGGCTAGTGTGAGGCAAGTGCTTGCATTGTAAAATCTATGTTTATCCTGTTGTTTTAAAACCTAAGTGTGGTTCTTTCAGTCATATAGACACATTCCCTTGAGGATGACTGCTCTGCAGCTGCCAGGGAAATTATATTTGAAGAGAAGTTTTCAAACTGTCTTAGTTCTGCTGCGTTCTTAGCTATGCAAGAGTAAATCTCAGGAAAGCAAAAACATAGAGCCCGCTGTGAGCACAGAGAAATTATGACTCACTGTTACATGACAGACTCTCTGCATGTATGACAATGCCATTCTCATTAATCCTTTATGAAGTGTAGTTTTCACAGCAGCTGTTGAAAAGCTATTCACCAGGTAAATATACCAATTTAACCCATTTTCTTTTTTGTTCATTAACCATTGCTTCAACAGCAGGGCTCCCTGACTGCTGCTCTTTAAATAATTTTGTACCTGTGGTGAAATATTCCTGTTATATACTGTCTAAATGCTCCCTAATTCCACATGTTAAAATCTAATTTTAAAAACAGTTGCTCCTATTATGCCCTTATCTTATATTTTCACCCATTGCTCTCCAATGGATGTCTCACTAGATCTTTATTTCTTTTTCTTGCCCAGTGCCCATTATGGCTTGTAATGATCAGTAACATGTCATTCTAGAATGGTACACTAGGTGGCGCTGTATGTTTAGCTGTATATATGAGTGGGCTACCCACGATGCACTAGGCTACCCACAAGGCAGTAGTCAAGATGAATGCTGTACAAGTCCACATGGCATGAATAAAGTGACTAGCTAGAAGCTAGCTGTTCATAATAAGAATGTCTATTTATTTATGAACATAACATGGTACCAGGATTGGTAAAATCTGCTGAATATTGTGAAACGCGACATGGAGACTTTGAAGCCACCGGAGGGCTTGAAACTCACGGGGAATGTCGACTGCAATTGGCGGACTTTCAAACAACAATTCGAACTCTACATTGCTGCCATCGGGTTCGGTACGATGCCAGACGCAAGGAAAATAGCATTGCTGCTCACGGTTGCAGGCCCGCAGGCAATAGAGGTATTTAATACATTTGTATTTAATCAAGAGGAGGACAGAGAAAAACTGGAAGATGTGCTAAAGAAATTTGATACACATTGTTCTCCCAAAAAGAACGAAACCTATGAGAGGTACGTGTTCTGGTCACGGACACAGCAGCAAAATGAGACTTTTGATAGCTTTGTGACCGATCTAAAACTGAAAGCACAGACATGTAATTTCTCTGATCTGAAATCATCCATGATTCGTGACCAGATTGTGTTTGGTATTCATGATAAAAAGGTCAGGGAACGTCTGTTGAGAGAAACCGAACTAACATTGGAAAATGCTGTGAAAATATGCCAAGCCAGTGAGCTAGCTCAAAAGCACGTGAAGACTTTCAGTGAAATTAATAATAATGCGATTGTAGTAAGTGATAGTGCTGCTGTCGGTGCTGTGTCCTACAAGGGGAAGAAATGTGGGCAGAACAGAAATGAAAAGCAATCAGAGGAAGGAATTTTTAATTGTAAATGCTGTGGTTACAAACACCAGTCACGACAATGCCCAGCATTTGGGAAAATGTGCACAAAATGTAATGGAAAGAATCACTTTGCCAAACAATGCTTTTCAAAAGTAAAAACAAAGAAAGGGCAACGAGTTAATGTGATTGAGGACACTGATTTAAGTGAGACATTTTCTGTAGGAATGGTGTCATGTGACCATATCAAAAATGATACAGAAAATGTGCAGCCCTCAGGAATGGACAATGCTGAACATAAAGTTAATGCAGTAAAAGAGGACAAATGGATGATCCCACTGCAGGTAAATGGAGCATTAGTTACATTGAAACTAGACACTGGGGCAAAAGCAAACTTAATCAGTATGAGTGACATTAACAATATGAAAGAAAAGCCCAAAATACAGAAAAAGTCAGTACTACTGAAGGACTATAATGGACAGAAAATAGATAGCTTAGGTGTATGCAGACTTAAAGTGACAGTCAAAGACAAAGTGCATCATCTCATGTTTTCTGTTGTGGCTGAAGGACTTGATTCACTACTAGGTGACAAAGCTTGTGAGGACTTAGAACTGGTCAAGAGAGTCTACCGTATAAACTGTGCCATAAGCAGACCAGATGAATCGGTGGATTCTGTAGTGAGTAATTTCCAGGATTTGTTCAAAGGATTTGGAGTCCTACCATTCACTTACAAGATCCAGCTAAAGGAGGATGCTCAGTCAGTGGTACATGCTCCACGGAGAGTTCCAGCACCCCTGCGTGACCGGCTCAAGAAAGAACTGGACAGAATGACCACACTACGAGTCATCAGGAAAGTCGAAGAGCCAACAGACTGGGTTAACTCCATGGTATGTGTAAAGAAAAAGAACAATGATCTAAGAATATGCATGGATCCAAAGGACTTAAATGAAAACATGAACACTACCAGATTCCCAATCGAGAAGAAATCACCAGTGAAATGTCAGGTGCCAGATACTTCACAAAGCTCGATGCCTCAAGGATTTTGGCAACTAAAACTGGATGAAGAGAGTACCAAATACTGTACCTTCAACACACCATTTGGCAGGTATTGTTTCCTCAGAATGCTTTTCGGGATAATATCTGCATCTGAAATCTTTCATAGAGTGATGGAACACATAATTGAAGGTCTGGAGGGTGTTCGGGTCTATGTTGATGACATCATCATCTGGGGCTCCACACTGAAAGAACACAATGAGAGACTGACTAAAGTGCTACAGAGCATACGCTGGAATGAACTAAAGCTCAACAAAGCCAAGTGTCAGTTTGGCGTCCAGGAAGTCACTTTCCTAGGAGATAATCTATCTGGTAAAGGAATAGAGCCAGATATGGAAAAAGTAAACGCCATACTCAACATGCCCCGACCCACTGACAAAAAAGGAGTGCTACGCATCATGGGGATGATAAACTTCATTGGAAAGTTAATTCCTAACTTGTCAGCCAAGACAGCCTGCCTGCGAGAACTGCTACATAAAACAAATGAGTTCGCATGGACAGAAAGACATGAACAAGAGTGGATGAACCTCAAAACAGTGCTGACAACCACACCTGTACTCACCTTCCTTGACCCAACAAAGAGAATCAAAGTGTCAACGGATGCATCAAAAGATGGCCTAGGCGCGGTCTTGCTACAAGCAGAGGGTGAAGATTGGAAGCCTGTTGCCTATGCCTCCAGGTCTATGACTGATTCTGAGTGTCGATACGCCCAGATTGAAAAGGAATGTCTAGGCTTGGTAGTTGGACTAGAAAAGTTCCATGGCTACATATATGGACTTCCCACCTTCACAGTTGAGACAGACCACTGCCCACTGGTTGCCATCATAAAAAAAAATCTGAATGAGATGTCTCCAAGGATACGACTCATGATGAAGCTGCAAAGATATGACTTTGAACTGATCTACACACCAGGCAAACACATAGTGTTAGCAGATGCACTATCCCAAGCACCCACAATGAGTCATGTGAGCTCTACTGAAGAAGACGTGAATGTTCATGTGAGTATGGTCACTGCTGCGCTGCCCGTGTCAGACACAAAATCAAAGCAAATAGCAGAAGAAACAGTAAAAGATAGTGTTACAAACAGTAATAGAGAACATTCATCATGGTTGGCCAAAAGGTTCCTGTCCAAAGTACTATCACATCAGGTCAGAGTTGAGTGTCGCAAGTGGGCTATTACTAAAACAGAACAGAATAGTCATTCCACAGGCTCCTACGTCAAGACATGCTCAAAAGGATTCATGAGGGACACCTCGGAATTGAAAAATGCAAAAGGAGAGCAAGCGACACTGTTTAATGGCCTGGCATAAATAAGGACATTGAGAACATGATAGGCGAATGTGAGACATGTCAGAAACACCAAAACAAACAAGCAAAGGAACCAATGATAGTAGCTGACTTACCAACAGCACCATGGCAAAAGGTTGGTATGGACCTTTTTCATTTGAATGGTAAAGAATATCTATTAGTGATTGACTACTATTCCAACTATCCCGAGATGGCGCTGCTCTCAAGCACCACAGCAAGCAGTGTCATAATGCATGTGAAATCTATCTTCGCCAGACATGGAATTCCCAGGATTGCCGTTAGCGACAATGGTCCATGCTTCAACTGTAAGGAGTGGCAACAGTTTGCAGCACATTATGACTTTCAACACATCACATCCAGTCCTCTGTATGCTCAGTCGAATGGTAAGGCAGAGAAAGGTGTTCAAGTTCTCAAACAGCTACTAAAGAAAGCAATAGAAAGCAAGTCTGATCCTTATCTCGCCCTGCTGAGCTACCGAGCCTCACCTTTAGACTCTGGTTCTTCACCACCTGAACTCCTAATGGGTCGCAAGTTGCGTACCACGCTACCCTGCTGTGCAAAAGAAAAGCAGAATAAGGAACTGAGACAAAGACTTCAACTGTTAAAGCTGAAACAGAAATCACACTATGACAAGTCATCCAAAACTCTAAAACCATTGACAAGGGATGATGTTGTCAGGATTGAGGATCCAGATGCATGGAACAGGAAAGCTACAGTTTTTGAGGAAGTGGGACCAAGGTCATACACTGTTAGAACTGAGGAAGGATAGATTCTCAGGAGGAACCGCCGTTCCCTCGTAAAAACACAAGAAACTATCCAAGAGCAAATCGATGACAATGCCGCAACTGAATCTTGTCACTCACCACCAGAACAATCTAACACAAACCCACATACATGCTCTCATGAAAACACATCAGACTTACCTGTGCTGAGAAGATCCACACATGAAGTAAAAAAGCCTGATAGACTTAATCTTTGAGTATAAAGTAAAGCTTTGAAAATGTGTTGACTGTTGTGAAAATGTTTGTCGTTATGATTGATTGATATTGATTTTGTTTAACCTAAAAGGGTGATGTAATGATCAGTAACATGTCATTCTAGAATGGTACACTAGGTGGAGCTGTATGTTGCTGTATGTTTAGCTGTATATATGAGTGGGCTACCCACGATGCACTAGGCTACCCAGAAGGCAGTAGTCAAGATGGATGCTGTACAAGTCCACATGGCATGAATAAAGTGACTAGCTAGAAGCTAGCTGTTCATAATAAGAATGTCTATTTATTTATGAACATAACATGGCTGGTTGGAAGAGTTAGCCCTTAGTCTGGGAATGGATGCTTCATGTAGCCTACTTGCTAGAGTAAATGCTGAGGGAAATACCCTTTATTCTGAAACTTGCATGTGCCCAGGACAAGGGAAGAGTATCTTCAAGGCAAAACGTCTAATCGTTCCATGAGGCCCTACTCAAGTGGGTGGAGATTGCCAATTACATTTCTAGAGAAAAGCTTATGCTGTGCCCTTCTTGTATTATGGTAAACAGTGTTTAGTTTGCAATATTGTGTTTTCTTTTAATTTCTCTTGGGAAAACTCTCAAAGTAACCACCTTTTCACTTATTTTAGCTTCATAATTCAGTTTATTTATACCTCTTAATATGCCACTGAGCAAGTCTCGATTGCTTGGCTTAGTTCTTTCATTATCCCATCCACCTCGCAATAGGTTATTTTTCTAGACAGAATCTTGTGGAATCAGTACAAAGTTACTATAATTGATTACGAATTGGCTGCATTCTCGTAGTCAGAAAGCTGTTATTAACAGCTGTGGATCTGCTTAGAAACCAGTTACGACCGGTGTCCCACAGGGATCAGTGTTCGGGCTATTGCTTTATGCTATCTTCATAAACAAATGGATATAGATGTTGGGGAAATGGTCCACAGGTTGCCGGATGATACAAACATTTGTGCACATGTTAGGACTGTGGAGGAGAACAAATTTCTTCAAGCAGATTTAGTTGCACTGGGAGAATGGAGCAAATTCTGGCAAATGGTGTTTAACCTAGATAAGTGCAGTGTTATTCATTTGGGCAGGACCAACACCAAGTATACTTTCACCTTACATGGAACATAACTGAAATCAGTCGAGAGAGAAAAAAATCTTGGCGTTATAGTTCATAATTCACTAAAGGATCAGGACAAATGCCGAGATGTCATAACCAAAGCAAACTGGGCATTAGGTTGTAGTAACAGGACTATTCACTATAAATCAAAGAACATCATTTTGTCTTTGTACAAGACCTTGATTAGACCACATTTAGAATATTGTATCCAGTTTTGGTCCCCACATATAGGCCGCAATTTTGCTAACCTCAATGGCTCTGTGGCGGGCGACTTCAGTGGCGGGTCCCAACCCAGCTGCTGTCTCCATCCTGGCCTCTGAAATGCATTTCCCTAGATTGGGTTTGTTAAGCCCGCCCTGCACGTTTCTGGCCAATTAGGGTCTGGTGACGTCATTTGATGACGTATCACCAGCCGGTTTCCTTAAAGGGACCATGGCCAAATTTATTTTGACATTTGTGCTGTCAGTGTTCTACAGCATTGGGGTGCTGCAAATACTGACGAGCACTGCAGAGGTGCAGGGAGGTCCTCTTCCCTTCCCATGGACGGTAGAGACCTTCCCAGGACATCAAAACAGCCTGGTTGCACATTGCACAGGAGGACACAAGCAGTGATGTGGTCAGGAGGACCTGGGTGCAGTGCTGCAAACATTTCAATGATCTCAGTAGATCATAAAATGTTAGTACAAAGCCACACTCAACCTCATCCTGCTGTGCCTCTCATCACATCCCTATCACTCTGCCTTCCCTACCCTACTCCTGCACATCCTTATTCACACCAACGTACCTTGCACCTCCACCCATCCCTCTCTATCTACATTATTACATCCCCATCTCACTAGCCACCCCTCGCACTCACCCTCACCCTAGTGCAATTATACCAAATAACAACATACAAGGTGTTTTATGCAATGTTCATGTAAAGTTTCTGTTAATGTGGTGTCAAACACTGAAACCTTTATTTTCAACACTTTGTGTTCTTGGACAGGTTTGTGTGCACCTTTGGAAGTGGCTTAGTGAGTTGCAGTGAATGGTGAGACATAATGATACCCCCCACAATGGTCATGAGTGTGAAAGGAATGGCTTGGGCATTGTAGGGATGCTTTATGGTGTTGGTGTAGGGTGGTGCCAACATGGCACATCATGTGGCAGCCAGAGTGTACAGCATCAAGTGAAGTAAATCTGGCCATGGTGAGGCCATCCCTGGCCTCCCAGGCAGCAATGCGGTCAGGTGCTGATGCCCGGTGTCCTGTGCAGCATCAGATGATTGCGGAGAAGGTTGGTGGTGTTGTTGTTAGTTGCTGGTGTGCCTGGTGCTACTGGTGTTGGGGCTGACCATGGAGAGATTCTGAGGACCAAGGTGCGAGAGTATAAAGGACTCCCATGATGATGGAATAGATGGCAGGTGAAGTAGAGATGACAGAAGCGATCTGTCAATGGTGAGAGAGGTAATGAGGTCAGACTGGATGGAGACTTGTGTAAAGGCTTGCAGCATGGAGAATCTGTTGTGGAAATGCAATGAGAAAGAGCTTTTGGCTGATGGAAGTTATCTCTGTAAGGTGGGAGCATTTACTTTACATTTGAAGCTGTCAACTCAACAGCTGATTCAATGGCCACGGAACACCCGCCTCAGCTTGACAGATGTGGTCCATGACCAGCGTGGACCCCGTGGCAAGCTGTCAAATGCAGAAAATGAGCTTAAATTCATTCTTAAGTGGATCTAAACAAGCCACTAATTACCTGAATTGGGTCCCCCGCTGCTGCGTGTCAGGTCTGCTCAGCGCTGACAGACCCGACATCGGGGTAAAGCGCATGGCAGCGGGTTCACAGCGGAGTCCTGACCCGCTGGGGAAAATAACCAGTTTCCCACCCGACCCGCCACTGATCGTGCCCGCTGACACCGCCCCCCCTGGAAAATCCAGCCCATAATATGTGATATAGGGGCTCTGGAATAGGTGCAAAGGAAGGCTACAAGAATAATTCCCAACTTGAACAACCTTAGATACACTGATAGGTTTAAAAAGCTGGGTGTATTCACTTGAGATGCATAGACTTCGGGGTGATTTGATAGAGGTCTATAAAATAGTTAATGGGCCAGATGGTGTTCCTGCTGATTATTTCAATTTGATAGATTGGTGAAGACCAGGGACCATGAGTATAAGTTACGCAAGTGCAGGGCTGGGTTAGATGTTAGGGGGGTTCTTCTTTTCCCAGAGGATAGTAGACCTGTGGAACAAGTTGCCAACTCGTGCGGTGAGTGCTAATTCTCTGCATACCTTCAAAAGAGAGCTGAATTGGGTCCTGGCTGGGGAAAATAGGACGAAAACCAGATGAAATAGCAGGTAATACTAGTATGTCAATGTGGTCTGTATGACTAGTTTTGATTGTCTAAGTGGGTCGGAGAGGAATTTTACAGCTTTGTTCCCCCTAAATGGTCGTGTTTTTTTTTCTCAGTTTTTTGCCTCCCCCAGGAGATTACATGGCTGCTGGTGGGTAGGGTGTCTCTAATCATGATGCTTCAAGCATTATGACAGTGAGGCAGGCTTGATGGACCAGATGGTCTTTTCCTGCACGTCATTTTTCTATTTATGTTTCTTCGTATCTTCTTATATCATTTCTCCATTATTGCCACGGTTGCCTCCTTTCTCTTCCTCTATGTAACATTCTTGGAAAATTATGGCCTTCCATGTAAGTATTGTCTTTGTACCATCATAACTCCCTTAGATGGTCTCTTTTTTGTAATATTGAGAGCGATTTTCAACTGCTGCCCACCCCTTTTATAGTGGGATGGCCAGCAGCCAAAAATTGAAAAATAAACAAATTGCCTGCCGATTAGCTGCCTGAGGCCCAACCAATGCAAGTTATAAGAACATAAGAACATAAGAAATAGGAGCAGGAGTAGGCCAATCGGCCCCTCGAGCCTGCTCCGCCATTCAATAAGATCATGGCTGATCTGATCCTAACCGCCAATCCACTATCACAGAACCATCTCCTGAATCTAACAGAATTAGACACATGAAATAGGAGCAGGATCAGGCTACATGGCCCCTGGGCCCGCTCCACTACCCACAGGGCCATGACCGATCCGAACCTAGACTCATGTCCAAATTCCTGCCCGCTCCCCATAACCCTTAATTCCCTTTACTTCTAGGAAACTGTCTATTTCTGTTTTAAATTTATGTAATGTAGCTTCTACAGCTTTTTGGGGCAGCATATTCCATGGACCTACCACCCTCTGAGTGAAGTAGTTCCTCCTCATCTCAGTTTTGAAAGAGCAGCCCCTTATTCTAAGACTATGCCCCCTAGTTCTAGTTTCACCCATCATCGGGAACATCCCCCCCCCCCCGCCCCCGCATCCACCCGATCCAACCCCTTCACAATCTTATATGTTTCAATAAGATCGCCTCTCATTCTTCTGAATTCCAATGAGTAGAGTCCTAATCTACTCAACCTCTCCTCATATGTCCATCCCCTCATCCCCGGGATTAACCGAGTGAACCTTCTTTGTACTGACTCGAGAGCAAGTATGTCCTTCCTTAAGTATGGACACCAAAACTGTACGCAGTATTCCAGGTGCGGTCTCACCAATACCTTGTACAACTGAAGCAATACCTCCCTATTTTTATATTCTATCCCCCTAGCAATGAAAGCCAACATTCCATTGGCCTTCTTAATCACTTGCTGCACCTGCATACTAACCTATTGAGTTTCGTGCACCAGGACCCCCAGATCCCTTTGTACTTCAGTACTTTCCAGTTTCTTGCCATTAAGATAATAACTTGCTCTACGATTTTTCCTGCCAAAGTGCATAACCTCACACTTTCCAGTATTGTATTCCATCTGCCAAATCTCTGCCCACTTACTTAGCCTGTCTATGTCCCCTTGCAGGTTTTTTATGTCCTCCTCACTCACTACTTTCCCTCCCATCTTAGTATCATCTGCAAACTTTGATATGTTACACTCGGTCCCCTCCTCCAAATCATTAATATAGATTGTAAAGAGTTGGGGACCCAGCACTGACCCCTGCGGAACACCACTAGTTACTGATTACCAGTCTGAGAATGAACCATTTATCCCAACTCTCTGCCTTCTGTTAGATAGCCAATCCTCTATCCATGCCAGAATATTACCCCCAATCCCGTGATTTTTTATCTTAAGCAATAATCTTCTGTGTGGCACCTTGTCAAATGCCTTTTGGAAGTCTAAATACACTACGTCCACTGGTTCCCCTTTATCCACCCTATATGTTACTTCCTCAAAGAACTCCAGCAAATTTGTCAAACATGACTTCCCCTTCATAAAGCCATGCTGACTTTGTCCTATTAAATTATGATTATCCAAATGTCCTGTTACTGTCTCCTTAATAATGGACCCCAAAAGTTTACCTACCACAGATGTTAGGCTAACCGGTCTATAGTTTCCAGCTTTCTGTCTACTGCCCTTTTTAAATAAGGGTGTAGCATTAGCAGTTTTCCAGTCTGCCGGGACCTTTGCCGAGTCCAGGGAGTTTTGGAAGATTATTACCAATGCATCCACAATCCCTACCGTCACTTCCCTCAAGACCCTAGGATGTAAGCCATCAGGTCCAGGTGATTTATCCGCCTTGAGCCCCATTATTTTACCGAGTACCACTTCCTTAGTGATTCTGTTCGTGTTTAGCTCCTCCCCCCCTTTAGCCACCTGTTTGTCCAGTGTTGGGATATTCTTAGTGTCTTCTACTGTAAAGACTGATATAAAATATTCATTCAGTGTTTTTGCCATCTCCATATTTCCCACCACTAATTTCCCGGTCTCATCCTCTAAGGGACCAACATTTACTTTAGCCACCCTTTTTCTTTTTATATAACTATAAAAACTCTTACTATCTGTTTTTATATTTTTTGCTAATTTACTTTCATAATCTATCTTCCCTTTCTTAATCAATCTTTTTTTGTTATTTTTTGCTGTCTTTTAAAGTTTTCCCAATCCTCTACCCTCCCACTATATTTGGCTTCCTTACATGCCCTTGTTTTTAGTTGAATACTATCCTTAATTTCTTTACTTAGCCATGGATGGCTGTCTTTTCTTTTACGCCCTTTTCTTCTCAGTGGAATATATATTTTTTGGAAGTTGTAAAATAACTCCTTAAATGTACACCACTGATCATGTATCGTCTTACCCTTTAATCTATTTTCCCAATCCACTCTACTCAATTCCGCTCTCATACCTTCATAGTCTCCTTTATTCAAGCTTAGCACACTTGTTTGAGATCCAACCTTCTCACCCTCTAATTGAATATGGAATTCAACCATGTTATGGTCACTCATTCCAAGGGGATCCTTTACTAGGACATTTTTAATTAATCCTGTCTCGTTACACAGGACCAGATCTAAGGTTGCTTGCCCCCTGGTCGGTTCAGTTACATACTGCTCAAGAAACCCATCCCTAATACACTCAATGAACTCATCCTCAAGGCAGCCCTGCCCAATTTGATTTGTCCAATTAATATGATAGTTAAAATCCCCCATAATTATAGATGTTCCCTTATTACAAGCCTCAACTATGTCCTGATTGATACTCCGTCCAACAGAGTTGCCACTGTTCAGAGGCCTATAGACTACGCCCACTAGTTTTTTTTTCCCCTTATTATTCCTTACCTCCACCCAAACTTTCATTATCCTGATCTTTTGACCCAATATCATTTCTCTGTATTAGTGATTCCTTCCTTTATTAACATAGCCACCCCACCTCCCCTTCCTTCCTGCCTGTCCTTCCTGATCGTTAAATAACCTGGTATGTTTAATTCCCAGGCATTGTCACCCTGCAGCCATGTTTCTGTAATGGCCACAAGATCATACCCATATGTAGTTATTTGTGCCATTAACTCATCTATTTTGTTACGAATGCTATGTGCATTCAGATAGAGAACTTTCAAAGATGTTTTGTGACACATAGTTCCTGCTTTTGCCCTTTTTATTACTTTACCTTTTACTCCATACCTTCTGCCCCTTCCTGACACGCTCTGGTTTTTAATTTCCCCACTGCTACCTAAGTCTATGACCTTCTCTGTTGTCATTTTTATTATTTGCTCTCTAGGAACCTCCCCCCCACTAGTTAGTTTAAAGCCCTCTCTTCAGCCCTAGTTATATGATCCGCCAGGACTCTAGTCCCAGCACTGGCCACGTGAAGCCCGTCCCAATGGAACAGCTCCCTCCTGCCCCAGTACTGGTGCCAGTGTCCCAGGAAGCAAAACCCATTTCTCCCACACCAGTCTTTGAGCCACGCATTTAACTCTCTAATTTTATTTGCCCTAGCCAAATTTGCTCGTGGCTCAGGTAATAATCCAGAGATTATTACCCTTGTGGTTCTGCTTTTTAATTTGGCCCTAGCTGCTCAAACTCCCTCAGCAGAACCTCCTTCCTTGTCCTATTTATGTCGTTGGTACCAACATGGACCACGACAACTGGATCCTCCCCCTCCCACTCCAAGTTTCTCTCCAGTCCAGAGGAGATGTCCTTAACCCTGGCACCGGGCAGGCAACACAGCCTTCGGGACTCTTGCTCTCGGCTGCAAAGAACTCTATCTATCCCCCTAACGATACTATCCCCTACCACTACAACATTTCTTTTAACTCCCCCCACTTGAATGGCCCCCTGCTCCACAGTGCTGTGGCCAGGTTGCTCATCCTCCCCGCAGTCCCTGTTCCCAACCTCACAGGGAGTAAGAGCCTCGGGGTCGAACCTGTTGGACAAGTGCAAGGGCTGCGGCTCCTCCAACACTAACTCCTGGATCCCCGTACCTGCCTCACTTCTAGTCACACCATCCTGACCCTGGCCATGGACTACATCTGAATTAATTAATCTAATTGGTGTGAATACCTCGTGATACACAAAGTCCAGGTAACTCTCCCCCTCCCTGTGGTAAACCACTGTTGTACCTGCCTGTGTGGGTGTTTGTATTCCACTGTGTACATGTCTGTACATGCCTCGGCTGACTCCTCCCACGAGTCCAGGTATAAAGGTGACTGCTCCACAGTCCCTCTGTATTCTGGACTGGTCGACCACTCGAGGCACACCTTCATTCTCTTGTTAATAAAAGCCTGTTAGTTACTCGCTTAACCTCAGTCTTTTGAGTAATTGATAGCGCATCAATTTTATTTACAAGATTTTTTTTATAATGGAGAAGATCCTCACACCAGCATGCCTGGACTTAGACCATCGGGAGGCGGACGCATCCACCAAGTTTGCTCACTGGCTTAGGTGCTTTGAAAGATTCCTGATCGCCTCCGCTGCAACGGTCAAATCGGATGAGGACAAACTGGATGTCCTGACCTCCAAAGTGAACCACCGAGCGTACTCGGTCATCCAGGACGCGACCTCGTACACGGCTGCTCTCAAGCTCCTCAAGGACCAGTACACGCGCCCAGTGAACGAGGTGTACGCCAGGCACCTCCTGGGGAGTCGTAAACAACAACCTGGGGAATCGACCAAGGAATACCTTCAGGCACTGTCTGTGCTTGGCCGGGCCTGTGGTTGTAAGGATGTAAAGGCCGCCGTGTACACAGAGGAACTTATCCGGGACGCTTTTGTAGCGGGCCACAGGTCCAATTACACCCGACAGCGACTGTTGGAGCAGAGTGACCTCGACCTCAACAAGGCCTCTGAACTCGCACTATCATTGGACACAGCCTACCGGGGCATGGATGCCTACTCCTTTGCACCGTGGACGCCGCGGGGAACGACAGCCTGGGACACGGTAGGACCGTCTCATAGCGCCGTGCCACCCCAGCCACATCCCAGCAACGGCCCAACTACCGCAGCAGTGTCCCAAGGCCAGAAATGCTACTTCTGTGGCCAGGCCAAACACTCCAGAGCGCGCTGCCCAGCGAAAAATGCGATCTGCTCGGGCTGCGGGAAGAAGGGACACTACGCCAGCGTCTGCAGGGCCAAAGCCACCCCGAACCCCAGCAGCGCCGCGTGTGGGCCGTGCGGGCCGCCATCTTGGGCCTCCCCAGCCATGTGCGAACCACCGGAACAGCAGCCATTTTGGACGCCTCCAGCCACATGGGGATCATGGACGCCGCCATCTTGGACGCCAGCCGGGACGCAGCAGGCCCCCAACACCGCCTCATCTGATACCCGCAGCGACACACCGACCCCTACGCTGGCCTCCGTTACGCTGGACCAAGCGAGACCGCACCAACTGGCCCGGTCCACAATGGACATTAAGGTAAATGGTCACGAAACAACCTGCCTTTTTGACTCTGGGAGCACGGAGAGCTTCATCCACCCCGACATGGTGCGGCGTTGCTCTCCCCCAGTCCTGCCTGTGCACCAGCGGATTTCTATGGCCTCCGAGTCCCAATCGGCGGACATTGGCGGCTACTGCGTGGTGACACTCTTAGTAGACGGGACTGTGTACGATAATTTTAAACTTCTGGTCCTGCCCCAGCTCTGCGCTGCCGTTCTACTGGGGTTAGATTTTCAGTGCCACCTTAAAAGTGTTACGATGGCGTACGGTGGACCCCTCCCCCCACTCACAGTCCGCAGCCAGCAGCTTCCAAATTGCCCGCCGCGCACCAGGTGCAACCTCTCCACACTCAGAGTCACCCCCCCCCCCCCCCCCACTGTTTGCTAACCTCACCCCCGACTGTAAGCCCATCGCCACAAAGAGCAGGTGATACAGTGCCGGGGACAGGGTTTTCATTAAAACCGAAGTGGAGCGGCTCCTGAAGGAGGGGATTATTGAGGGCAGCACCAGCCCCTGGCGAGCCCAGGTTGCGGTCGTTAAGACCGGTGAGAAGCAGCACCTGGTCATCGACTACAGCCAGACAATAAATCGCTACACCCTGCTGGACGCTTACCCACTCCCCCGCATATCTGATATGGTCAACCAGATCGCGCAGTACCGCGTCTTCTCGACCATTCACCTGAAATCAGCGTACCACCAGCTCCCTATCCGCCCTGAAGACCGCCAGTATACTGCCTTTGAGGCAAACGGCCGCCTCTATCACTTCCTTAGGGTTCCCTTTGGCGTCACCAACGGGGTCTCCGTCTTCCAAAGGGAGATGGACCGGATGGTCGATCAAAATGCGTTGCAGGCCAATTTCCCATATCTGGACAATGTGACCATCTGCGGCCATGACTTGCAGGACCATGACGCAAACCTCGAAAAATTCCTCTGCACCGCCCAACTCCTGAACCTGACGTATAACAAGGAGAAGTGTATATTCCGCACAACCCGCCTCGCCATCCTTGGCTGTGTTGTGGAACACTGAGTTATCGGTCCCGACCCTGACCGGATGCGTCCCCTTATGGAACTCCCACTGCCTCAAGGCCCTGAAGAGGTGCCTAGAGTTTTTCTCCTATTACGCCCAGTGGGTCCCCTACTATGCGGACAAGGCCCGTCCGCTGATCAAGTCCACCTCTTTTCCCTTGACGGCAGAGGCCCGCTTAGCCTTCCACCGTATCAAGGAAGACATTGCCAAAGCCACCATGCACGCAGTGGCCGAATCCATCCCCTTCCAAGTGGAAAGCGACGCGTCCGACTTTGCCCTGGCCGCTACCCTTAATCAGGCGGGGAGACCCGTGGCCTTCTTTTCACAAACCCTCCAGGGCCCGGAGACCAGACACTCCGCTGTTGAGAAGGAGGCCCAGGCTATTGTGGAGGCTGTGCGTCATTGGAGGCACTACCTGGCCGGAAAACGATTTACCCTGCTCACTGACCAGCGTTCAGTTGCTTTTATGTTTAACAACAAGCAGAGGGGCAAAATCAAAAACGACAAGATCTTGAGGTGGAGAATCGAACTTTCCACCTACAATTACGAGATCTTGTACCGGTCCGGGAAGCTCAATGAACCCCCGGATGCTCTATCGCGTGGCACCTGCGCCAGCGCGCAGATCGATAGACTGCGGGCCCTCCACAATGACCTCTGCCACCCGGGGGTCACCAGTTTCTTCCACTTCATCAAGGCCCGCAACCTGCCTTACTCCATTGAGGAGGTCAGGACCATGACCAGGAATTGCCAAGTCTGTGCTGAGTGCAAACCGCACTTTTATAGACCAGACAGGGCTCACCTGATAAAAGCCACTCGCCCCTTCGAGCGCCTGAGCGTTGATTTTAAAGGGCCTCTCCCCTCCTCCGACCGCAATGTGTACTTCCTCAATACACAAACTGTTAATACACTTCACCCCGCCGGACTCATTTTTAAACAAGGGGTGAATGTGGTAAACCACTGTTATACCTGCCTGTGTGGGTGTTTGTATTCCACTGTGTACATGTCTGTACATGCCTCGGCTGACTCCTCCCACGAGTCCAGGTATAAAGGTGACTGCTCCACAGTCCCTCTGTATTCTGGACTGGTCAACCACTCGAGGCACACCTTCATTCTCTTGTTAATAAAAGCCTGTTAGTTACTCGCTTAACCTCAGTCTTTTGAGTAATTGATAGCGCATCACTCCCTGATGTGTCTCAGTGTTTGAAGCTTGAACTCCAGCTCTTCAACACGGAGCCGGAATTCCTCGAGCAGCCAACATTTACTGCAAATGTGATCACCGTGAGCATCAATGGTGTCCACCAGCTCTCACATATTTCAGCAGCAACACATCACCTGATGTCCCATTCTATGTAATTAATTAAATTTATTAATATTATTCTTAAATACCCTCTGCCCCGATTCTAGATGGTGAATATCATACCTTAGAAACTATAAACCAAAGAGATTTAAGCTTCAAAAGGGAGAAATACTCACCAACCAATCACTTACCCGCTTTCTGGTGACGTCACACTTGGATTACTTTTTACCTCTCTCCTTCCCTCCGAGTTCCCAGACTGGAGACTGGTCTTTGGGGCCTTTTATAGCCCCGCTCTGCCGCTCGAGATTCCCGCCGACGCTGTGAGGCCTTACCTGGTCTCTGGGGCCTTTTATAGCCCCGCTGTGCCGCTCGAGATACCCGCCGACGCTGTGAGGCCTTACCTGGTCTCTGGGACTTTTATAGCCCCGCTCTGCCGCTCGAGATTCCCGCCGACACTGTGAGGCCTTACCTGGTCTCTGGGACTTTTATAGCCCCGCTCTGCCGCTCGAGATTCCCACCGACGCTGTGAGGCCTTACCTGGTCTCTGGGGCCTTTTATAGCCCCGCTCTGCCGCTCGAGATTCCCGCCGACACTGTGAGGCCTTACCTGGTCTCTGGGACTTTTATAGCCCCGCTGTTGCCGCTGAAATTCCCGCCGACGTTGATGTCCAGGTGTCTAGTGGTGTGACAACACTGGGAAGACAATTCCAGGGCCTGGGAGCACTGGTGGGGGGGTTGAGGGGTTGAAGTTGCAGAAGGGCCTCATAATGGGCAGTCAACACTCCTTGTTATAATATTTCAATTAGAGTTTTACGCCAATTGTAGGAACCCAATGCCATTTTTGTGTACCAATGGGTGAAGTGTATACCACGCATGCTCGGCCAATGCTCGGCATTGAGTGGCCTAATCAGTGGTCCTTAAAGGGACCGCTGCAAGCCGCTCAGAAAACAGCCCCATAAGATTGTTTGCGGATATTTGTGGGGCCAGGAAGAACGCTGCCAGCCGATCAGTGCCCATCCCCCCCACCGTCCCCAGATTGTCTCCCTTCCCCCTTTAGAGCCTGACTTTCAGCTCGGCTCGGTGGAGGAGCCATGGAATTCTCCACCCGCTCACCACCACCCCCCACCGCCCCCCCCCCCCGACCCCAGTGGTGACGTTGCCAAATTACTACCCAGGCAGCGAACGTGAAAATGATCCCCACTGTATTTTACAAAGCTATATATTTCCTCTATAATAATGGTCACATTTCACGTGTACAAAAGTATAACAAAGATAAGCACATGTAAATATTCTCATTTTTGATTTGATTATGATATTATTAAACTTCTAAATGTTATAGCTTGTTTCTAGAGTGCAGCTTCTACAACAGGGCTACTGTTGCTCTGATCTCATTCTTCTACCCATTACCATGATAAATCTTCCTCATCAAATATTTGAATTAATTTCATGGTCTCCATTCTGATCTTACTACTGAACATGTTGCTCGTCAATGACCATGGTTTGGTTTCACTTTATGTTCAGCATCACCCCAAACATTTCACTTGGCCTGTTTATGCTCTGATTTGATGTGTTCAGTTCTTCTTCCACTTCATTATGCAGACAGATACCATCCGTGAAGTAGAGATTTGAAATCTTCCTTCCATCTATCTCCCACTCCACCTGAAAACCTCTGTCATGCTTCCGCCATTATGTTTTTTAGGAAGGTATTAAATAAATTCGGTGATAACAAGTGACCTTACCTAAATCTGACTGTTTAAAACCACTCAGGAAGCTCTCCATTGAATGTTACTGAGTATCCTTTGATTGACAGAGTGCTTTCAAGATGATGAGTTTTGCAGGTACACCACAATTTCTAAGGATTTCCTAAAGTGCTTTAACTCAAACTCTCAATAGGCTTTTGGAAATCAACAAATTATGGTACAATCTCCAGCCGTGATCAGTGACTGCTTCTGACAACAGGCATATAACAAAGATCTGTCACACTCAGGTTGCTGTCTGATGTTGCTTGCCATACTTCTCTAGACTACACAAAAAGAATTTGAGTAGAATTTTGCTCTCATGGCTGATTGGGCTGATTGTTGTATAATTTTGACATCTAGATTTATTTTCAGTATTCGATATTGTGATGATAATTGGCTGCACCCATTACTTTGAAAAATTCAACTATCTGGTTAACACTGAAACCTTTGAATTGAAAGGATTTGCAAATTTCATGTCTCCCCTGAAGATTTACTTCTGGCTTATTGGAGAAACCCTGGCTGGACTGAGTTTAAAATGCAGGGCTCCAGGGCCCAACAAGATGGCTACGGTCAACCTCATGGCCAAGGCCTGCAAAGTTCAGGTTTGGACTGACAAAGAAGGAATGTTCCAGGAATTAGAAGGCAGACAGGCCTTCTGCATTTATGTATGAGAAGCAAACAGTGGCATTCGAGGCCTCTGATTAAAACCCATCAAGGCCGTTTGCACAGATAATCAACAGGTAATAGCTGCATTCAGACCTTCGTTAGCTGACTTCAACACTGTTTGGAAATGATCAACGGGGTATTAAAACTGGAATGGCCCCATCACAAGACCAGTTACACAAAGGAAAACACTTAGGGGATGTTTAAAAACCGATTAACCGGCTGTGGTGTATGTAACCTGTTCCACCTTAAGAGAACTTAAGCCTGGTCCACCTTAAGAAAGGTACTACTTTCTTTGGCTGCTGTATACGTAGTACCGGTGGTGACCACACCGGTATATAAGCACAGTGTAATAATGTATTCAGTATAGTCCGACCTCCAACCAGTAAAGACCTGTTGAATTTACTCTTGTGGTCTGTGTAGTAATTCTCACTATAACACACAGACTTAACAGTGGCGACGAGTCCGATTCTTACCCTGCTGCAGTAATTTCCACGGCAAATTCGTCCACAGACAGGACGTCGAAGAGAGGTTTCCACCCTCATCACCTACGGGAAGACACGTCAAGCGGCAGGCATCGAGCAACCGGAGTGCAGAAGACATTCTGACCTCGAAGCCTCCATCAGCGACTGTCAGCTTCTTCTACTACCTCGTGGTGGGTAAGCCGGGCAGCAACGCGACAGAAAGTCAACCGCGTTGGCTGTACAGACGGGGCTGGGAAGACGGAGGAATAAGGGCGGTGAGGTCGATCGCGACCAGAGATAAGGGCCGGGCCGCTTTCGAGCGAGAGGCGCAGCGCGGGACATCGATCGCGACCGGAGATAAGGGCCGCATTCGGGCTAAAGGCGCAGCGTCTGGGGAAACTGAAGGCGCGAGAGCCGCGGTGAAGCGGAGACAGCATCGGGGGACGGGTGAAGACCGCCAAGCGCGGGAAAACCGCCATTTTGTGGGCAGAGGACGACGGCAAGAGCGGGAAGCCGCCATCTTAGATAACATTAAAAATACGATAAATTGCTACGATGCCTAAACATGGGAACATTAATGCCTTCGACAGTGATATAGAAGACTGGGTTATGTATGTAGAACGCATACAAAACTATTGTAAGGCAAATAAAATTCCTGAGACAGATAAAGCACTAACATTACTAAACTTAATGGGTGCGAAGACATATGGGCAATTGAAACACCTGTTATCACCAGATGAACCGGCGGATAAGACGTTCGAACAGATTGTTACTGTCCTAAAAAATCATCTTAGCCCCACGCCGCTGATGCTAGCGGAACGATTTAAATTTTACGATAGAAGACAGCGGCAAAATGAAAGCAATGCTGAATATTTGATGGAATTACGTAAGCTAGCAAAAGATTGTCAGTTTGGAACGGAAGTGACAGAGGCACTTCGAGATAGATTTGTGTGTGGTTTATTTAAACAGGATACACAAAGGCGACTGCTCAAGGAGAATGAGCTGTCTCTCGAGAAGGCGGTCACTATGGCAGCAGCACACGAGGCCGCAGCGAGAGGCACGGCAGTAATGCAGCTACGGCCACCGGAACTCGGTACAAACAAATTGGGTTTGAGTTCTGTCAAATGTTATCATTGTGGAAAGACAACGCACGATCAGAACCAGTGTTGGTTTAAAAACCAAGAATGCAGAACGTGTGGCAGGTTTGGCCACATAGCTAAAGTATGCCGGTCAGGAAAGAAGACCAGCAATAAAAAGTCACCGCAAGGAAAATATACAAAGGTACACAAGGTGACAAAGAACAGGTTGACTGAACAGAAGTCAGATTCAGACGCTAGCAGTAATGAACTGGATAGCTTAAGAATACACAATGTTGGTAAGGATACAGACCTCCAGACAATTTGGGTCACTCTTAAGATAGCAGGAGTCCAAGTAAAAATGGAATTGGACACTGGATCGGCATTGACGGTCATGAATAAGAAAGATTACAGAAGGTTATTCCAACATATTCCCTTACAGGATACGGAGATTATATTGAAAACGTACACGGGGCAAAGAGTGTACCCCATCGGAAAAATAGAGGTAGAAGTGGTCCACAAGGGCGAAGGAAGCCAAGTAATGGACTTATATGTGCTACCTGAAGGAGGTCCACCACTACTAGGACGGGAGTGGATTAGGAAAATGAATATGGACTGGCACTCCTTGAAAGCACTAACGGTAGATTCCGGGGAAACAGCTGTCAAACCTAAACGATTGTCCAGAATATTGGATGAGGCTAAAGAGGTGTTCCAGCCGGGACTGGGAACACTGAGAGGAATTACGGCAAACATCAAGATTGATGAACATGCACAACCAAAATTTTTTAAAGCCAGACCGGTACCCTATGCAATACGACCTGCGGTTGAAGCGGAGCTGGAAGCACTAGAATGTTCAGGGGTACTGTCTAAAGTAGATTGGAGTGAGTGGGCTACGCCCATTGTTCCCGTTATGAAACGTCCTGCGAACAATAAGCCAGGAGATCCAGGGAAGGTTCGCATCTGTGGAGATTTCAAGATCACCGTTAATCCGGTGCTTCACACGGTGCAGTATCCGCTTCCACGGATTGAGGATATTTTCGCTTCACTGTCTGGCGGGAAACACTTCACCAAGATAGACCTGGCGCAGGCGTACTTGCAGATGGAGGTTGAAGAAGATTCACGCCAATACCTCACGATCAACACGCATCGAGGGTTGTACCGGTACAATAGGCTGGTTTTTGGTGTGGCATCGGCTCCAGCAATTTGGCAGAGGGCCATGGAGCAGGTATTACAGGGAATTCCAGGCACACAATGTTACCTGGACGACATTCTGATCACAGGTGATGGTGATGAACAGCATCTCGCTAACTTAGAACTGGTGCTCAACAGATTGAAAGAGTATGGACTTAGGGTAAATCGGCAGAAATGTGAGTTCTTCCAGAAGTGGATCTCGTACTGTGGTCATGTCATTGACCGGGAGGGGCTTCATAAGTCTCCTGACAAGATAGCGGCAGTTGTAAAGGCTCCCGCTCCGGAGAATGTCTCTCAGTTGAGGTCGTTTCTAGGATTAATTAACTACTACCATAAATTTCTGCCAAATCTATCCACGGTGCTGCATCCGTTGAACGCTCTTTTACAGAAAGGGGTACCATGGGACTGGGGCGAAAACTGTAAGAAGGCATTTCGCAAAAGCAAAGAATTGATCACCTCAGAGGAAGTGTTGGCTCACTTCAACTCGACACTGCCTATTCGGTTGGCTTGTGATGCTTCTCCATATGGTATTGGGGCAGTACTCTCACATAAATTGCCAAATGGCACGGAAAGGCCAGTCGCGTTTGCATCCAGATCATTGACCTCCGCTGAACGCAACTATGCGCAGATCGATAGGGAGGCCCTTAGCCTTGTATGGGGAGTGAAGAAGTTTAATCATTACCTACAGGGCCAAAAATTCACACTTCTGACGGACCATCAACCGTTGGTGTCCATTTTTAACCCTAAGAAGGGTGTTTCGGTGATGACAGCACAGCGTCTCCAGAGATGGTCTCTTTTCTTAGGGGCACATCAATATCAGATAGAATTCAAAGGTACGAAACAGCATGGCAATGCTGATGGCCTGTCGCGCCTGCCACTACCTGAAGATGAAGACACGACGGAAGTTGACCCTGTTGAGTTATTTCATTCGACCATTATCGAGTGTTTACCTGTCACCAACGCAAGTATTGAAAGAGAAACCAGGAACGACCCGACACTGTCCAGAGTCTACGAGGCGACAGTGAAAGGATGGCCAACACGGGGTGATCCTCTGTTACCGGCATTCTCGGCAAGGCGAGACCAGCTGTCCGTCTGCCATGGTACCTTGATGTACGGGACAAGAGTGATTATTCCTCCCAAGTTAAGGGAAAGAGTTTTAAAAGAACTACATGAAGGTCATCTGGGGGGAGTTAAAATGAAAAGTCTTGCTAGGGCTTACGTATGGTGGCCGGGTATTGACCAACAGATTGAGGAGTTAACGAAAAGCTGCGCTGGGTGTCAAAAAGTGCAAAATGCACCTCCGATAGCACCGCTACACCCATGGGAATGGCCTTCAGCCCCATGGCAACGCGTACACATTGACTTTGCTGGTCCATTCATGGACTCCATGTTCCTAATCGCGGTGGACGCACATTCCAAATGGCCAGAAGTCATCAAGATGAATACCACTACTTCAGAAAAGACAATTGCGGTGTTAAGAACAATATTCGCAAGGAACGGATTGCCAGAACAGATCTGTTCGGACAACGGACCACAGTTTGTATCGGAAGAATTCCAACAATTCTTAAAGAAGAATGGAGTTAAACATTATACCTCTGCCCCATATCATCCGGCGACAAACGGGTTGGCTGAAAGATTTGTCCAGACATTCAAAAAGGCTATTAAGGCCATGAATGATGATCAGATTCCGCTGCAACACAAGGTCGATAAGTTCCTGATGTCATATAGAAACGCTGATCATGCCGTGACTAACCAAAGTCCTGCTATGATGTTTTATAACAGGAGGTTGCGGTTCAAGTTGGACTTGTTAAAACCAAATGTGCGGAGGGAAGTGGAAAACAAACAGTTTCGGCATATTAACAGCAAGACCACTCGAACTTTCGACGTAGGACAACCAGTGATGGCAAGGGGCTATGGAAATGACAAATGGCAGTCCGGAACAATCCGGGCCAGACAAGGACCTCTGATGTACACCGTAGATATTGGTCATAATGTGATAAGGCGTCATGCGGATCAACTGGTAGAGTCGAGAGCAAGGGTCGAACCCATGGCTGTGACAGAGACAGCTGTGGAAGACGTTCATGAACCTGAAGCATCTACCTCGGCCGAGAATGTATTTGATGATGATGACACCCAATACATTGGCAACCAACTAGAGGAGGCACCTCAACAACAAGAATCAGAGACCACTGAAAGGCGTTATCCAAGCCGAATCAGAAAGCCTCCTGAGAGACTGAACCTTTGAACTGTTATACCTGAAGTTATATATGTATATATGTTATGTTTATTTGGGGATATGACTGTTAAGCTAAAAAGGGAGGATTGTGGTGTATGTAACCTGTTCCACCTTAAGAGAACTTAAGCCTGGTCCACCTTAAGAAAGGTACTACTTTCTTTGGCTGCTGTATACGTAGTACCGGTGGTGACCACACCGGTATATAAGCACAGTGTAATAATATTGTATTCAGTATAGTCCGACCTCCAACCAGTAAAGACCTGTTGAATTTACTCTTGTGGTCTGTGTAGTAATTCTCACTATAACACACAGACTTAACACCGGCCATCCAGGTCGATAGGCCCAGAACGGTTTCCTTTGTATAGACTTCAACACGTCCAGGTCAGACAAAGAAACAAGCTGATCTGGCGAGTGATAAGGGCTCCCAGAAAGGGGTATAAGTAGTCCCTCGGGAAGCCATCTCTCTCTCTCTTGCCTCGACTCCGGTGCCCTGCCTTGCCATCAAGAAGATCATCGACGAAGAGCCCGTCCAGGGAAGCAGGATACCGGCAGTTACATTTAAATCACTGGGGTATCGCTGATCTGGGCGGTGAAAACCCTAAAGACAGCAGCAGGCAATGGGGCATGGAGCAGGCGTTCTAACATCCGAGACTGGTGAGCATAAACTTTCTGGCCCATCACAAGATAACTTAGATAGGTGTAAAGGGTGGGAGTTAAGGGGATTGCTAAAATTGTCATTTATTCATTTTTCCCTCGATGTGTCCATTTCTCCTCCCCCGCTAAGCGTAATTGTGTTGCATACATAGTGATTTTTCTCTGTATAGTGATTATTTTCTCTATTTTAATAAACATTGGTTTTCTTTGCACCAAACCACTGGTCTTGTTTGTTTATATCGCTGCTCGTAATAAGTCCGGTGGTCAGAACCAGAGGGGAAGCGATTCGAACTGCACGGGGCTGGAGCAGCTCAGATACGCCTGACTGGCCAGACACAAACCCCAAACCAAAACCCCCTACAGAATTCTGACTGTAGGAGACACAAAGAATAAATACTTTTGACTTCAAATGCTTCCGACACACACACTGCTTCACCTTTTGTGTCCCTAACTATATCAGGTAAGTTGCCTCTCATGTCTTCAGACTGGCTATCAACATGAAAACTTCTGAAAGAAGAATTATGTGTTAAATTTACTGGCCATCCAGGCCTCTGTTATTACTTAAATAACAAAAAACAGCGTTAATGTTTCAGTTCAATGGCCCTTCGTCAGAACTCATCTGTTTCTCTCCCCACAGATGCTGCCTGACCTGCTGAGTATTTCCAGCATTTTCTGTTTTTATTTCAGATTCCCAGCATCTGCAGTATTTTGCTTTTGCTCTGTTATTACTTGTTTCATCAGTGAAATGCACAATTAGTTTCCTGTTCTAGCTTAGTGGCTTGATGTAAATGTACGCAGAAAACATGTAAAATTATTGTTTGCTGTCAAGACCTCTGTCTCTGCATCAATTCTATAACACAAGGGCCTAGAAATTCAGTGGGCTGCACCACCAGTTAGCGCCCAAAGAGGGCACTTAGTGGGTTTAGCGCCACTGGCCATGCCTCCTACGAAATTTAGCAGGGCACTAATGGCGGCGTTAGCCTATAGCGCTGTGCCGCCACCGATGACGTCGTCGGTGTGTGCAGCGCCCCGCTACCACCCCGATCACGAAATTTGGTAGCGCCCCCCGCTGTAACGCCGGTCGCAATTTGCGACCGGTTCAGGGGGGCCTACCTGCGGCGGTAGAGGCGCTAATTAAAGGAGAGGTGCGGGGCAGCCATTTTTTTTGCTGGCTGCCTGCCAGCACCTCTTTGCGTTGCCATCCCCGGCCACCTGAGCCCCCCCCCCCCCCCCCGCGTTGTGCCGGCTGTGTCCCAAGAGCCCGGCACTTCTCCTCGGTACCAGGCTCTTTTGCCGGCACTCGCGATCTCTGATCGCGCTGCAGCAGGCCCCTCCCCTTTAACAAGGGGAGGAAGGCCTGCAGCGCGCCGTGCCGCAGCGAAACTGAATTTCCGGCTGGTGCTCGCAGCTCCTTCCGGGGCGGTACCTCCGGTGCCCAGGCGAGACTGGCGCCCCAAATGGGACGCCACCGAATTTCTAGGCCAATGTGTATAAGTTGATAACATTGCTTGTTTCTTGGGGAAATATAGGCAATATGTTGGCTATATAGCAGAACAGCTATGAAAGATTGAATTCTAGAGCATGTACCATTGCAATATATGTTGTGGTATGGAGGTTTAGTTCTCAAATAATTGAATTTCACTGCAGTTTCTGATGTAAATTTAGTTTTTTTTTACTATTTCTTTGGCTAGAAAGCTCAAAGCTTATTCTCAATGGTTTGTGGCACAACTCCCCCACCCCCCCCCCCCACCCAGGGAAAATCACGTACAAATACTATAAATAAAAAGGTTACATTTGAACTGTAGTATACTAAATGTTTTGAATGAGGAGAACTCAGAGAGTTCAAGCTACCACCCTAAATGTGGTTAAATTTGCCAACAATAATGATCTTATCATTTACCAGTTATAAAGCTCTGGCTATTAGAACTTGGAATGTTTTACGACTGCGTTACAAGCTTCAGTTTGTGTGCTCACACCTCTCAAAAACTTTGAGTCACTGCCAGAATCCAGCAAAATTTTAGACAGATAAATGACAAATTCCTCCATCCAAAGTACAAAGAGAAATAGTTCCACAACATGGCAAAACGGCAAAACAGTAACTCACAAATATTATGAGAATCAAGCTGAATTACAGCGGTGAAAGTAGCAATTGCCCCAAGTTAAAAACAGAGAATACAGTTTTTATAACCTGTTGAACCATGTCTGTATAGATACTACCCGTTAAGCTGGTATCATGTGTGATTGTATTACTTATTTTTACTACAGTGTGCATATACTGACTTTAATCACTAAAATAAATATATTTCCAGAGTTCATTAGGTGTGCAATATGAATCTGGAAAGAATACAGCTTTATCGGTTTATTTCATACTCGCACAAAGTATTCTCTTGTCTCTGATTGCATAGTGAGACATATAAAAGTTATGTGCAAAAATATGTCCATTCATAAAATTAATTAGAAAAAGTACTAAAGCTCTCTCTCACAAAGTGACCTGGAAGCATGGAAAGCATTTCCCTGTGAATTCAAGATAATCATAACAAACCCCCAGCCAAATGGAACAGATCAGAGATAATAAAAGAGTATCCATATATGCAGTGGAAAATCTCTGCTTCAACTTAATGTATGTCTGTCAATTCCCCAGGTTCCTCCACCTAACAGTTGGGAACAATACATTTATCATTCACTGACACAAATAGGGGCAGAAAAATGCAGATGACAAATGCAGAGGACAATTTGCTTGTCTAATGTTAGCTGTGGTTTCATTGGAAAATGATGAGTGGAGAACTCAGGGGAGGTATTTCTTCTCTAATGGGTTAAATTCAATTTTCATTTGATGGATATTACAGAGTAATTTGTTTTTGCTGGGCACTTGCCCAAATGATTGGACTGAGAGGAGATGTGATAACAGTAAAGCTACGGGGGGAAATGGGCACTGTTAAGTTCATAGTACACTTAAGATCACATTTTCTTTTCAAAGTTCTGCTTGTTTTTATTACATATCAAATCATGTTACAATTTAGGATATATAATGATCAGCAGTTATAGAATGTATTCACCTCAATTCACACACGCCTAAATGGTTGGAGTATAAAAATAAACTGCACAATACATTTGTTTCATCAAAGTAACACTAAGGATGATTTTAATGGACAGCTATAACAATATAAGCTGGTATTAGGTTATGAAATAATAACATTGTTTTCATGATGTCCACCAAGAATATTTTTGGTGTCTAACTATCAAGTGTTGCAGCCACATTTTTCTCTGCCATGATCCTTTCTTTATTATTGTACATTTGCAAGTGTTTCTCATATGAATTTGTGAACGCACATTGCCAGAACAGTTTCTGATGCCAGTTACGAGCACAGCAAATATACACTGTGAGCATCCTATCAGAACACAGCTGCAATAACAAGCCTCTTCACTCATTTTAAGCAGCAAAGAAGCTGCTAAACTAGCTTAACTAGTGAGGAAATCTATAGCACAGCTGTGGCCTGAAGGAAGCAGAGTTCTAACACAATGACTGACTGTCATAGGCAACAAAACTTACTTCAGCAACAGAGGGTTTGCAATCATAGAATCATAGAATTATAGAAATTTATGGCACAGAAGGAGGCCATTTGGCCCGTTGTGTCTGTGCCGGCCAAAAAAGAGCTATCCAGCCTAATCCCACTTTCCAACTCTTGGTCCACAGCCTTGTAGGTTACGGAACTTCAAGTGCATATCCAAGTACTTTTTAAATGTGATCAGGGTTTCTGCCTCTACCACCCTTTCAGGCAGTGAGTTCCAGACCCTCTCCGCCCTCTGGGTGAAAAAAGTTCTCCTCAACTCTCCTCTAATCCTTCTACCAATTACTTTAAATCTATGCTCCCTGGTTATTGACCTCTCTGCTGGGGGAAATAGGTCCTTCCTATCCACTCTATATAGGCCCCTCATAATTTTATACAGTTTAATTAAAGCTCCCCTCAGCCTCCCCTGCTCCAAAGAAAGCAACCCCAGCCTATCCAATCTTACTTCACAGCTAAAATTGTCCAGTCCTGGCATCCTCATAAATATCGTCTGTACCTAGTGCAATCGCACCTTTCCTGTAATGTGGTGAACAGAACCGTATGCAGTACTCTAGCTGTGGCCTAACTAGTGTTTTATACAGTTCTAGCATAACCTCCCTGCTCTTATATTATATGCCTCGCCTAATAAAGGAAAATATCCCGCATGCCTTCTTAACCACCTTATCTACCTGTCCTGCTACCTTCAGGGATCTGTGGTCATGCACTCCAAGGTCCCTCAGTTCCTCTACACTTCTCAGTATCCTACCATTTATTGTGTATTCCCTTGCTTTGTTAGCCCTCCTCAAATGCATTACCTCACACTTCTCCAGATTGAATTCCATTTGCCACTTCTCTGCCCACCTGACCAGTCCATTGGTATCTTCCTGCAGTCTCCAACTTTCTTCCTCACTATCAACCACACGGTCAATTTTTGCAATTTTGCAAACTTCCTAATCATGCCCCCTACATTGAAGTCTAAATCATTGATATATACCACAAAAAGCAAGAGACTTAGGCCTAGAAATTCAGTTGCTTGCGCCACCAGTTTGCGCCCAAAGAGGCCACTCAGAGGCTTTAGCGCCACTGGCCACAACCACCGCGATATTTAGCGGGGCGCTAATGGCGGCGTTAGCCTGTAGCGCTGCGCCGCCACCGATGACGTCATCGGTGTGCGCAGCGCCCCGCTACTGCCCCGAGCGCCATATTAGGTCGCGCCCGCCTCTTCCGCGCCGGCCGCAAATAGTGACCGGTACACAGGGGCCTACCTGTGGCGGTAGTGGGGCAAGTTAAGGTGGAGGTGCGGCCGGCCGCTTTTTCGGCGGCCGCCTGCCCGCACCTCCATCCCCGGCCTCCTACAACCCCCCCCCCCCCGCGGCATTGCCAGCTGTTTCCCGAGAGCCTGGCACTTCTCCTTGATGCCGGGCTCATTTGCCGGCACTCGCGAGCGGGGATCGCGCTGTTGCAGCCACCTCCCCCTTAACAGTGGGAGGAAGGCCTGCAGTACCGCAGCCTGCCGTGCCGCAGCGGGTGGCGCTGCGGCACTTTGCGCGCCGATATTCAGTTTCAGCACCCCAAGCGGGGCGCCGAAAGCCTTGTTTAGCGGCCGGCTTCCACTTGGGGCGCTGAAACTGAATATCCCGATGGCGCAAGTGGCTCCGCGCGCAGCGGTAATTCCGGCGCCCAGGCGAGCTTGGCGCCCCAAACTGAATTTTTAGCCCCTAGTACTGAGCCCGTGGAACCCCACTGGAAACAGCCTTCCAGTTACAAAAACACCCGTCGACCATTACCCTTTGCTTCCTGCCGTTGAGGCAATTTTGGATCCAACTTGACACTTTCCCTTGGATCCCATGGGCTTTTACTTTTCTGCCCAGTCTGTCATGTGGGACCTTGTCAAAAGCCTTGTTAAAATCCATGTAGACTACATCAAATGTGCTACCCTCATCGACCCTCCTTGTTATCTCCTCATAAAAATTCAATCAAGTTCGTCAGACATGACCTTCCCTTAACAAATCCACACTGGCTGTCCTTGATTACTCCATGCCTTTCTAAATGACAATTAATACTGTCCCTCAGAATTTTTTCCAATAATTTTCCTACCACCGAGGTTAGGCTGACTGGCCTGTAATTACTTGGTCTATCCCTTTCTCTCTTTTAAACAATGGTACATTGTTGTTAGCAGTCCTCCAGTTCCACACCTGTAGCCAGAGAGGATTGGAAAATGGTGGTCAGAGCCTCCGCTCTTTCCTCCCTTGCTTCTCTTAACAGCCTGAGATACATTTTATCCGGGCCTGGCGATTTATCTACTTTCAAAGATACTAAACACTTTAATATTTCCTCTCTCACTATGTTTATCTCATCTAATAATTCACACTCTTCCTCCTTAACTACAGTGTTTGCATTGTCCCTCTTTTCTGTGAAGACAGATGCAATAGGATGAATAGTCAGCTGCCTTTGTATGAAGGGACATGATGAAGGAATTATATACTAATACAAAAGCAAAATATTGCGGATGCTGGAAGTTGAAATAAAAACAAAAAATGCTGGAAATACTCAGCAGCTCAGGATAGAGATGGCATCGATTCAAAATAAGATCAGCTCGGTGAGGTAAGGGGAAGGAGTTCTGACGAAAGGTCATCGACCTGAAATGTTAAATCTGTTTCTCTCTCCAAGATGCTGCCTGACCCTGCTGAGTATTTCCAGCATTTTCTGTTTTTATTTATGATGAAGGAATTATCCTGGGTTTCACAGTAAAATTGTAACTGTGTTCAAACCAAATGTCTCATATGTAAAGCAGAGACGTGTATGCATAAGTAATGTAAAGGCAATTATTAATTACAAGTTGCAATTTAAATTAAAAGACGCTCATAGAACTATGTGATAAATATATAATAAGAAAGGTATAGCAGCGAAAACTAGTGCACTTATGCTCATTGTATTACCTTTGGCATGATAATACAAGGTAACCAGTGAGGGATGAAATTAACACGATTGAACTTATCCTATTTCAATGTACACTGCTTTTATTATTAGAGACAAAATGGCCTATAGTCAATATGTGTACACTACACACACAGTCAGGCTGACACCCATAAGGCACTGGCACCCTATGAACAATTATTACAACTGATACTCTCACAGGCATACATACCGCTGCAGGAGTGTAGAGTTATGCACAGATCAGCTGGTATGTATGACGTGCAGGCTATCTGCTGAATGTTTAGATTTAAAAAAGGGAAATGCCATTCATACTGCTATAGCACAACACTTCATTCACAAAAGGTAATTGACCTGAAACGTTAACTCTGTTTCTCTCTTCACAGATGCTGCCTGACCTGCTGAGTATCTCTAGGATTTTCTGTTTTTACTTCATTCACAGTGTTGTTGTACAGAAGTGAAATACAAAAATGTATCTAATAATCATAAATGGCTCTCTTGCTCGCTTCTCCGGCAGCAGTAAGGTGCTGAACAGCGTGACAATTTGCCAGAACACGCAGGCCTAGAAATTTGCTGATGCTGCACCCATTTTACAGGTGTAAAATGGGCTCTACAGCATTCAATATGGCAGGCGACATGCATGCAAACATTCCGTGCCAGAAGTGCACCACCCACCATATTGGTAAAGGCTGAAGTATAGGCGTCCAGAGGCCATGCCTGAAACAGATATTAGGGCTTTTGCATATGCAAATAGGGGGCCGAATGCCTGTTTTAGAATCTCTTCCTGAAATTGGGCTGCCTTAAGCACAGCAGGCACCGGGCCTGCTGCATTCAGGTTAACCAAGTCTACATTGGGCCTAACCAGCAGTCCTTAAAGTTTACAAAAATAATTAGCTAAATGTAGACTCAAGAGGAGCAGAAGTGCTCTTCCTGGCTCTACAGCAGTCCTGAAGACCGACACTGTGGCCCAAAATCTGCTTTGCCAGCGAGCTGCCTGTAGTTACGCAGCTCACCAGTCTAATTTAAAGGAGGCTCGAAGCCCAATATCATGTGCGCCTCGAGCCTACCCTTTCTGGTGCAAGTATTGTTCCCTGCACCCAGTTCATGTCAGCAGGCCAGTGTTAACCAATTTCACCCCAATAGTACCAGCACAACTGACATTTGTTATAAGCATCAACCCACAGAATACATACTGAGGAACAACATTCTGTGCTTACAGAGATAAGTGGGCATTAAGAGGAGGTGGCCTACAGCACCACAAGTGCATAGGCAGAGGAGCAGCCAAGTGGCATTGATGTCAGTGGAGTTGTGCGCATAAAGGTCTGCACAAAGTTACTTTTCAAGTACACCATCAACTTAGGCAAAGAATGCTTTGAGCTCCAGTGAAGGTGAATCAGATGAAGTAGTCCATGCATTCACAGGTAGCATCTCGCTATTTGGCTTAGGGTATACCAACCACTTCTGTTCACTCATTTAGGGAAACACATTAAGGTGATGCAATTTGATACATCGCATAGACGATCACAGATTTCAATGGGTGAATAAAATAGGAAGTAAGATTGTAAAGGTGTCTAATATACACTTTAGGCACATGAACAGAAAATACATTTGCACAGTATTCAACATATTTTCTTTGTTCAATAGTAAAGAGAGCTTCATATCTCCCAAATGCTATAGAAGTATACTGTAGGTCTCTTTTACTGAAATGTAGAAATAAATCAAATATAAATACATCTATAATTGTTCTAAAGATCAATGCTGTCTGCTTGCCCGTCTCCCTAAAAGGTGGGGACAACAACAGCCGCCTGTATCTCTTTGCCTCCCTGTGCTGCCTGCTCTGCTACTGGAGACAGCAGTGGCTTCTTATCATCTCACTTTTTCATGTCTTGCAGTTGCTGCTTACAATTGATGTCTATCGTCAGACTTCCATCAATAGCAATAACGTGTAACATGAAGTCTACGTTAACAATCTTTCACACCTTTAATGGAAAGCATGTAATACTTCTTCAATCAGTTAGCGTGAATGAACCTTTACTTTTGCAAACTTAATGTTTACTCTATAAAGACTGTGGTAGTTCCATGTGTCTCTTTGTAATTTTACTATGCTTCTATTTGGAGCTTCTTCAAAGTAGTCATCAACCATGGTTTCACTGTGTCCGTCAAATCTCCGAGACCCATTCCTCAATTCCTCCTTCCTTTGTAAAAAATCTCGATAATGATTGATCATTGCAAAGTGTTCAAATCATGTGTGCTGCTTGGAAATCTTGCATTATTTACAAGTTGGTATTGCATACCATTTGCACAAAGTATGGTAGCATTTTTGATTGACATATATGCCTGGATTATTACTTGGTAGTTAAATTTGATACATGTTTACAGTCAACATGTCCCGCTCCTTGGGAGAGGTAGCAAGGCAATAAAACTGCAGCTTTCGCTTTTGCTGAAGCTAGGGATAGCTACTGAAGTTGATGGCATATGGCTTCGTCCCTGCGCCTGAATAGTGAGGCCCAAGACACCCCCGATATTGGGCCACAAGCCTCTTTCCAATGAGCCGGCGAGCTGCAGAGAGTCACAAGCAGCTCGCCGATGAAGCAAGATTGTAGATCGAGTCACTGCAATGTCAGGTAAGTGAAGAAGGGGGGCGATCAGGTCGGGAGGGGGGGCGATCAGGTCGGGAAGGGGGTGACTGGGTCAGGAAGGAGGACCGGGTCAGGAAGGGGGCAATTGGGTCAGGAAGGGGCCAGTCGGGTCAGGAAGGGGGACTGGGTCAGGAAGGGGAACTGGGTCAGGAATGGGGCAGTCGGGTCAGGAAGGGGGTCCGGGTCAGGAAGGGACAGTCGGGTCAGGAGGGGGGACAGGGTCAGGAAGGGGGCAGTCGGGTCAGGAAGGGGGACCAGGTCAGGAAGGGGGACCTGGTCAGGAAGGGGGACCAGGTCAGGAAGGGGGACCGGGTCAGGGAGGGGTTAGTCGAGTCAGGGAGGGGGACCGGGTCAAGAAGGGGGCAGTCGAGTCAGGAAGGGGGACCGGGTCAGGAAGGGGTTAGTCGAGTCAGGGAGGGGGACCGGGTCAGGAAGGGGGCAGTCGGGTCAGGAAGGGGGACTAGGTCAGGAAGGGGGCAGTCGGGTCAGGAAGGGGGCAGTCGGGTCAGGAGGGGGGACTGGGTCAGGAAGGGGGCAGTCGGGTCAGGAAGGGGGTCCGGGTCAGGAAGGGACAGTCGGGTCAGGAGGGGGGACAGGGTCAGGAAGGGGGCAGTCGGGTCAGGAAGGGGGACCAGGTCAGGAAGGGGGACCTGGTCAGGAAGGGGGACCAGGTCAGGAAGGGGGACCGGGTCAGGGAGGGGTTAGTCGAGTCAGGGAGGGGGACCGGGTCAAGAAGGGGGCAGTCGAGTCAGGAAGGGGGACCGGGTCAGGAAGGGGTTAGTCGAGTCAGGGAGGGGGACCGGGTCAGGAAGGGGGCAGTCGGGTCAGGAAGGGGGACTAGGTCAGGAAGGGGGCAGTCGGGTCAGGAAGGGGGCAGTCGGGTCAGGAGGGGGGACTGGGTCAGGAAGGGGGCAGTCGGGTCAGGAAGGGGGCAGTCGGGTCAGGAGGGGGGACTGGGTCAGGAAGGGGGCAGTCAGGTCAGGAAGGGGGCAGTCGGGTCAGGAGGGGGGACTGGGTCAGGAAGGGGGCAGTCGGGTCAGGAAGGGGGACCGGGTCAGGAAGGGGGCAGTCGGGTCAGGAAGGGGCGACTGGGTCAGGAGGTAGCGGTGGTGGGGGAAGGAGCAATAGCAATCGAGTGGGCTGGGGGAACCGCCTGGCAACAGCTGCGTTTTTTAACGTGGGTATCACATTTAGGTAAGTACATTGTAAAAACTTATGCTGCTGGTTGTGGCCTGGTTTTCCTCAGGGCAATCTTGCAATGGGAGCCTCAAACAGGCAATGGCTCCTTATTTGCATATGCAAAGGTCTAATGTCTATTTCAGGTGTGGGCTCTATATGCCGATTCTTTGGCCTATGTCAATATTATGGCGCGTGATGCACTCCCTCGGTATGAGCAGGAGCTACTTGCCCACCATATTGGAGGCTTAGGAGACAGTCTAGCGCCTGAGCAAATTTCTATAGTGATGTCTCTCTGCAAGGCAAAGAAAGGTTTCAGTCACTTTCTTAATGAGCAGTTATCTGCAGAGTAATCTATCTTGATGGCCCATAATTTGCTTTCAAAATGGCGCTCACTGTTTTATTTGCGCAAATGCTACAGCAACTTCAGGTAAGGGTTCAGATGTACAGTTAAACGCAGAAATCCAAAAGTTGTTGTCCACATTGTGCTGCTCCACCTTTAGCTTCGCAAAAATGGCATCTCGCTGTCTGCCTTACTATTGAAATGCATTGAATGGTGTGAAGTTGCTGTATTTGCATGGTAGATAGAAACTAAACTCACCACAGAAAGTTAAGTCTTGTCCATTTAAATCTAAGTACCCTTTAATGACATGATAATTGTTAATTACTGCCAGTCAACCTCTCTGGCACTGGAAATGAACTATTACAAGTGTGGAGTCTCATTCCTTCAGGTTTTAATTGTTATTGGAGATTTTTTTAATGTAAAATTTTAGATTTTTAAAATTTTTCCTTTCTATCTCTTTTCTCTCTCGCTCTTAATCCAATCTTTCTTTCCCTCTTTATTTCTCGTTCTGTACCTGAGTTGACATTGAACTCACCCCCTTTAATTCGCCCTCCTTTTTAGTCCTTCCTTTGTTTATTTCCTAATCCTTAAATCTCATTGGTTAAGGATTGGTTGCTTTATTCACTCAGGTCCCAGATATCCTGTTTCTCTCACTGCGTCATTATCAGCTCGCACTTTCAGCAACTTTCTGGGCAAAAATTATTTGAGCTGAAGGGTGCAAGCCCAGATGCCGTTAGATGCCTGGCTACCACAAATTCTGGGCTATTATCTTACAAACCTAGTTGGGAAATGACATCAGAGGTTCTATACTAACACTGAAATGACTTTCAACATTAACTTGATAAAATATTTTTTCCCTGACATAAACAGGAAATTAAAATGCAGAGTAAGATGCACCACACCGTCTAACTTACAGTTCCTTCTCAGTCTCTGTGCTGTTAATTTCACAATCCTTCAATCCGATTGGTTAAGGAGATACCCTGTTCCCTCAGGTCTCAATGCCCTGTTTCCCTCACTGCAATGTTATTTTCAGCAATTTGGCACGTAAAAAATAAAAAACCTAAATGTGCAAGGGCAAGTCCAACTAATGGCAGATGCCATTCAATGCTCTGCCATAGCAAATTATGGCCCAATATGTTTCCTGTGTGTGGCGTAAACATTTATGGTGGTATCGACCTTTACCTTCACTTGAAAGTGCAGTGCTGATAATTGACTGTGCTGCAAGGTCACTGTAAAACGAGTGGCAGAATTTGTCCAGTGCATGCTTGGAAGCTTAAGCATCATGAGGCACTGCTGCTTTGGTGAACTCCAGCTGGTTTCATTTTGGAGGGCAACACCTCACTCTGGGGTAGTTTGTAATAACTGTGATGGGCTTCCTCGTGACCTCTGTGCTCTCCACGACTTGCTAGCCAATCACTGCAGTATTCCCAATGGTGTTTGCAGAAAGAAATCGACAGTTAAACAACACTTGCGCCCGTGTTGTCCTGCCACTTTTAGAGATGGTGCTTTTTCTTCCTACCAATGCCAGGTCTGGGTGTGCTTCAAGACTACCATAAACTTTTATCATGTGCCAAGATTCACTTTTCATGCTTTCTTCATGGTTACTTTTAACACGTACTTCCCAAGTATAAGCAAGCCCTACACATGGGGCCAAAATGCCATGATCCTAATCTACCGCTGTAACTATGATGGAGTGGGAATTGTGTGCTCTCCCATGGCCTTTTCCTTGGGCTGGAGGCCCATCTCATTTCTGCCACCGGCTGTCCTTGCCTGCCTGGATTACTCTCCTAGTCTGAAATTTGCCCCAAGGAAATGCAAGGCCAAAGTTTTTTTCTGTTTTCTGTTTGTCCATTAGTTGCACTTTAGTTGGTCACTTGCAACTCCCTCTCCACCAGAGTTCCTGGGAGTCAGGCAATTGATGGCTGGTGCCTGTGCCAGTATTGGCATGTTTTGGGCACCCGTTAGTTGCAGAGGGGAGGGGCGCAGAAAATGTGGCAGTGGCCAGCCACTTTCAGGAGAAGCCAGGAGTCCAGCTGCTGATTCAGTGACGAATTAAGATTGCCTCCACCCCTCTGCTGTTCTATTGTACTGAACAGCAGTATCTGGCTAGTGTCTGAGACACAGGAGGCGGGAGCAGTGGGAATTCTGGTACCAACTCACCAGTTCTGCCTCCTTTTCACGGTGCAAGAGGGGTGGATATATGGGCGAGGAAATTCCTGTGACTTTATCTTCACGTTGGAGACCCAGCATTACTGCTTCCCGCCCCATTTCCCGCTACTGCCTATCCTTGCCCACCAAGTCCCCCACAGACCTCGATGAATTTTGGAGCCAAGATGCTTTTTCTTTGTTTCCCTTTAGTCTGTTAGTTGCGCCTCAGCAGGAATGGTATTGAACGTCTCAGTTCCTGCTGCAACCTGCTATGAAAACTGTTTAAATGCCATCATATTGACTTCTTGGATCATTTGAAAATGATTGCACTGTGCATTAGAGTTGCGAGTTATAATTACAAGTGAAGGGTCAATTCTAGGTTAGGCCCTCTCCTTTGTTAGTAAAATGCATTAAGCTGTTTTGAGAATCCATTCCCCGTCAGTTTCTGCAGGGCCTTATTTGAGGTGTAGCCTCTTCCCGGCCCAAACAAAGACACCGGTGTAAGAGAGTGGGTATCCAGGGTCCCAGGCTAGGGGTTTCCCGGTGGAATATCAGTGGGCTGGGTGAAAGCAGGCAAGGGGGGTGGATATCTGCTGAATGGCAGCTGTGAAACCCAGCTGGGGATCCAGGCTGGACCTTCTTATTTGTTCTCAGGATGTGGTGACGCTGAGGCGGTCGCATTTATTGCCCAATCCGAGTTGCCCTGAGCAGTGGTGGTGGACCTGCTCCTTGAACGGCTGTAGTCCTTGTGCTGATGGTGCTCTCGCAATGGTATTAGCTAGGAAACTGCAGGCATTAGATCCAGTGACAATGAATGGTATATGTCAGTGGTGGAGGGGCTGGATGTTGAATCCAATGGCAGGGACACTGCTCAGCACCTCTTCAGTGTTGTCGCAGTTGCACCAAGTAATTGGTGATTATTGCACTACACTCCTTTCTTTAAGTGCGTTTTTGGGCCTGAAATGGGTGCCTCAACCAAGAGGCCCAAGGCCATTATTAACGTTATTTGGGTGAGCTGCCAGCGCCTATCACACCTCCACAAGCATTTTAAAAAGTTGAATTTCGGACTACTGTCAGCGAGTTAAGTCCCAGTGGGGGTGGAGTGGCAAGGGGAGGTGTGGAGGTGGGGGGTAGTGGTGGAGGAATCAGTATACTACAGAGTCTAGTTTGCAGTGCTGCTCCACCTAGCCCCACAAGAATGTTTTTAAATTATTTTTTAAAAACTCACCTTATTTCTGGCTGCCATTGAAAAATGCAGAGTGGAGCAGGCCCAATTCCTGCTCTGCTCTGCAATGTCCAATTTCCCAGAGGGGACCTAAAACAGGCTGGCCTAGAAATTGGGTTCTGGTCTTGCCAGGGCTGTAGCGCCAGAAAGTTTGCGCCAGCGGTAATGCGGCCGCGCCCGACGAAAATTCGGGTGCGCCGGGCCCAGACGGCGGCGGGCGCTAAAACCCTCCTTTAGCGCCTCAAAACGGGCGTGAACTTGGGTTTCCCGGCGCTAATCCCCCGCTGCGGCACCCGATGCGGTGCGGCAGGCGGGGGAACTGCAGGCCTCCTCCTCCTGTTAAGGAGGAGCTGCCTGCAGCCGACAACTGTCCGGCGGATTGACCCGACATCTGAGCCCGGCACCTCGGGGAAGTGCCGGGCTCGCATGAGACACTGATCAGGGCCGCGGGGGGGGGAATGCAGGAGTCCGGGAAGGGAGGTGCGGGCAGGCGGCCGCCGGGAACGCGGCCGGCCGCCGCTCCACCTTTATGCGCCGGCGCACACTGGGGGAAGACTCTGTTGCCAGAGTCTTAGTTGCGCCTGCCACGGGCGAGGCGGGCGCAACTGAATTTCGGCTTGGGGCCGGGTTACCACGGCAACCGGGACGCTGCGCACACCGATGACGTCATCGGTGCCGGCGCAGCGCTACCGGTCTACCGCCGCGGAAGGGCCCCAGGCAATTTAGGAACCGGCGCCAATTGCAGCGCTAGGCCCTCTAGCGCCGCAAAATCGGTGCTAAGGGCACTGAATTTCTAGGCCGCTATCTTTATAACTTTGAAACAACACCATTTGCAGAAAGTACTGTGATCTATCTCTATAAATTATGACAGTGAAAGGGTACAAACTAGTAATCTCACTAAAATCCAAGGTATAAGCAGTTAATCCTGGTGATATTGCAGAGAAATGACTTGATGTAATCACAAAATCTATTCAAACTTTAAATGTATTTCCATGAATCAGAGTGAGTCTCTGATATAGTCTTTTCTGTAATACCTCAAAGGATATTTGATAGAGAATGATTACACCAAAATAGTGTAAATGCGTAGCTGAAATTAACCACACCTATAATATTCAAGATATCTTTAATTTAGACTAGCCTTGAATTCCCTTTAGTATATAAAATTATGGGCTGATGTAATTGAAATGCTTAAGATGATTAAATGAGTTGATAGGGTAGATAAAGATAAACTTTTTCCTCTGGTGGGAGGGTCCAGAACAAGGGGCCATACCTTAAAATTGGAGTTAGGCCATTCAGTGGTGATGTCAGGAAGCACTCCTTCATGCAAACGGTAGTGAAAATCTGGAATACTCTCCCCCTAAAAGCTGTCGATGTTAGTCAAATGAAAATTTAAAAACTGAGATTGTTAGATTTTTGTTAGGCAAGTGTATTAAGGGTTATGGAGCCAAGGCAGTAGATGGAGTTACGATACAGATCAGCCATGATCTACTTGAATGGCAGAACAGGCACGAGTTGCTGAATGGCCTGCTCCTGTTCCTATGTTCCTAACAGCGAAAGTTGCACAAAGAATTTTTTTCACAAATAAAATATATTTTTCAGTTCCTTCATGTCACCTACTAAGACAGCAATCCATTCGTTTAGAATTTTTGCTATTCTGAAATAGTGCACTCTGAAATACCTCCACAAGTAAAAGAACAACATACCTTCTTAAAATGGTGCTGTGGAAAAGAGAAAGGGACAGCTCCTGTTGATGTGTGTATATAAGCTACATTTTAGTGTAGGTCCCTTGCAGTCAGAAGCAGGGGAAGTTATAATGGGGAACAAAGAAATGGCAGACCAATTAAATGCATATTTTGGTTCTGTCTTCACAAAGGAGGACACAAATAACCTCCCAGAGATGTTGGAGAACATAGGGTCTGATGAGAGGGAGGAACTGAAAGAAATCAGTATTTGTAGGGAAATGGTGTTAGGGAAATTGATGGGATTGAAGGCCGATAAATCCCCAGGGCCTGATAATCTACATCCTAGGTTACTTAAGGAGGTGGCCCTAGAAATAGTAGATGCATTGCTGATCATCTTCTAAAATTCGCTGGAATCTGGAACTGTACCCATGGATTGGAGGGTAGCTAATGTTACCACACTATTCAAAAAGGGTGGTAGAGAGAAAGCGGGGAATTACAGACCGGTAAGCCTGACATCGGTAGTGGAGAAAATGCTAGAGTCCATTATAAAGGATGTAATAGCTAAGCACTTGGAAAACAGTGACAGGATCGGACAAAGTGAACATGGATTTACAAAAGGTAAATTGTGCTTGACTAATCTACTGGAATTTTTTGAGGGTGTAACTGGGAAAATAGATAAGGGAGAACCAGTAGATGTGGTGTATTTGGACTTTCAAAAGGCTTTCGATAAGGTCCCGCATAAGAGATTAGCGTGTAAAGTTAAGGCACATGGGATTGGGGGCAAGGTATTGACTTGGATAGAGAACTGGTTGATGGACAGAAAGCAGAGAGTAGGAATTAACTGTTCTTTTTCCGAGTGGCAGGCAGTGGCTAGTGGGGTACCGCAGGGATCGGTCCTAGGACCCCAGCTATTCACAATATACATTAATGATCTAGATAAGGGAACTAGATGTAATACCTCCAAGTTTGCAGACGACACAAAGCTGGGTGGGCGTGTGTGCTGTGAGGAGGATACCGAGAAACTCCAGGATGATTTGGACAGGTTGGGTGATTGGGCAGAAGCGTGGCAGATGGAATATAACGTGGATAAATGCGAGGTTATCCACTTTGGTGGCAAAAACAGAAAGGCAGACTATTATCTGAATGGCAATAGATTGGGAGAAGGGGAAGTGCAACGAGACCTGGGTGTCCTTGTGCACCAGTCGCTGAAGGTAAGCATGCAGGTGCAGCAGGCGGTGAAGAAGGCAAATGGTATGTTGGCCTTCATAGCGAAAGGGTTTGAGTACAGGAGCAAGGATGTCTTGCTGCAGTTGTACAGGGCCTTGGTGAGACCACACCTTGAGTAGTGTGTGCAGTTTTGGTCGCCTTATCTGAGGAAGGATGTTCTTGCCATGGAAGGAGTTCAGCGAAGATTCACAAGGCTGATCCCTGGGATGGCAGGAATGATGTATGAGGAGAGATTGGGTCGATTGGGCTTATACTCGCTGGAGTTTAGAAGAATGAGAGGGGATCTCATCGAAACTTATAAAATTCTGACAGGTCTGGACAAACTAGATGCAGGTAGAATGTTCCCGATGGTCGGAGAGTCCAGAACCAGGGGTCATAGTCTAAGGATAAGGGGTAAGCCATTTAGGACAGAGATGAGGAGGAATTTCTTCACCCAGAGAGTGGTGAACCTGTGGAATTCTCTACCACAGAAGGCGGTTGAGGCTAAGTCTTTAAATATATTCAAGAAGGAGTTAGATATATTTCTTAGAGCTAAAGGTATCAAGGGATATGGGGAGAAGGCAGGTACGGGGTACTGAGTTTGGATGTTCAGCCATGATCTCATCGAATGGCGGAGCAGGCTCGAAGGGCCGAATGGCCTACTCCTGCTCCTATCTTCTATGTTTCTAAGTTTCTATGTTGCAACCATTAGCCCTTGTCTCTCATTTCTATATTCCACTATTGAAGAACTGATTGCAGCATTAAGAGTGAATGTAGTTTACTTCGGTGAAAACTGTGCAACAAATAATTTCCAAAATTATATATGAGTCACTAAGTGGTGTAGCTCATTAGAACGCCAATGCACTGCAGGTTGTAGGCTTATATCCATACAATAGCAAAATACTGCAGATGCTGGAAATCTGAAATAACAGCAGAAAATGCTGGAAACACTCAGCAGGTCAGGCAGTATCGAGGAGAGTGAAACAGAGTCAACGTTTCAGGTCGAACCCTTCGTCAGAACTGGAAAAGGTTAAAGAGAGATTTTTAAGCAGGGTCAGGGAGGAGGGGAGGAAAGAACAAAGGGAAGGTCTGTGATAGGATGGAAGGCAGGAGAGATTGACTGACAAAAGGGATGATAATGCCAGGCAAAAGGAGAGGTAATGGGACAAGTTAAGAAACAAAAGATGACTCTAGATGAGGTGTGAATGATGATGGCAGCAACATTAACAGCTACCATGTGAGAAAACAAGAGAAAAAAAATGTAAATATATAAAGAAATACAGGGGCCAATTTATAGTCTGAAATTGTTGAACTCGATGTTAAGTCCAGAAGGCTGTAAAATGCCTAATCAAAAGATGAGATGTTGTTCCTCGAGCTTATGTTGAGCTTCGTTGGAACAATGTAAGAGGCCGAGGATGGTGAGATCAGATTGGGAGTGGAGGGGAGAATTAAAGTGACAGGCGACCGGAAGCTCGGGGTCACGCTTGCGAACGGAACGGTGGTGTTCCGCAAAGCGGTCATCCAATCTGCGTTTGGTCTCCCCAATGTAGAGGAGACCGCATCATGAGCAGCGAATACAGTATACTAAATTGTTAGAAGTACAAGTAAATCACTGTTTCACCTGGAAGGAGTGTTTGGGGCCCTGGACAGTGGGAAGGGAGGAGGCAAAAGGGCAGGTGTTGCATCTCCTGCGCTTGCACGGGAAGGTGCCGGGCGAAGGGGAAGGGGTGTTGGGGGTGATAGAGGAGTGGATCAGGGTGTCGCGGAGGGAGCGGACCCTTCAGAATGCTGAAGGGGGGGGAGGGGAAGATGTGTTTGGTGGTGGAATCACGCTGGAGGTGGCAGAAATGGCGCAGGATGATCCGTTGAATGTAGAGGCTGGTGGGGTGAAAGGTGAGGACAAGGGGAACCCAGTTGTGTTTCTGGGAGAGGGGGGAAGGGTTGAGAGCAGAAGTGCGGGAAATGGAACGGACATGGTCGAGAGCCATGTCAACCACGGTAGAGGGGATTCCTCGGCTGAGGAAGAAGAAACACATACTACCAGCACTAGTATGGAAGGTGGCATCATCAGAACAACAACAACTTGTATTTATATAGCGCCTTTAACGTAGTAAAACGTCCCAAGGCGCTGCACAGGAGTATTTTAAGACAACAAATTTAACACCGATCCACATAAAGATAAATTAGGGCAGGTGACCAAAAGCTTGGATAAAGAGATAAGTTTTAAGGAGCATCTTAAAGGAGGAAAGAGAGGTAGAGAGGCGGAGAGGTTTAAGGAGGGAATTCCAAAGCTTAGGGCCTAGGCAACAGAAGGCACGACCACCAAAGGTTGAGTGATTATAATCAGGGATGCTCAAGAGAGCAGAATTAGAGGAGGGCAGATATCTTGGGGGGTTGTGGGGCTGAAGGAGATTACAGAGATAGGAAGTGGCGAGGCCATGAAGGGATTTGAAAACAAGAATGAGAATTTTGAAATCGAGGCGCTGCTTATCCCGGAGCCAATGTAGGTCAGCGAGCAAAGGGGTGATGGGCGAACGGGACTTGGTGCGGGTTCGGACACGGGCAGCCGAGTTTTGGATGACCTCAAGTTTACGTAGGGTGGAATGTGGGAGGCCAGCCAGGAGTGCATTGGAATAGTCAAGTCTAGAGGTAACAAAAGCATGGATGAGGGTTTCAGCAGCGGATGGGCTGTCGCATAGGCGGTCTTTGTTACGCTGCGGATATGTGGTCGGAAGTTCATTTCAGGGTCAAATATGACACCAAGTTTGCGAGCAGTGTTCTTCAGCCTCAGACAGATGTTAGGGAGAAGGATAGAGTCAGTGGCTAAGGAACGGAGTTTGTGGTGGGGACCGAAAACAATGGCTTCAGTCTTCCCAATATTTATCGTTCCTGGCTGCCATTTTTCTGTTCGGTAGTCGCGGGCCAAGACTGGTTGCCCTACACTGAAGCTCCTTGTTGGCTTCTCATGGATGTGCTGGAATTGCTTACTCTCAACATCTCTTCGTACGTTTGGTCTGAGCAAATCCAGGCGAGATCTTAACCTTCAGTTAAAGAACATCATGGCTGGGGCCTGGTTGGTGACTGCATGTGTCGCATTCCGGTAGGCGAACAGGAAATTGTCCACCTTGTGCTGCAGCGGAATGTTGTCATTGTACATAGCCTTTATTGCCTTCTTAAAGGGTTGTACGAACCTCTCAGCCAATCCATTTGTGGCTGGATGATACGGGGCGGATGTGTAATGCCTTACCCCATTCTTTTTCAAGAACCTCCGGAACTCTTCGGACACAAACTGTGGTCCGTTGTCGGAGCAAATCTGTTCTGGCAAGCCATTCCTGGCAAAAATGGTCCGTAGGACTGCAATAGTTTTCTCCGTGGTGGTGGAGGACATTTTGATGACCTCAGGCCATTTCGAGTGAGCATCCACGGCTATTAAAAACATTGAGTCCATGAATGGACCAGCAAAATCAATATGCACCCGTTGCCATGGAGATGAGGGCCATTCCCATGGGTGTAGAGGGGCCTGTGGTGGTGCATTTTGGACTTTCTGGCATCCTGAGCAGCTCTTGGTCAGGTCCTCGATTTGTTTATCGATTCCCGGCCACCACACATAAGCCCTGGCTAGGCTTTTCATTTTTACCCCTCCCAGATGACCCTCATGAAGCTCATTGAGCACTCTATCCCTTAACTTGGGTGGAATTACCACTCGGGATCCACACATCAAGGCCCCCCGGCACACTGACAGCTGTTCTCTCCTTGTCGAGAATGCTGACAACAGTGAGTCACCATGTGCTGGCCATCCCTTCACCGTCAAATCATATACCCGAGACAGTGTCGGGTCATTTCGGGTTTCCTTTTCGATACAAGTGTTAGTTACCGGTAGGTATTCAACTATAGTCGAATGGAGTACTTCGACAGGATCCACTGCTGGTGCTTCCTCCGCAGTAGGCAGTGGCAGGCGTGATAGCCCATCAGCATTTCCATGCTGTTTCGTGCCCTTATATTCAATCTCATAGTGGTGCGCCCCTAGAAAAAGTGACCATCTTTGTAGTCGTTGCGCAGTCATCACCGGAACGCCCTTCTTCGGATTAAAAATGGAGACAAGAAGCTGGTGATCAGTCAGCAAGGTGAATTTCTGCCCGTGCAGATAGTGATTGAACTTTTTCACTCCCCACACTAGGCTGAGGGCCTCCCTGTCAATCTGGGCGTAGTTACGCTCGGCTGAGGTTAGTGATCGTGACGCAAAGGCTATTGGCCTCTCTGAGCCGTCCGAGAATTTGTGTGACAGCACCGCTCCAATGCCGTAGGGTGATGCATCACATGCCAACCGAATTGGTAATGCTGGGTTGTAATGGGCCAGTACCTCTTTCGATGTGATTAGTGTTTTGTTCTTCTGGAAAGCTCATCTACATTCGTCACTCCACTTCCATGGCACCCCAGTTTGCAGTAGGGTGTTCAGTGGGTGTAGTATTGTTGACAAATTTGGCAAGAACTTATGGTAGTAGTTTACCAGCCCGAGGAACGACCTCAGTTGTGACACATTTTCCGGTGCTGGAGCCTTGACTACTGCCTCAATCTTCTCTGGGGACTTATGTAACCCCTCTTTATCGATAATGTGGCCACAATACGAGATCTGTTTTCTAAAAAACTCGCATTTGGGGCGGTTAGCTCGGAGCCCATATTCCTGCAATCTAATGAGCACCTGCTCCAGGTTGGCAAGGTGATCACTGTCATTTTTGCCCGTGACCAGGATGTCATCCAAATAACACTGGGTCTCTGGGATCCCTTGCAGGACTTGTTCCATTGCCCTCTGCCAAATAGCCGAGCTGATGCTACACCGAATATCAGCCAGTTGTATTGGTAGAGACCTTTATGGGTGTTGATTGTGAGGTATTTTTTTGATGCTTCTTCCACCTCCATTTGCAGATACGCCTGGGCCAGATCAATCTTAGTGAAGCATTTCCCTCCAGATAGTGAGGCGAAAATATCTTCAATCCGCGGAAGTGGATATTGTACGGTGTGAAGGACCAGGTTCACTGTTACCTTAAAGTCCCCACAGATGCGAACCTTCCTTGGTTCCCCAGGTACAGGGACGATGGGTGTAGCCCACTCGCTCCAGTCTACCTTGGACAGTACACCTGAACGTGCCAGACTCTCCAGCTCTGCTTCGACGGCTGGGCGGATCGCATAAGGTACCGGTCTGGCCTTAAAAAATTTTGGGCTTGCGTTTTCTTCAATTTTAATCATCGCTGTCGTGCCTTTTAGTGTTCTGAGTCCTTGCTGGAACACTTCTTTCGCGTCAGTTAGGATCTTTGACAGTCGCCCTGGTGTGACGTCGTCATCCTTTTTGTCAACCACAGTCAGTGCCTGTATGGAATGCCAATCCAGTTGTATTTTCCGGATCCATTCACGTCCCAGTAATGGTGGCCCTCCATCTTGCAAAAAATACTGGTCTAGTTTTGGTGTTTCCTTACTGTTATATATAACGGTCACCCTTATTTTTCCTTTGGGGTAGACTTTTTGCCCCGTGTACATCTTCAAAATAATTTTTGTGTCTCTCAAGGGCATGTGTGAGAATAGCCGCTTGTAGTCCCGTCGGTTTATGACTGTTAGGGCTGATCCTGTGTCCAATTCCATCTTTAGCTGGACTCCTGCTATCTTGAGAGTGACCCAAATGGTTCGGTGATCCTCCATTGTGATCACATTATGTAATTTCAGACAACTCAGTTCCCTGCTTTCAGAGTCGTTATTACTCTTTTGTTCGTCTGAACTATTCTCCGTCATCTTATGTACCTTCTGGTACTTTTCTTTGGTAGGCTTCTTATTGATGGTTTTCTTTCCCGACCTGCAGACTCGTGCTATGTGTCCTACTTTTCCACACTGTCTGCACACTTTGTCTTTGAACCAGCAATCATTCTGGTCATGTGTTGTTCTGCCGCAGCGATAGCACTTCTCTGATCCATATGACATTTCGTTTGTGCCATATTCTTGCGGTCTCTGTTGTATCTCTGCAGCGCCCCGTTCTGCTGCTTCATATGATACCGCATTGCTGAAAACCTTTTCCAGCGTAAGGTCCTTTTCAGATAATAGCCGTTTCTGGGTTCCTTCACTTTGAAGGCCACACACAAACTTGTCCCTTAAGGTATCTGCCAGTCCTGCTCCAAACTGGCAGTGTTTCGATAGTTTGCGCAGTTCTGTTAAATAATCAGCATTGCTTTCATCCTTATGCTGGTTCCGTTTGTGAAACTTGAATCTTTCTGCAATCAGCAGCGGTGTGGGGTTTAAATGTTCCTGTAGTATCGTTACTATGTCTTCAAAACTCTTTTCCATTGGCTTCGTTGGGGTTACTAGATTTCGTAATAAACCATATGTCTTTGCACCCATTAAATTTAACAATACCGACGCTTTCTTGTCATCTGACACCTCATTTGCCTTGCAGTATACCTCTATTCGTTCGACATATGTAGTCCAATCTTCGACTTCATTGTCAAATGCGGTGATACTGCCACTCTTCGGCATTTAGTGTGTGGTTTAAAATGGCGTCTCCCAATGGCTTAAAATGGCATCTCCCTACGCTTTCCTTCCTCCCCCGCTGCTGCCAACGCCGCTCCCGACGGTTCTCGTGGCAATGGCGGCGCCCTGTAGGTTTTGCGCGCTTCTCCTGTGCTGCTGCCAACGCCGCTCTCTGCGGTCCTCGTGGCAATGGCGGCACCTCGCTGGTTTCTGCGCGTCTCTCTCTCCCTCTCTTCGACGCTGCTCGGCCCCTGAACACCGGCTGCACCCTGTGTGCTCTGCCCTCTCTCTCTCTCCCCCGTCAACGCTGCTCGGCCCTTTGCTGTGCCGCTCGGTCGGGCTCTAGCCCGCCGCTGTCCGGGAAGGGTCTGCGCACTACCTGTTGCCAGCCCGTTTCGCTGGACCACCTCGACTGGAAAACCAAGCCTGGCTCTCGACAGCCTCCCCCGCAATTGTCGAGTCTCTGCTGGATGACTGGGCGGTTGCCCGTGGTCAACGCCCGAGTCTCTGGCCTTGACCTCCAATCCACTGATCTCCAGGAACAAATCCCCGGGAGGTGATGCAGAGTTGCAGGTAGGTTCGAACTTGCCTTGTCGCCAATGTTGTGTCTGTGTATAATAAGACAGACTGCAGGAGAACGGTACAACAGGTGTTTACTCAACGTGGCTCACACGGGAACTGATCTGTACAGATTACTACTCAGTGCTATATACAGGTGTGGTCACTGCCGGTACTGCAGTATACATGAGCTGTAAAAGATAGTTCCCCCCTTAAATGTATATACATTACACGTGGAGAGGTCGAGAGACGAGGTAGTGAGGTCGAGCTGGGTGTCGTCAGCGTACATGTGGAAACTGACACTGTGTTTTCGGATGATGTCACCAAGGGGCGACATGTAAATGAGAAATAGGAGGGGGCCAAGGATAGATCCTTGGGGGACACCAGAGGGAACGATGCGGGAGCAGGAAGAGAAGCTGTTGCAGGTGATTCTCTGGTTATGATTAGATAGATAAGGAACCAGGCAAGTGCAGTCCCACCCAGCTGGACGATGGTAGAGAGGCGTTGGAGAAGGATGGAGTGGTCAACCGTGACAAAGGCTGCAGACAAGTCAAGAAGGACGAGGAGGAATAGTTTACCTTTGTCATAGTCACAAAGGATGTCATTTGTGACTTTGATGAGAGCTGTTTCGGTACTGTGGCAAGGGCGGAAACCTGATTGGAGGGATTCAAACATGGAATTGCGGGAAAGGTGTGCACAGATTTGGGAGGCGACAACACATTCAAGGACTTTGGAGAGGAAAGGGAGGTTGGAGATGGGGCGGTAGTTTGCAAGGACGGAGGGATCAAGGTTTGTTTTTTTGAGGAGAGAGGTGATGACGGCAGATTTGAGGGAGAGGGGGACAGTACCTGAGGAGAGAGAACCATTAACAATATCAGCTAACATGGGAGCCAGAAAAGGAAGTTGGGTGGTCAGCAATTTGGTGGGAATAGGGTCGAGGGAGCAGGAGGTGGGTCTCATAGACAAGATGAGTGCAGAGAGATCATGAGGGGTGATCAGAGAGAAACTGGAGAAGGATGTGAGTTCAGGACTAGGTCAGGGGGGAACCGTAGAGGAAGTTTGGCTCAGTGATCTAGGGGAAGGAAGGGAAGTGGCAGAGGCAGCTGAACGGATGGTCTCAATCTTAGGGACAAAGAAGTCCATGAGCTCCTCACACTTGTTATCGGAGGTGAGGGTGGAGGAGACAGGGGAGAGGGGTTTAAATAGACGGTTAGCAGTAGAGAATAGGAGCCAGGGTTTATCTTTGCATTCCAGAATGATTCTGGAATAGTGAGCAATTTTGGCAGACGAGAGCAGGGCCCGATAGTGCTTTATGTGGTCCAGCCAGAACTGACGGTGAATGGCTAAACCAGTTGTCCGCCATATCTGAACAGATGCGGCGGAGACGGAGAAACTGGGAGAATGGAATAGAATCCTTACAGGAAGCAGGGTGGGAGGAAATGTAGTCCAGGTAGCTGTAGGAGTCAGTGGGCTTAAAGTGGATGTTGGTCGATAGCCTATACCCAGAAATGGAGACAGAGAAGTCGAGGAAGGGAAGGGAAGAGTCGGAGATGGGCCATGTGAAGGTGAGGGAAGGGTGGAAATTGGAAGCAAAGTGAATGAAATTATCTAGTTCAGGGCAAGAGCAGGAGGCGACACCAATATAGTCATCAATGTACTGGAAAAAGAGGTGAGGGAGGGGACCTGAGTAGGACTGGAACAAAGAGTGTTCCACATATCCCATGAAAAGGCAGGCATAGCTGGGACCATGCGGGTACCATGGTTATATCCATGTTTGCCCACTTGGTGAATTCCTCAACTCAGCAATGGCCAAGGCTGGGTTGAGAGGTAGAGAAAATCAGAGAGTGAGTCATTCAAACAGCTCTCATATACCTCCAGTTAATAGTTAATAGAGTCAACTGGCAGAGGCCACTGAGCTGCTCAGCTGGCTTGTCTCTCAGTGGGAGTTGGTATATGGGCAGGGAGACCTGAGAAATGAGAAATAGAAAATACACCTTATATTAGTAATATACTTAGATAACTTATATAATAAAATAACTGCAACATAAACTAACTAAAACTTTATTTGAAGACCTTGCTACAGTATTAGGACTTTGGTGTTTATTTTTGTTAAAAGTTATCTAAATAAACAATCAAAAAAATTAAGTGACTGATTGAATTACAGGGTAATTTTTCTTTTAAAAAATGCATTCAGAAATGGCATTATGCTTGTATAGTGTATCAAATATAGAACCTGTTCTGTATATTACTTGCTTTCCCATTGAATATTGAATTATGTTTATGGTTTCTAAAATGATTTTATCATCTTCAAAAATGATTGTAAATTGGAGTGCTGAGTACTTACTATAATTTGTAATGTAGAATTAAAGAAATATAAGAAACCATTTCTCTATTTGCAGTATATACGTTCTCTAAAATAAATCTTCTTTTATATTTATCATGGTTTTTTATTTATGTTAAAATATGGAAATGTTACATTTGTTTTAATAAAAATGTAAACATGTTTGCAATTTTGCCATTTAACAAATCATGCAGCTCCACTAATTACAGGACTGTCCACATCCTGCAGTGACTGTTCGGTCATTTTCTAATGCTCTGTTCTGATCGGTTAACCAAAAAATGTACTTGTGTGCTGAAAATAGTAATATCTTTTAAAATTAAACAGGATTGGAAAAGAATTAAAATGTTGTTTGGACAGATACAGAGTGCAGGCATTTGTTAACAGTTTAAAACATTGCAAATTGGATTTCAGTACTTGACTGGTTTAACGGAGGGTGGACCACTCCAAGACCTCAATTAAAATATTATGTTACTGCTCATTATAATATTCAGAGGCTTCACATACCCGATAGTGTAGCAAACATAAATCTAATTTAAGTTGCAAAACAAGTCAAATACAACAGGAACAATAAACAAATTGTTGTTCAATCCTGGTGATTTCTGTTCAATACTGATGGTTTTCTCCCAATGCCAGTGGCTCTGCTTCAATGCCAGGGGCGCTCCTTCAATGCCAGGGGCTCTCCTTCAATGCCAATATCTCTCCTTCAATGCCGGTGCCTCTCCTTCAATGCCGGTGTCTCTCTTTCAATGCTGGTGTCTCTCCTTCAATGCCGGGGGCTCTCCTTCAATGCCAGAGTCTGCTTTCAATGCCAGGGGCTCTCCTTCAATGCCAGTGTCTGCTTTCAATGCCAGTGTCCCTCCTTCAATGCCAGGGGCTCTCCTTCAATGCCGGGGGTCCTCCTTCAATGCTGGGGGCGCTCCTTCAATGCCGGGGGATCTCCTTCAATGCTGGGGGCTCTCCTTCAATGCCAGTGTCTCTCTTTCAATGCCGGGGGCTCTCCTTCAATGCTGAGGGCTCTCCTTCAATGCCAGGGGCCCTCCTTCAATGCGGGGGCTCTCCTTCAATGCTGAGGGCTCTCCTTCAATGCCGGTGTCTCTCCTTCAATGCCAGTGTCTCTCCTTCAATGCCGGTGTCCCTCCTTCAATGCCGGTGTCCCTCCTTCAATGCCAGTGTCTCTCCTTCAATGCCGGTGTCTCTGCTTCAATGCCAGTATCTCTCCTTCAATGCCAGTGTCTCGCCTTCAATGCCAGTGTCTCTCCTGCAATGCTGGTATCTCTCCTTCAATGCCAGTGTCTCTCATTCAATGCCGGGGGCTCTCCTTCAATGCCGGTGTCCCTCCTTCAATGCCAGGGGCTCTCCTTCAATGCTGAGGGCTCTCCTTCCATGCCAGGGGCTCTCCATCAATGCCAGTGTCCCTCCTTCATTGCCGGGGGCTCTCCTTCAATGCCGGGGGCTCTCCTTCAATGCTGAGGGCTCTCATAGAAACATAGAAACATAGAAGATAGGAGCAGGAGTAGGCCATTCGGCCCTTCGAGCCTGCTCCGCCATTCAATGAGATCATGGCTGATCATCCAAATTCAGTACCCTGTCCCTGCCTTCTCCCCATATCCCTTGATCCCTTTAGCCTTAAGAAATATATCCAACTCTTTTTTGAATATATTTAATGAACTGGCCTCCACCGCCCTCTGTGGCAGAGAATTCCACAGGTTCACCACTCTCTGGGTGAAGAAATTCCTCCTCATTTCAGTCCTAAATGTCTTACCCCTTATTCTTAGACTATGACCCCTGGTTCTGGACTCCCCGGCCATCATAAACATTCTTCCTGCATCTAGTCTGTCCAGGCCTGACAGAATTTTATAAGTTTCGATGAGATCCCCTCTCAATCTTCTAAACTCCAGTGAGTATAAGCCCAATCGACCCAATCTCTCCTCATACGTCATTCCTGCCATCCCAGGTATCAGCCTGGTGAATCTTCGCTGCACTCCTTCCATGGCAAGAACGTCCTTCCTCAGGTAAGGCAACCAAAACTGCACACAGTACTCAAGGTGCGGTCTCACCAAGGCCCTGTACAACTGTAGCAAGACATCCTTGTTCCTGTACTCGAACCCTCTTGCTACGAAGGCCAACATACCATTTGCCTTCTTAACCGCCTGCTGCACCTGCATATTTACCTTCAGCGACTGGTGCACAAGAACACCCAGGTCTCTTTACACTTCCCCTTCTCCCAATCTATTGCCATTCAAATAATAATCTGCCTTCCTGTTTTTGCCACCAAAGTGGATAACCTCACATTTATCCACATTATAGTGCATTTGCCATGTTTCTGCCCAATCACCCAATCTGTCCAAATCGTACTGGAGTTTCACGACATCCTCCTCACAGCTTACCCTCCCACCCAGCTTCGTGTCGTCTACAAATTTGGAGATATTACATCCAATTCCCTCGTCCAGATCATTAATATATATTGTGAACAGCTGGGGTCCTAGGACCGATCCTTGCGGTACCCGACTATTCACTACCTGCCACCCGGAAAATGACCCGTTTATTCCAACTCTTTGCTTTCTGTCCGCCAACCAATTCTCTATCCAAGTCAATACCTTGCCCCCAATCCCATGTGCCTTAATTTTGCACGCTAATCTCTTATGTGGGACCTTATCGAAAGCCTTCTGAAAGTCCAAATACACCACATCCACTGGTTCTCCCTTATCTATTTTACCAGTTACATCCTCAAAAAATTCCAGTAGATTAGTCAAGCATGATTTACCTTTTGTAAATCCATGTTGACTTTGTCCGATCCTGTCACTGCTTACCAAGTGCTCTGCTATTACATCTTTTATAATAGATTCTAGTATTTTCCCCACTACCGATGTCAGGCTTACCAGTCTATAATTCCCCGCTTTTTCTCGACCACCTTTTTTGAATAGTGGGGTAACATTAGCTACCCTCCAATCCATGGGTACTGTTCCAGAGTCTATCGAGTTCTGGAAGATGACCAGCAATGCATCTACTATTTCCAGGGCCACTTCCTTAAGTACCCTGGGATGTAGATTATCAGGCCCTGGGGATTTATCGGCCTTTAGTCCCATCAATTTTCCTAACACCATTTCCCTACAAATACTGATTTCTTTCAGTTCCACCCTTTCATCAGGCCCTATGTTCCCCGGCATCTCTGGGAGGTTATTTGTGTCCTCCTTTGTGAAGACAGAACCAAAGTATGAATTTAGTTGGTCTGCCATTTCTTTGTTTCCCATTATAAATTCCCCTGATTCTGACTGTAAGGGACCTATGCTTGACTTCACCAATCTTTTTCTCTTCACATATCTATAAAAGCTTTTACAGTCAGTTTTTATGTTTCCTGCAAGCTTACTCTCATATTCTATTTTCCCTTTCTTAATTAATCCCTTTGTCCTCCTTTGTTGAATCCTAAACTGCTCCCAATCCTCAGGATTATTGCTGGTGCCCCTCCTTCAATGCCGGGGGTTCTCCTTCAATGCCAGTGTCCCTCATTCAATGCCAGTGTCCATCCTTCAATGCCAGGGGCTCTCCTTCAATGCCGGGGGCCCTCCTTCAATGCCGGGGGCTCTCCTTCAATGCCAGTGTCCATCCTTCAATGCCAGTGTCCATCCTTCAATGCCAGTGTCCATCCTTCAATGCCAGGGGCTCTCCTTCAATGCCAGGGGCTCTCCTTCAATGCCAGTGTCTCTACTTCAATGCCAGGGGCTCTCCTTCAATGTCGGGTGTTCTCCTTCAATGCCGGTGTCCCTCCTTCAATGCCGGTGTCCCTCCTTCAATGCCAATGTCTCTCCTTCAATGCCAGAGTCTCTCCTTCAATGCCAGTGTCTCTCCTTCAATGCCAGAGTCTCTCCTTTAATGCCAGTGTCTCTCCTTCAATGCCAGTGTCTCTCCTTCAATGCCAGTGTCTCTCCTGCAATGCTGAGGGCTCTCCTTCAATGCGAGTATCTCTCCTTCAATGCCGGTGTCTCTCTGTCAATGCCGGTATCTCTCCTTCAATGCCGGTGTCCCTCCTTCAATGCCGATATCTCTCCTTCAATGCCAGTGTCTCTCCTTCAATGCCCGTGTCTCTCCTTCAATGCCGGTGTCTCTCCTTCAATGCCGGTGTCTCTCCTTCAATGCCGGTGTCTCTCCTTCAATGCCAGTGTCTCTCCTTCAATGCCAGTGTCTCTCCTTCAATGCCAGGGGCTCTCCTTCAATGCCGGGGGCTCTACTTCAATGCCAGTGTCTCTCCTTCAACGCCGGTGTCTCTCCTTTAATGCCGGTGTCTCTCCTTCAATGCCAATGTCCCTCCATCAATGCCGGGGTCCCTCCTTCAATGCCGGTGTCTCTCCTTCAATGCCGGGGTCTCTGCTTCAATGCCGGGGGCTCTCCTTCAATGCCAGTGTCGGTCCTTCATTGCCGGGGGCTCTCCTTCAAGGCCGGTGTCCCTCCTTCAATGCCGTGGGTTCTCCTTCAATGCCGGTGTCTCTCCTTCAATGCCGGTGTCTCTCCTTCAATGCCAATGTCCCTCCATCAATGCCGGGGTCCCTTTTTCAATGCCGGTGTCTCTCCTTCAATGCCGGGGGCTCTGCTTCAATGCCGGGGGCTCTCCTTCAATGCCAGTGTCGGTCCTTCAATGCCTGGGGCTCTCCTTCAATGCCGGTGTCCCTCCTTCAATGCCGTGGGTTCTCCTTCAATGCCGGCGTCCCTCCTTCAATGTCGGTGTCCCTGCTTCAATGCCGGTGTCTCTCCTTCAATGCCGGGGGCTCTCCTTCAATGCCGGTGTCTCTCCTTCAATGCCGGTGTCTCTCCTTCAATGCCGGTGTCTCTCCTTCAATGCCGGTGTCTCTCCTTCAATGCCGGTGTCTCTCCTTCAATGCCGGTGTCTCTCCTTCAATGCCGGTGTCCCTCCTTCAATGCCGGTGTCCCTCCTTCAATGCCAGTGTCTCTCCTTCAATGCCGGTGTCTCTGCTTCAATGCCAGTATCTCTCCTTCAATGCCAGTGTCTCGCCTTCAATGCCAGTGTCTCTCCTGCAATGCTGGTATCTCTCCTTCAATGCCAGTGTCTCTCATTCAATGCCGGGGGCTCTCCTTCAATGCCGGTGTCCCTCCTTCAATGCCGATATCTCTCCTTCAATGCCAGTGTCTCTCCTTCAATGCCAGTGTCCCTCCTTCAATGCCAGTGTCTCTCCTTCAATGCCAGTGTCTCTCCTTCAATGCCAGTGTCTCTCCTTCAATGCCAGTGTCCCTCCTTCAATGCCAGTGTCTCTCATTCAATGCCAGTGTCTCTCCTTCAATGCCAGTGTCCCTCCTTCAATGCCAGTGTCTCTCCTTCAATGCTGTGTCTCTCCTTCAATGCCGGTGTCTCTCCTTCAATGCCGTGTCTCTCCTTCAATGCCGGTGTCTCTCCTTCAATGCCGTGTCTCTCCTTCAATGCCGGTGTCTCTCCTTCAATGCCAGTGTCTCTCCTTCAATGCCAGTGTCTCTCCTTCAATGCCGGTGTCTCTCCTTCAATGCCGGTGTCTCTCCTTCAATGCCAGTTTCTCTCCTTCAATGCCAGTGTCTCTCCTTCATTGCCGGGGGCTCTCCTTCAATGCCGGGGGCTCTCCTTCAATGCCGGTGTCTCTCCTTCAATGCCGGTGTCTCTCCTTCAATGCCAGTTTCTCTCTTTCAATGCCAGTTTCTCTCCTTCAATGCCAGTGTCTCTCCTTCATTGCCGGGGGCTCTCCTTCAATGCCGGGGGCTCTCCTTCAATGCCGGCGGCTCTCCTTCAATGCCGGTGTCTCTCCTTCAATGCCGGTGTCTCTCCTTCAATGCTGGTATCTCTCCTTCAATGCCAGTGTCTCTCCTTCAATGCCAGGTGCTCTCCTTCAATGCCAGTGTCCCTCCTTCAATGCCAGTGTCTCTCATTCAATGCCAGTGTCTCTCCTTCAATGCCAGTGTCCCTCCTTCAATGCCAGTGTCTCTCCTTCAATGCTGTGTCTCTCCTTCAATGCCGGTGTCTCTCCTTCAATGCCGTGTCTCTCCTTCAATGCCGGTGTCTCTCCTTCAATGCCGTGTCTCTCCTTCAATGCCGGTGTCTCTCCTTCAATGCCAGTGTCTCTCCTTCAATGCCAGTGTCTCTCCTTCAATGCCGGTGTCTCTCCTTCAATGCCGGTGTCTCTCCTTCAATGCCAGTTTCTCTCCTTCAATGCCAGTGTCTCTCCTTCATTGCCGGGGGCTCTCCTTCAATGCCGGGGGCTCTCCTTCAATGCCGGTGTCTCTCCTTCAATGCCGGTGTCTCTCCTTCAATGCCAGTTTCTCTCTTTCAATGCCAGTTTCTCTCCTTCAATGCCAGTGTCTCTCCTTCATTGCCGGGGGCTCTCCTTCAATGCCGGGGGCTCTCCTTCAATGCCGGCGGCTCTCCTTCAATGCCGGTGTCTCTCCTTCAATGCCGGTGTCTCTCCTTCAATGCTGGTATCTCTCCTTCAATGCCAGTGTCTCTCCTTCAATGCCAGGTGCTCTCCTTCAATGCCAGTGTCTCTCCTTCAATGCCGGTGTCTCTCCTTCAATGCCAGTTTCTCTCCTTCAATGCCAGTGTCTCTCGTTCAATGCCGGGGTCTCTCCTGCAATGCCAGTGTCTCTCCTTCAATGCCGGTGTCTCTCCTTCAATGCCGGGGGCTCTCCTTCAATGCCGGTGTCTCTCCTTCAATGCCAAGGGCTCTCCTTCAATGCCAGTGTCTCTCCTTCATTGCCGGGGGCTCTCCTTCATTGCCAGGGGTTCTCCTTCAATGCCGGTGTCTCTCCTTCAATGCCAGTATCTCTCCTTCAATGCCGGGGGCTCTCCTTCAATGCCGGTGTCTCTCCTTCAATGCCAGTGTCTCTCCTTCAATGCCAGTGTCTCGCCTTCAATGCCGGTGTCTCTCCTTCAATGCCGGTCTCTCTGCTTCAATTCCAGGAGCTCTCCCTCAATGCCAGGGGCTCTCCTTCAATGCCGGTGTCTCTCCTTCAATGCCGGTGTCTCTCCTTCAATGCCGGGTGCTCTCCTTCAATGCCGGGGCTCTCCTTCAATGCCGGGGGCTCTCCTTCAATGCCAGTGTCTCTCCTTCAATGCCGGTGTCTCTCCTTCAATGCCGGTGTCTCTCCGTCAATGCCGGTGTCTCTCCTTCAATGCCAGTGTCCCTCCTTCATTGCCGGGGGATCTCCTTCAATGCCGGTGTCTCTCCTTCAATGCCGGTGTCTCTCCGTCAATGCCGGTGTCTCTCCTTCAATGCCAGTGTCTCTCCTTCAATGCCAGTGTCTCTCCTTCAATGCCAGTGTCCCTCCTTCAATGCCGGGGGCTCTCCTTCAATGCCGGGGGCCCTCCTTCAATGCCAGGGGCTCTCCTTCAATGCTGAGGGCTCTCCTTCCATGCCAGGGGCTCTCCATCAATGCCAGTGTCCCTCCTTCATTGCCGGGGGCTCTCCTTCAATGCCGGGGGCTCTCCTTCAATGCTGAGGGCTCTCATAGAAACATAGAAACATAGAAGATAGGAGCAGGAGTAGGCCATTCGGCCCTTCGAGCCTGCTCCGCCATTCAATGAGATCATGGCTGATCATCCAAATTCAGTACCCTGTCCCTGCCTTCTCCCCATATCCCTTGATCCCTTTAGCCTTAAGAAATATATCCAACTCTTTTTTGAATATATTTAATGAACTGGCCTCCACCGCCCTCTGTGGCAGAGAATTCCACAGGTTCACCACTCTCTGGGTGAAGAAATTCCTCCTCATTTCAGTCCTAAATGTCTTACCCCTTATTCTTAGACTATGACCTCTGGTTCTGGACTCCCCGGCCATCATAAACATTCTTCCTGCATCTAGTCTGTCCAGGCCTGACAGAATTTTATAAGTTTCGATGAGATCCCCTCTCAATCTTCTAAACTCCAGTGAGTATAAGCCCAATCGACCCAATCTCTCCTCATACGTCATTCCTGCCATCCCAGGTATCAGCCTGGTGAATCTTCGCTGCACTCCTTCCATGGCAAGAACGTCCTTCCTCAGGTAAGGCAACCAAAACTGCACACAGTACTCAAGGTGCGGTCTCACCAAGGCCCTGTACAACTGTAGCAAGACATCCTTGTTCCTGTACTCGAACCCTCTTGCTACGAAGGCCAACATACCATTTGCCTTCTTAACCGCCTGCTGCACCTGCATACTTACCTTCAGCGACTGGTGCACAAGAACACCCAGGTCTCTTTATACTTCCCCTTCTCCCAATCTATTGCCATTCAAATAATAATCTGCCTTCCTGTTTTTGCCACCAAAGTGGATAACCTCACATTTATCCACATTATAGTGCATTTGCCATGTTTCTGCCCAATCACCCAATCTGTCCAAATCGTACTGGAGTTTCACGACATCCTCCTCACAGCTTACCCTCCCACCCAGCTTCGCGTCGTCTACAAATTTGGAGATATTACATCCAATTCCCTCGTCCAGATCATTAATATATATTGTGAACAGCTGGGGTCCTAGGACCGATCCTTGCGGTACCCGACTATTCACTACCTGCCACCCGGAAAATGACCCGTTTATTCCAACTCTTTGCTTTCTGTCCGCCAACCAATTCTCTATCCAAGTCAATACCTTGCCCCCAATCCCATGTGCCTTAATTTTGCACGCTAATCTCTTATGTGGGACCTTATCGAAAGCCTTCTGAAAGTCCAAATACACCACATCCACTGGTTCTCCCTTATCTATTTTACCAGTTACATCCTCAAAAAATTCCAGTAGATTAGTCAAGCATGATTTTCCTTTTGTAAATCCATGTTGACTTTGTCCGATCCTGTCACTGCTTACCAAGTGCTCTGCTATTACATCTTTTATAATAGATTCTAGTATTTTCCCCACTACCGATGTCAGGCTTACCAGTCTATAATTCCCCGCTTTTTCTCGACCACCTTTTTTGAATAGTGGGGTAACATTAGCTACCCTCCAATCCATGGGTACTGTTCCAGAGTCTATCGAGTTCTGGAAGATGACCAGCAATGCATCTACTATTTCCAGGGCCACTTCCTTAAGTACCCTGGGATGTAGATTATCAGGCCCTGGGGATTTATCGGCCTTTAGTCCCATCAATTTTCCTAACACCATTTCCCTACAAATACTGATTTCTTTCAGTTCCACCCTTTCATCAGGCCCTATGTTCCCCGGCATCTCTGGGAGGTTATTTGTGTCCTCCTTTGTGAAGACAGAACCAAAGTATGAATTTAGTTGGTCTGCCATTTCTTTGTTTCCCATTATAAATTCCCCTGATTCTGACTGTAAGGGACCTACGCTTGACTTCACCAATCTTTTTCTCTTCACATATCTATAAAAGCTTTTACAGTCAGTTTTTATGTTCCCTGCAAGCTTACTCTCATATTCTATTTTCCCTTTCTTAATTAATCCCTTTGTCCTCCTTTGCTGAATCCTAAACTGCTCCCAATCCTCAGGATTATTGCTGGTGCCCCTCCTTCAATGCCGGGGGTTCTCCTTCAATGCCAGTGTCCCTCATTCAATGCCAGTGTCCATCCTTCAATGCCAGGGGCTCTCCTTCAATGCCGGGGGCCCTCCTTCAATGCCAGGGGCTCTCCTTCAATGCCAGTGTCCATCCTTCAATGCCAGTGTCCATCCTTCAATGCCAGTGTCCATCCTTCAATGCCAGGGGCTCTCCTTCAATGCCAGGGGCTCTCCTTCAATGCCAGTGTCTCTACTTCAATGCCAGGGGCTCTCCTTCAATGTCGGGTGTTCTCCTTCAATGCCGGTGTCCCTCCTTCAATGCCGGTGTCCCTTCTTCAATGCCGGTGTCCCTCCTTCAATGCCAATGTCTCTCCTTCAATGCCAGAGTCTCTCCTTCAATGCCAGTGTCTCTCCTTCAATGCCAGAGTCTCTCCTTCAATGCCAGTGTCTCTCCTTCAATGCCAGTGTCTCTCCTTCAATGCCAGTGTCTCTCCTGCAATGCTGAGGGCTCTCCTTCAATGCCAGTATCTCTCCTTCAATGCCGGTGTCTCTCTGTCAATGCCGGTGTCTCTCCTTCAATGCTGGTGTCCCTCCTTCAATGCCGATATCTCTCCTTCAATGCCAGTGTCTCTCCTTCAATGTCCATGTCTCTCCTTCAATGCCGGTGTCTCTCCTTCAATGCCGGTGCCTCTCCTTCAATGCCGGTGTCTCTCCTTCAATGCCAGTGTCTCTCCTTCAATGCCAGTGTCTCTCCTTCAATGCCAGGGGCTCTCCTTCAATGCCGGGGGCTCTACTTCAATGCCAGTGTCTCTCCTTCAATGCCGGTGTCTCTCCTTTAATGCCGGTGTCTCTCCTTCAATGCCAATGTCCCTCCATCAATGCCGGGGTCCCTCCTTCAATGCCGGTGTCTCTCCTTCAATGCCGGGGGTTCTGCTTCAATGCCGGGGGCTCTCCTTCAATGCCAGTGTCGGTCCTTCATTGCCGGGGGCTCTCCTTCAATGCCGGTGTCCCTCCTTCAATGCCGGTGTCTCTCCTTCAATGCCGGTGTCTCTCCTTCAATGCCGGTGTCTCTCCTTCAATGCCGGGGGCTCTCCTTCAATGCCTGGGGCTCTCCTTCAATGCCGGTGTCCCTCCTTCAATGCCGGGGTTTCTCCTTCAATGCCGGTGTCCCTCCTTCAATGTCGGTGTCCCTGCTTCAATGCCGGTGTCTCTCCTTCAATGCCGGGGGCTCTCCTTCAATGCCGGTGTCTCTCCTTCAATGCCGGTGTCTCTCCTTCAATGCCAGTGTCTCTCCTTCAATGCCGGTGTCTCTCCTTCAATGCCGGTGTCTCTCCTTCAATGCCAGTGTCCCTCCTTCAATGCCAGTGTCTCTCCTTCAATGCCAGTGTCTCTCCTTCAATGCCAGTGTCCCTCCTTCAATGCCAGTGTCTCTCCTTCAATGCCGTGTCTCTCCTTCAATGCCGGTGTCTCTCCTTCAATGCCGTGTCTCTCCTTCAATGCCGGTGTCTCTCCTTCAATGCCGTGTCTCTCCTTCAATGCCGGTGTCTCTCCTTCAATGCCAGTGTCTCTCCTTCAATGCCAGTGTCTCTCCTTCAATGCCGGTGTCTCTCCTTCAATGCCGGTGTCTCTCCTTCAATGCCAGTTTCTCTCCTTCATTGCCGGTGGCTCTCCTTCAATGCCGGTGTCTCTCCTTCAATGCCAGTGTCTCTCCTTCAATGCCAGTGTCTCGCCTTCAATGCCGGTATCTCTCCTTCAATGCCGGGGGCTCTCCTTCAATGCCAGTGTCTTTCCTTCAATGCCAGTGTCTCTCCTTCAATGGCGGTGTCTCTCCTTCAATGCCAGTGTCCCTCCTTCAATGCCGGTGTCCCTCCTTCAATGCCGGTGTCTCTCCTTCAATGCCAGTGTCTCTCCTTCAATGCCAGTGTCCCTCCTTCAATGCCGGTGCCCTCCTTCAATGCCGGTGTCCCTCCTTCAATGCCAGTGTCCCTCCTTCAATGCTGGTGTCTCTCCCTCAATGCCAGTGTCTCTCCTTCAATGCCGGTGTCCCTCCTTCAATGCCGGTGTCCCTCCTTCAATGCCGGTGTCCCTCCTTCAATGCCAGTATCTCTCCTTCAATGCCGGTGTCTCTCCTGCAATGCCGGTATCTCTCCTTCAATGCTGGTGTCTCTCCTTCAATGCCGGTATCTCTCCTTCAATGCCAGTGTCTCTCGTTCAATGCCGGTGTCTCTGCTTCAATGCCGGTATCCCTCCTTCAATGCCGGTGTCTCTCCTTCAATGCCAGTGTCCCTCCTTCAATGCCAGTGTCTCTCCTTCAATGCCAGTGTCTCTCCTTCAATGCCAGTGTCTCTCCTTCAATGCCGGTGTCTCTCCTTCAATGCCGGTGTCTCTCGTTCAATCCCGGGGGCTCTCCTTCAATGCCGGTATCCCTCCTTCAATGCCGGTGTCTCTCCTTCAATGCCAGTGTCCCTCCTTCAATGCCAGTGTCTCTCCTTCAATGCCAGTGTCTCTCCTTCAATGCCAGTGTCTCTCCTTCAATGCCGGTGTCTCTCCTTCAATGCCTGTGTCTCTCCTTCAATGCCGGTGTCTCTCCTTCAATGCCGGGGGCTCTCCTTCAATGCCGGTGTCTCTCCTTCAATGCCGGTGTCGCTCCTTCAATGCCTGTGTCTCTCCTTCAATGCCGGTGTCTCTCCTTCAATGCCAGTGTCTCTCCTTCAATGCCTGTGTCTCTCCTTCAATGCCGGTGTCTCTCCTTCAATGCCGGTGTCTCTCCTTCAATGCCGGTGTCTCTCCTTCAATGCCGGGGGCTCTCCTTCAATGCCGGTGTCTCTCCTTCAATGCCGGTGTCGCTCCTTCAATGCCGGTGTCTCTCCTTCAATGCCGGTGTCTCTCCTTCAATGCCAGTGTCTCTGCTTCAATGCCGGTGTCTCTCCTTCAATGCCAGTGTCTCTCCTTCAATGCCAGTGTCTCTCCTTCAATGCCAGTGTCTCTCCTTCAATGCAGGTGTCTCTCCTTCAATGCCAGTGTCTCTCCTTCAATGCCAGTGTCTCTCCTTCAATGCCAGTGTCTCGCCTTCAATGCCGGTGTCTCTCCTTCAATGCCGGTGTCTCTCCTTCAATTCCAGGAGCTCTCCCTCAATGCCAGGGGCTCTCCTTCAATGCCGGGGGCTCTCCTTCAATGCCAGGGGCTCTCCTTCAATGCCGGGGGCTCTCCTTCAATGCCTGTGTCTCTCCTTCAATGCCGGGGGTTCTCCTTCAATGCCGGTGTCCCACCTTCAATGCCGGTGTCTCTCCTTCAATGCCGGGGGCTCTCCTTCAATGCCGGGGGCTCTCCTTCAATGCCAGTGTCCCTCCTTCAATGCCGGGGGCTCTCCTTCAATGCCGGGGGCTCTCCTTCAATGCCAATGTCTCTCCTTCAATGCCTGTGTCTCTCCTTCAATGCCGGGGGTTCTCCTTCAATGCCGGTGTCCCACCTTCAATGCCGGTGTCTCTCCTTCAATGCCGGGGGCTCTCCTTCAATGCCGGTGTCTCTGCTTCAATGCCGGGGGCTCTCCTTCAATGCCAGTGTCTCTCCTTCAATGCCGGGGGCTCTCCTTCAATGCCAGTGTCCCTCCTTCAATGCCGGGGGCTCTCCTTCAATGCCGGGGGCTCTCCTTCAATGCCAATGTCTCTCCTTCAATGCCAGTGTCTCTCCTTCAATGCCAATGTCTCTCCTTCAATGCCAGTGTCTCTCCTTCAATGCCAATGTCTCTCCTTCAATGCCAGTGTCTCTCCTTCAATGCCGGTGTCTCTCCTTCAATGGCGGTGGCTCATGTTCAATGCTGATGCCTCATATATCAGCACTTTTGCACCCATGATACTCATATTTTATTGTTTTATTCCCTCGTCATGGTGAGGGCAGACAATAATGGAAGTTGAAACATATTTGTATTTTTATAACCCAGTGTCAACAACAAGCACTGTTATAGTGTGTGTTTTATGTCAAGTAAAGCTTTTTGCTCCATCGTAAACCCAACCTCAAAAGAGCATGCAGATTTACATCAGTGTGACATTTCCATTTCCATTTCCAAAATCAGCCATCTTCAGAAAAGCAATTTCTGTATTGCAGGTTTGAAAAAAACAGTTTATTTCTGGAGTCAGGTCCTGATCTGAATCTGTATAGATGGAGGCTGTCTTGACACTGTTTGGAGTATAATTCCAGTGCATCTCAAACTTGGTTTATAAAGTGATAAAGGGGTTTCATAGACCTCTTCATGAACTATGAGTGGCCGATGCTCTCAAGACCTTTAAAATTTACTGGTCAGTAGCTGCAGTATAAATGCTAAATTCGTGCTAATTAGTGTTGAGACATCCCAAACTCATTCAACCATGGAGGTGCAATTTGTTTTGTGTGGTGTCACAGATAGTGAATCAGCATCCCGTTTTATATTCCTCCTGATTTTCTTTTTCATTGACTTTTCCAGAAATTACAAAAAGCACTGATATCTTAATGAACAACAGCATTTCTTTTGCACTGGCAATTTTATGCTTTGACTATGGAAGTAGAGGGGGTGAAATTTGTATTGGCAGTAACGCAAAGCGGATGCTGGCGAATCCGCAACCCATTTTACACTCCGTCCAAATTGCTTTTCCAATAAAGTGAATGGAGAAGAAAATCGGGCGGAATGTGAAATGAGCTGACGATTCGCTAGCACCTGTTTGCACTACTGCCGAAGACAAATTTCACCCGCATGTTACCATTAATAACTCTAGCAGGAGAGCTTGGCACTTCCATTCTATGAACTCAGTCGAGTGGAGTGAAATACAAGATAGCACACCATCGGGCAGGAACGAGGTGGTAGTGTGATGAAAATGGCAACACAGCACTTGCCGCCCCATTCTCATTGACGTCGGTGTCACCACCATTTTGGTGATGCTCTTGATGTGAGCATCCCAGGCAGCGGGCTTGCTCCGCCCGCCTCCAGCCCGATAGAAGCAGCCACTTGAAAATTGACGCCAATGAGTGTGGAGGCCTGTTCCCCTTATTGAATTAAATGATTCAAATTGGGTAATATTTGTGAATTAAACCAAAATAGACAAATTCAGTCCCTTTGCAATTTGCATTCAGCTGAACTCTCATGCCAATTTAATATATGTACAATGTTCTTCAGTGAAAGTCAATCCAAGTAAGAATGCTAGTGTGTTATGCTGCTTTCTTAAAAATAATTCATCTTTACTGCTTTGGACAGTTTTAAACATTCATGGCACTAAATAAATGCAAGTTATTGTTGCTCCCATTTCTGTGCTGGCGTTGTTCAAATGGAGTTGGCAGTGGGGGGAAGGAAGAGAGCTAGTTTTGAACATGAATGTTGACTTGTCAGGAATTACTGTGGCCACTTTGAAAAATGACACTGCCATAAACAGATAAGACAAATGTATTTTTGAGTCAATATGCCGCCTATCACAATGGAGGGTGGCAGATGAATTGTTATTATCTGTGCCTGGAGCAACAGAGACAAAATCATTTTTTATAACTGACTACTACGCGTGTTTATTTTTCACATATTACTGTGTACTAATAGCGGCTGCCCAGCCCCTTGTATTCTCGTGAAGATTTCCAAACCTAGCTCCAGTGTCCATTCTTCCTTGTAGTTTACAGAGGGCATTCTGGTCATATGTGCCTGTGAATGTGGCTCCGTTTGTCTTAGCAATCTACTAAAAATGCATCTGTCTTCTGGGAGATTTGGGAGGCTGATTAGTCTGTCAGAGTATTACATCCAATCCAAAGAAGATCAGCGGGCATTTCCTACTGGAATGAGATTGATTGGTCAAGTGGGTATCTTTACATGGTTACTGATGGTGTGTGAAGAATCTGCCCACCTAGTAATATGGTGGAGGAATGTATTTATGTTGCAGAGACTCCAATGAGATTACAATCAAATCTGGTTGCAATTTCACTGAGCATCTCCTTAAACAAGTTTTCATTCTCTGAATATCAAAGCCTAACCTATGCCTGGTGCACAGAGTCTTCACTAGGAATATAGAAGCCTAGATATAATGACCTTGAAAAACCTTCACTGGTCATCATCCACCAAAGCCCATTTATAGCACCTATCTCTTAGGGCAAGAACGTACCAATTAATGTTTGAGTTTTCACATAACAGGCCAGGAGTTTAGATTATAATAACTGCAACATTATGGTACAACATAATCATCCAGCTGCTAGCAGGCCTCTGCAGTATAGGTGCCCAGTTGCAATGCTTCCTTCTATAAATGTCCCTGCTCTTCCACATTTCACAGCAAATTATCTATTCTTGGCAATTTCCATTACATGAATTCTTACAAGACAGATCTTACTGTGCAGATTCAAAAACTGTGTGAGGTTCATTTAATTGTCTGTCTTCCTCATTCTAAAATTTCTAGATGTACCTCAGAGTTTTTGGAGGAATTTAATTTGTTCATTAATTTCTGTTGTTCAATATAACAAAAGAGATTTTCATACCTGATAATAGATTACTATTTATTTGTTGGCTTCATTATTACTTTTAATTTGTTCTGAGAAATACAGAAATCATAAATAACTAATATATGTTAGCGAGTTGATTGCTTTGTCTTCTTAAAGGAAAATGATTTACTTTCTAATATTCTTGTATTACACACGATTAAAGCTAGCTGTTGTTCAATTATCTGTATTGACTCATAAAATGTAATGACCTGTTCAGTGCATGTATAATGAAATAAGAGTGTCATATAGGATTTTAATCTCTAATGCAAAAACAATAAAACTACAATTTTGCCTGTGCCAAAAATATATAAACAATCATGAAACTCTAGCATATCATAACATTTTTACTAAAAAAAAATTTAAAACATTCTGATGCATGCCACATATTTTAATTTTCTTTTCACTTCTGAAAACTCTGCTGTCTGATAATGCGTTAGATTTCCTTGAGCAACGAACTGTGAAAGTACATTAAGTTGTTATTTTCCTTTAATAACATGCCTTCCATCTTTAGTCAGCAAAGATCTGTTCTCCAACATGGCAAGGTCATGAGCCAGTACAACAATCAAATATCTGCTAATGAAACTAATAAACAGCTCTAAATGATGAATGATCAGCTATCTATTGTATTACAATACATCAATATATAATTTAAAATGCCCACATGAATTATTAAAATCTACCGTTTAACTATGTCACTATGGTTAAGATTTTCACGGTTAATGATCTGTATGAAGAAGCAATGGTTGGCTTTCTAAAGATGCTGATGTACAGAAATCATTAATTCAGCTATTGTTTTGGACATTCTGCTTCAGTTCTTAGTTGTCAACTGATTTACATGAGTCACCAAACAACCAAATGTTTCCACCCATCAAGGTAGTAACAGCAAGCAGAGGAGGGATTAAACAGTTCGAACTTTGGAAGTCAGTTCAATGCAATAAAAACAGAAGAGTTGCAGTTAACTAAAGGTCCAGGTCCAAAGAAAAAATAAAGTGAGTTGCAAAGCACCGGGCTCTAGAAATAAAACGATGGCCCAGAACTTGGTGTCGGGGGCTTGCCGCGCGTGCAAGCCCCCGATCTGCACTCACCCTGCGCGCTGACATCTGAAGCCCGGGCCTGCTTGCATTTCCTGTCACAGGCCCGGTTCAGATGTCAGCGCGCAGTGCTTACCTGATCCAGCGGCGTAGTTAGTGCGATGTGCCGGCTGGGATCAGGTGAGCACTGTACAACCAATCAGGGGAGGGGAAGGTTCATTCATGAGTTTGAGAGTAAGAACTGTCAAACTCATGAAAACTACGGGGGCCCAAAACACTATTTAAACTTTAAATAAAAATTTAAAAAACATCCCAATCATTAAATTAAGTATAAATAAGTTTAAAAAAATAATTTAAACAATAATTTTTTTTTTGAAAAAAATAAATTTTTAATAAAAAGGGTCTAAAACTAAACTTACCTTATTGTAGATTCTTTAAAATAATAAACCTGTGGAAAAAAATTTTCTAAATTACACTAAAACACCACTTACCTGTAAAAATAAATACTTACATGTGCTTTTTACAAGCGTAAAGACCGGAGGCCTTTACACATGCGCAAATCCCCCAAAACAGAGGAAATCTAAGACGCACGCGCTGCCCCCTACAGCGCACGCGCTAGCCTCTTCAACTCTTGGGTTGGAGGAGAGGAAATGCCGGTTTTCAGCGCATGCGTTGTGTATGCTGAAAACCGGCATTTCCTCCGTACTCACGCGTTTGGGGAGGAATTTCTGCCCCAACGTATCTGCTTCAGTGACTGATATTCCACATTAATGTAGGCCAGTTATTTGTTCTGGTATAATGAGCATAAAATAGAACACTGCAGTTTTAACTGGGGCAGAAATTCCTCCCCAAACGTGTGAGTACGGAAGGGGTACTCACACATCTGGCCGGAGGAAATGCCGGTTTTCAGCATGCGCAGCGCATGCGCTGAAAACCGGCATTTCCTCTCCTCCAACCCAAGAGGTGAAGAGGCTAGCGCGTGCACTGTAGGGGGCAGTGCGTGCGTCTTGGATTTCCTCTGTTTTGGGGGATTTGCGCATGTGTAAAGGCCTCCGGTCTTTACGCTTGTAAAAAGCACACGTAAGTATTTATTTTTACAGGTAAGTGGTGTTTTAGTGTAATTTAGAATTTTTTTTCCCCACAGGTTTATTATTTTAAAGAATCTAAAATAAGGTAAGTTTAGTTTTAGACCCTTTTTATTAAAAATTTATTTTTTTCAAAAAAAAAATTATTGTTTAAATTATTTTTTAAAACTTATTTATACTTAATTTAATGATTGGGATGTTTTTTAAATTTTTATTTAAAGTTTAAATAGTGTTTTGGGCCCCCGTAGTTTTCATGAGTTTGACAGTTCTTACTCTCAAACTCATGAATGAACCTTCCCCTCCCCTGATTGGTTGTACAGTGCTCACCTGATCCCAGCCGGCACATCGCACTAACTACGCCGCTGGATCAGGTAAGCACTGCGCGCTGACATCTGAACCGGGCCTGTGACAGGAAATGCAAGCAGGCCCGGGCTTCAGATGTCAGCGCGCAGGGTGAGTGCAGATCGGGGGCTTGCACCCGCGGGAAGCCCCCGACCCGAATTTTTGGCCCATTATAGTTCTATTTTCTACTCCAAACTATGACAATGGTTAGACAATTCAATAATACCTATATTAGATTTATTTAACTACAACTGCTAATATACTTCATGTGTAAGTTATGTGGACAGATTCTGTTACTGTATCTCAAAACAATGCATTAGATTACATCGAATGTACAACACAGAAACAGGCCATTCAGCCCAACTGGTCTATGCCGCGTTTTATACACCACATCAGCACCCTCCCACTCTAATGACTTTACCCCATTTTGCTCTATTTCCGTCTCCCACATGTATGCAAATTAGTGGCCTGTATGGGGATTGGTGATGTGACCTTGGCATTATCAACACCATGCTGAAACTAACTAAGCTAACCGCCCTGAGACAAGTAATTGGAGAAATGTGTGTAATTCTATAAGCCTGACTCGAGAAGGTCTTTCAAAAGGTCAAAAGTAAAATATGGCAAGATAATCAACTAAAGTCTTTAGAATCTGACTGTTACAATGAAAACAGATTTACACTTAAGAATGGAATAGGTCACACCTGGAGAAACCCCCTCAAGGTGAGATAGCTCAACTCATTTTCAGTGGTGCCCAATAAAATTACAGTTCCAGAATCTAAAGTCCCCAGAGAACTAGTAATCAGCAGCAAAGTGAAATGATACATGCTCAGCAAGGGCTGCTACTGTGGGCATTTACTTCCAATTTCTACCCCTATCGAATGATGAGATGTAAAGCAATTCATTGTTTTAGTCAATTTCTCAGCACTTAGCAGTCTAATTAAGTTTGTAACAGTTTGTGATGTCACTATACTCTAAGCAGTGTGCAAGTAGATACTATCCTGAAAATATCATTGGTTTTCATTTGCATTCTTGATTTCTTTTTCCGTGATACACAGTGGAATTACATGGAACGAGTGAGGACAAACAGTACAGTTGAAAATCAGATTTCTACATAACCATAATGGTTATAAAGGGACCTATATCAAAACATTCTTCATGGCAAATTGTGTACAAATTGTGCAGCATTTCAGTGCATTTGGGCATGCTCTTTAAAACACATGGGCCAGGGATTTCATCCGGATTTAGGCCCAGATACCCACAATCTGTGCACAAACAACTTACAGCACTTAAAAGATTGCGTAAGTGAGTTACGCGCGTAACTACAATACCCCCAAGCCTTCTCGGTCTTTTATGTCTATCCATCAAACCGTCTGTCCAAATGAATCTCCGCCCATAAAACTGCCCACGCCCCTAACTCTCCAATGCAAGTACCCTCCAAATTGCGCTTGCTCGGGGTTCTCGCAACATTGTGACCAGATTTTCATGCGCAGCAGGGCATGATGGCCTAGAATTTCCATTCCTTTTTATCAGCGCAACCGGGTGAAATCAATCAAACCAGCGCAAAAGATCGTGGAAACTTATGCGTAAATTACATCAAGCATAAATTGAGTTTCCGCAATCTTTAACGTTGGTTTAAAAATAATTCTGCCCGAAGCCGGCCCCGCCCACTAAACTGGCCACGCCCCCAGATCAAAATAATGAGGATGGCGAGTTTCTGCTGATTACACCTGTTTGAAGAGGGTCTTTAAATTGAGCTTATTTTCTTAGGCGCAGAGGCATTGGTTGGCACACTTTAAAAGTTTAATTTACTAAGAAACTGACTAGTGTACACCAATGAAACTAGTAAAAGGTTTAATATAGTTTTTAAAGTCATTTTCAGTGCTTTAAGCGCTCACAGGTGGAGGACTAGACAATCTTATTAAAATGCTTATTTTTTGTGTTATCCCTGATTTCTGCTGTATTAATAAAACTGCACCAGGTTACCATTATTAAATACATCAATGAATATTTATTAGTGCAAAGACAAAGAAAATAAATGATAACGTTCTATTACACTGCCCGATTGTGCTGGTTCACGGAAGAGTTTACGTTTGTGATTATGCAAATTAATTTTAGCAGATACTTGAAGTGTAACCTAACCAGTGCAATTTCAAGCACAATTTGCACCCAATTTCCTGATTAAGCCCAAAGCGAAAACTTTACTCCAAAGTCATTTGTCTGGCCTTTTAATTGCAATTTGAGTGTTATTTTTAAATTTATCCTCACTGAGGCCTGCTCTGTATTTCCTATTTGTTGTAATGCATTTTTATGGGATAAGTCCCATTACAAATTGAAGAGCTTCTCAGATTGCAAGTTCTGAAACCTGCTGTGCCTGATGTGCATGAATGATAGTTAAATGAGTTGAAACCTACATTTTAAGACTCAAAGAGGAAATATACTGGTGTGGGTTTGTCGCTTTCCTTGTTTACGTTGATTTAGCTCCATTTTAAGTTCAAGTGTATTCCAATGAGATTGGGAGGATAAGTGGATGTAACTTGATATTAGGAAAATGGGCGCAATTTCGGGTCTAACTTCTGGGCTGCGCCCAAGAAGGAAACTCCAGGCCATGTCGTTGTATCCAGTAAGTGCTTTTTAAATCTTTGATAATGACACACTTGGCTCAGTTAGAGGACAAGTCCATCATATTGATGGTGTTCAAATGTGCAATGAGCGAAAATAGAAAAGAGCTCCAGAAACAGAAAGAGATGAACATAAGAAATAAGAAATAGGAGCAAGAGTAGACCATTTAGCCCTTTGAGCCTGCTCTGCCATTCAATGAGATCATGGCTGATCTTCTGCCTCAACTCCATTCACCAGCCCTATTGCCCTTGATGCCCTTACTAGTCAGAAATCTATCGACTTCTGTTTTGAATATACCTAATGACTGAGCCTCCACAGCCCTCTGGGGTAGAGAATTCCAAAGATTCACCACCCTCTGAAGAAAGTTCTTCTCCTCTCAGTCCTGAATGGCCTACCCTTTATCTTGAGGCTGTGGCCCCTGGTTCTAGACTTCCCAGCTAAGGGAAACATTCTCCCAGCATCCGTCCTATCAAGCCCTGTAATAATTTTGTATGCTTCAATGAGATCCCCTCTCATTCTTCTGAATTCAAGAGAATACAGGCCTAGTTTACTCAATCTCTTCTCATACTACAGTCCCGCCATCCCAGGAATCAATCTCGTGAACCTTCGTTGCACTCCCTCTATGGCAAGTATATCCTTCCTTAGGTAAGGAAACCAAAATTGTACACAGTACTCCAGGTGTGGTCTCACCAAAGCCCTATATAAATGGAGTAAGACTTCTTTACTCCTGTACTCAAATCCTCTTGTAATAAAGGCCAGCATACCATTTGCCTTCCTAATGGCTTGTTGCACCTGCACATTCACTTTCAGTGACCCATGTACAAGGACATCCAGGTCCCTTTGAGCATCTGCATTCCCCAATCTTTCACCATTTAGGAAATACTCTGCCTTTCAGTTTTTTCTACCAAAGTGGATAACTTCACATTTATCCACATTATATTCCATCTGCCATGTTCTCCCCCACTCACTGAGCCTGTCGAGATCCCCTTGAAGCCTCTTCACATCCTCTTCACAACTGACACTGCCACCTAGCTTTGTATCATCAGCAAATTTGGAAAGGTTACATTTAGTCCCCTCATCCAAATCATTGATATAGATTGTGAATAGCTGGGGCCCAAGCACCAATCCTTGCGGTATCCCACTAGTCACAGCCTGCCATCCTGAAAGAGACCCGTTTATCCCTACTCTATGTTTTCTGTCTGTTAACCAATTCTCAATCCATGCTAGTATATTACCCCCAATTCCATGTACCCTAATTTTGTTCACCAAACTCTTGTGTGGGACCTTATCGAAGGCCTTCTGAAAATCCAGATACACCACATCTACCGGTTTCCTTTTGACTACTCCACTAGTTACATCCTCAAAGAACTGCAATAGGTTTGTCAAACAGGATTTCCCTTTCACAAATCCATGTTGACTCTGCCCAATCTTACTATTAGTTTCTAAGTGCCCAGTTATTGCATCCTTTATAATAGATTCCAGCATTTTCCCAACTACTGATGTGAGGCTAATAGGTCTGTAGTTCCCCTTTTTCTCTCTCCCTCCTTTCTTAAATAGCGGGGTTACATTTGCTATCCTCCAATCTGCAGGAACTGTTCCAAAATTCTATAGATTCTGGAAAATGACAATCAATGCGTCCACTATTCCAAACTCTCTTAGTTTGACCACCGCCCGCCAATGCCTTACTTTTTCTTACTTTAGTGCTCTCTGCCTCTCCCAATCCTTTGAGCACTTTATTTCCCCTTTCTAATGTTACATCCTGGTGCCCATCCCCCTGCCAAATTAGTTTAAACCCTCCCTAACAGCACCCGCGAGGGTATTGGTTCCGGCCCTGTTGAGGTGCAACCCGTCCGACCTGTACAGGTCCGACCTAGCCCCAGAACCAGTCCCAATGCCCCAGGAATCTAAAGCCCTCCCTCCTGCACTCTCTCTCCAGCCACGCATTCATCTGCGCTATCCTCCTATTTCTGTAATCACTAGCGCATGGCACCGGGAGTAATACTACCTTTGAAATCCTGCTTTTTAATCTCTTTCCTAGCTCCCTGAAATCTGCCTGCAGGACCTCATCCCTCTTTCTACCTATGTCGTTGATACCGATATGGACCATGACTGTAAAGTCTGTGGGTTGTACTGTTAATAACGACACAGACTTCAGGAGTAACAAACAAACGGGTCTTTACTATTCGAAGGTCAGGGCGAATCTGCCCCAGCAATCCTGCCACAACACTTATATACTGGTGTGGTCACTGTCGGTATTACAGTATACAGAAGCCAAACAAGTAGTGCCACACCTAAAGTAGTTCTCTTAAAGGTGAACGGTTACATACAATAGTTTCCTTAAAGGTAGACGGGTACATACACTACAATGACCTCTGGCTGTTCACCCTCCTGCCTCAGAATGTTCTGCAGCCACTCGGTGACATCTTTGACCCTGGCACCTGGGAGGCAACATACCATCCTGGAGTCACGTCTGTGGCCGCAGAAACACCTGTCTGCTCCCCTAACTATCGAATCCCCTACCACTATTGCTTTCCCACTCTTCTTCCTTCCCCCCTGTACAGCTGAGCCACCCGTGGTGCCGCGGACTTGGCTCTGGCTGTACTCCCCAGAGGAACCATTGCCCTCACCTAAACTCAGAACTGAATACTGGTTGGAGAGTGAGATGCACTCTGGATTCCTGCTCTACCTGCCTGGTCCTCCTCTTCTGTCTGGTGATCACCCATTCCGTTAAGCTAGGAGCAGTGTATTAGGAGGCTCAGCTTCACCACGGAAGTGGTCACAGAACTCTGCCACCTCCTGCAACCATACCTGCCGCCTCAGAGCAGGGCGCTGATGGCTCTCCCAGTGGCCTTCAAGGTCACCGTGGTTCTCAAGGTCACTGTGGTCCTCAATTTTTTTGCCAGCAGATCCTTCCAGTCTGGAGACATAGTTAATATCTTCCAGTTCGCCGTTTATCGCTGCATCCGGGAGGCCACAGAGGCTCTGCACTCTGAGAAGGGACGTCATGTCTTCTCTCTGAACAGAGAGAAGCAGGAGGAGCGCGCGTGTGGCTTTGCCAGGATATCGCCATCGACTGCACACACGTAGCTTTGTGGGCGCCACATACCAATCCCGAGATGTTCCGTAACCAGTCATGATGCCTTCATCCTGCACCTGTCCGGTGTGCCAGCAATCTTCCAACCACCACTTCAAACCAGAGGATGGCTGCTCGGAGACAAGGGCTATCCACATGGACCTGGCTGATGACTCCCCTCCGCAACCCAACCACTTGTGGCCAGCAATTATATGACGACAGCCATGCTGCCACGAGGAACCTAATCGAGCAGACCATCTGGGTGCTCAAGCAATGGTTCCATTGCCTTGACCGCTCGGGAGGAGCCCTCCAGTGCACGCCAGAGCGGGTGTCCCATTTTGTGGTGGTTTGCTGCATGTTCCACAACTTGGCCATCATGAGGGCTCAGCCCTTGCCCCACAGGTTCCGGGACCAGAGTAGGAGAGGCAGGCAGCAGATCCCCTTTCCAGACGGGCACATCATCAGACTCCGGTTCCAAAGAATGAAACCCTAGATCGCCGCTGCTCACCACTTCCCTATCTTACCATCCCTCTGTCACAGAACATCACAGCGTTCTCCTGGGCACAAAGCCATCACAAAACAAACAGTCCAAACATAATTTACAAATTTATCAACTCGAAATCAAAATAACAAAGTCAACTAATCAACCTTGTGCATTCCCTTAGTGTCCATCTTTTGTGTTGCTTTGCCTACTCTAGTGCTCCAATGAAGTGCTCCCCCAGAGGCTGCAGCATGGCCAGTGGAAGGCTGCTGACGGCTTTGGAGGATGGCCTCAAGCAGCTCTGGGCCAACAAGGCCCGGATGTAGACTGCACTACCTCGGCATGGGCAGCAGTAGTCTGGACTGGCTGGATGACCGGCAGCAGCAAGGGCACTGGCAGAGTGGCAGTGGTGGAAGTACACATGTTGTCATCCTGACAGAGGACAGCAGGTTGTTGCTCCACGGAGCCATTGCAACTCCTCTGGGGCAGCACCTCAGCAATTTGTTCAGAACCCTCCACATTAATACAGGGAACTCTCAGTTTACCGGCACCTAAATAACTGGAAATCTCTGTTAACCGGCAAAATTCAGGAGTAGGTTCAGGTAAGTTTTACTTCATATTAGTGGCCGTTCCTGGATCTGTGGCCGTGTAACCGGGGTTCCTGCACCTGTTGCTATGCAACAGGGACGCCTGGATCTGTGGCCGGGGTTCCTGCACCTGTTGCCATGCAACAGGGATGCCTGGATCCGTGGCCGTGTACGGGGCTCTCGTACCTTTTACTATACCTCTCTGCAATCCGGACTTTTTGATAAACGGCACCACGCCGGTCCTGTCAGTGCCGGATAAAAAAGAGTTTCCTGTAGTATGTACGACATTTTTAATAGGAAGTATTTTGGATTTTTTTGTTTTGAATTGAAATTACTTCACCTTCCTTTTACTTTTGCCACATTTACAAGTGTCAGCTTTGGTTACTTGGTCACATTCTTACCACTGAGACCGGAGGTTGTGGGTTTCAGCTCTACTTAAAAAAACTCATAAACTAGGCTGATTTCTCCAGTGCAGTGATGAGGGACAGCTATGTTTTCAGAGGTGTTGCCTTCAGGTGCTGATATTAAACCAGGGTTTTGTCTGCTTGTTTCAGTGGTTCACATGAATGCTAAATATCTCGTGACATTAGTTGAAGAACAACCCAGGGCTAGAAATTCAGCGGGGGCGCAAACGACTTTTCGTCCAGGTGCGACAGCGCTAACAACTCCCGCTAAATTCAGCAGGAGTTTAACGCCGGCGGTAACTGGTAGTGCCCCGCTCCGCTGCGCAGGTGATGACAACATCATCACCGTGCGCAGTGCCCCGTTTTTGCCCAGCCTGCAAAATTGGCCCGTGCCCCCTGAATCTGTAGCAGGTGATGACAGTGACTAATTCAGGGGGCGGGAACAGAGCGGCAGGAGGCTCGTGAGGTGATAAGTAAAAGGGAGGTGGTGGGCAGGGGAAAAAAAAATCGGCTGACTTACTTGTCATGGCCTGTTGCCTCTTTGAACGCAGGGTCCGTGCCGTGATCTGGCAGCCCGGCACTCCTCTTGTGTGCCTCTGCTGGCTGAGTACCCCGCTCCCTGGTGGTCCAGGTAGGGCCCCACGGAGTTGTGGGCTTGGGCCCTCCCCTTTAATGAGGGGAAGAGCCCTTCCATGCGACAGCGCTACGTGGCCCAGTGCGTAACGCTGCAGAATGCACCGCCCCAATATCCGGGGTTTCCTACTCTGGTAGAGGAGAGGCACAAGTGAATTTCTTCAGCAGCTGTCAAGGACATTTGTGGTTGTTGCTCCTTACCTGCCTCAAAATAAGCCATCTTACAAAAGGTGACAGGATGCACAGTACTGAACACGTCCTCTGTAATGTATTATCACATGGCTTGTCACATGGTTTAGTATGAGCATGCTCAGTTCACTCTGGCCTAGTAAACAAGCTCCTTTATTAGCAACTCATCATGTCTCTGTCCTTCATTTGTTCTACCCACATATATTACATTTTTGACGATGAGAATGAGATCCCAAAGCCATTTTTAGGGATCCTGGAAGGACACAGTGTTCAACCTTCGTATGGAAAAGTTTAAGGTGAATTTGTGACACCTAAACTGAATTTTTTGCAATGCTTTACTGTTAATGTTGATGCAGAATCATCTGTGCTTTGCCTTCGCGTGTATGTATACACAGCAACAGCGGCGTTGATTCTCACATGTATACAGGTAGTGTGCTGAGTCACTGTTCAATGGGATTGGGACAATCATGGCCATGCCTACGGGATTCATCGGAAGGCTCGGCATCGATGACCAAGCTCGCAATCCATTCAGTCCTTATGTTGAGCGGATGCAGATTTTTTTTAAGGCCAATAACATTATTGAGACCAAAGGTGCAGATGAAAATGTTCAAGCTCAAACTAAAGTAATTCGTGAATGGAAGAAAGCAATTTCTATAACGGAGATCGGGCCAGATGTCTACAGAGCATTGACAAACCTACTCACGTCAGGGAAAGCAAAGGATGTGTCATTTGAAGATATTGGGCTGGATTTTCATTGAGGAGGCGGGACTACAACTTTTGGGGTTGTAGTCCCTCCTCCATCGAGTTCTAGCCAACCCACGCGATTTTGGCTTGATTGACGTTGTTGAGCCCGCTGGGCCAATTAAGGGCCACCCGGCAACAGGTGATGTCACAGATTGAAATTTCATCTGTCATATTTCAGAGATGGAAATAGGCAAACATGGGAGGAGAAGATTGCACAGATAGGGTGGAGCAAAATAGGGTGGATAGGGTTTGACAGATGAAATATCAGTGTTTGACAGCTATTTGAAGCTGTCAAACACTGACAATCTGTACTCCAAGTTAATTCCTTCCTGTCAGGATGATTTAGAGATCTTCCCAGAACAGAAAGCTGAATGCTGCAATTTTTGACAGCTCGCAGCCATTCTGCTTTCTGTGCCGGTGAGGTAAGGGACTCCCGAGACCTGAAGGAAGGAAGGCTGTAAAGGTAAGTAAATGTAAGTAAAACTTCTTTAAACACTTTACACACACCAAACACACTTACCTTTGCACTCATGCACCCATCACTCACCTGAACACCGGACATCTCGACCCCTCCAAGCCCTTCATCCCGACGGTCCGCCTCCTCTGACTTGGCGTGGTTTGCAGCCGTCGGGAATCCCACACTTCAACATTAAAAATAGGGATTAGGCTAAAAACTGTTAACTACCTGTTAACAGGCAGTTAATTGGCACTAATCCCCTTCCCGCCTCGGGGAAGTGGGTCACAGTGCGGGGCGGGTACCCGCCTCCTTTGAAACTGGCATGGAGGCGGGTTGGGGCGGGATGGTGTCGGGACCCACGATTTGGGGATTTTAACCCCCCACATGCCTCCAATCCCGCTCCATGGCCCAATGAAAATCCTGCCCATTGTCGAGAAACTCGAGGACCATTTTGACTCGAAGCCATTAGAAATAGCAGCGAGCTATAAGTTTGGTACCAGAAACCAAAACCAAAGTGAAACCATCAGTGAGTACATTGTAGCTCATAAAAACCTGTCTTTTCATTGTAACTTCGGCATTTTTTTGGACCTAACGTTTGACATAGCATGCAAAATTGTCCTATCTATGGAGATGGCGTCTAAGAATGTTAGGGAGCTCCGTCCAACTCAAGTGACTAGTGCAGTTGAGGTCTACAGTCACAAAGCCACCGCCAAACATAAAGTTGTGAGACCGAGTCAAAAGCATGTTGGTGAGAGCAGTTCAGTGAATTGTTATCGCTGCAATGGAAATCACTCGCCACAGTCCTGCCAATACAGAAATGCGAAGTGTTTTCACTGCCAGAAGCAAGGCTGTATTTCAACAGCTTGCAGAGCTTGATCTAAAGCAGGAAGTAAGAACTATTCTAGTGGCAATGCAAAGCAGCAACAACAAAAGGGAGGAATTCACAATATTGAAGTGAACACACCTGATATTGAAGAACTAGGCATGTACAGTCTCTATGCCACTAGCAGCAACACAAGCAGTTGTGAGAAAGACTTCCGTACAAAATTTTTCATCAATGAGCAATATATTGATATGCGTATCAACACGGCAGCGGACTGCTCTATCTTGAGTAAGGACCCACATGAGAGTAAGTTTACAAAGTACATCATAGAGATAAAAACCTACTCCAGAGAAATCCTAGAGACATGTGGACAAATGGGATGTACAGTTCAACACAATCGTCAGTCAGTAAAGCTGCCTATTACTGTTGCGAGCTACAACGGGCCAACCCTCATGGGCAAAGACTGGTTGAGAAAGTTAAAACTAGACTGGAAAAACATCTTCAGTTTAGATGCTTCAAAGAAACAACTCAACACAATGCTGAACAACTATAAAAGCATGTTCTCAGACAGTTATGAGGGCATCACTGGGTATGTCGCGCATATCCGCATCAAGCCCAACAGGAAGCCTGTCTATTGTAAGGCAAGACCAGTTGCCTATGTGTTGAAAAGTCAGGCAGAGGAAGAGCTAGTGAAGCTCAGACAGAATGGAGTGCTAGTAAAAGCTGATAAAAGTGAATAGGTTACCCCAATTGTGGTAGTGCCCAAAGCAGAAAAAACTATACGCTTGTGCGGTGACTACAAAGTTACTATCAACCAAGCAGTTGATGATAAGCAGTACCCATTACCTACATCACAAGATTTGTATGCAGCACTCTCTGGGTCCAAGGTTTTCTCCAAGCTTGACCTGTCGCATGCTTACGCTCAGCTGAATGTTGACAAAGAGAGTCAACAGTATCTCACCATCAACACACACAAGGGATTGTACTCATACACCAAGCTGCCATATGGTGTAAAGTCCTCCCCCAAAATCTCCCAAGCTGCGATGGATAAGATTTTGCAAGGAATTCCAAATTGCTTATGCAATCAAGATGATGTGCTGATCACAACAAGTAGTGAGGAAAAAAATCTAGAAGTGTTAGATATAGTGCTTCAAAGATTGAATTCCCACAATGTCAAATTGAAAAGGAGGAAATGTGATTTTGTGCAGCCTGAGGTTGTGTACCTTGGTCTGAAAGTTGATGCAAATGGCTTGCAACCAGTTAAGGAAAAGGTTGATGCTGTCATCAATGCTCCAAAGCCACAGAATGTGTCTGAGCTAAGATCTTTCCTTGGAATGGTCCAGTACTACGCACGATTCTTACCTGAATTAGCGACCATGTTAGCTCCATTGCACAAGCTCCTCGAGAAGGATGTCCAGTGGACGTGGACAAAAGCGCAACAGGAAGCTTATGACGCTTGTAAGTGAAGTCTCTCTAGTGATGCTCTATTTGTACACTACGACACAGAGCGTGAGCTTAAGTTAGTATGTGATGCTTCTAAGAGGACACAAAAAACTTCCCAGAAAAGCTAAGGAACCAAGGATCTAATGAGAATGAGGAATTAAAGGAAATTAGTATTAGTAAAAAAATAGTGCTGGAGAAATTAATGGGACTGAAAGCCGATAAATCCCCAGGGCCTGATAATCTGCATCCCAGAGTACTAAAAGAGGTAGCCATGGAAATAGTGGATGCATTGGTTGTCATCTTCCAAAATTCTATAGATTATGGAAAAACTCCTGCAGATTGGAGGGTGGCAAATATAACCCAACTATTTAAAAAAGGAGGGAGAGAGAAAAACGGGAACTACCGACCGGTTAGCCTAACATCAGTAGTAGGGAAAAAGCTAGAGTCTATTATAAAGGATGTGATAACAGGACACTTAGAAAATATCAGTGGGATTAGACAAAGTCAACATGGATTTATGAAAGGGAAATCGTGTTTGACAAACCTACTGGAATTTTTTGAGGATGTAACTGGTAGAATAGATAAGGGAGAAATAGTGGATGTGGTGTATTTGGATTTTCAGAAGGCCTTTGATAAAGTCCCACATAAGAGGTTAGTGTGCAAAATTAAAGCACATGGGATTGGGGGTAATATACTGGCATGGACTGAAAATTGGTTAACAGACAGGAAACAGAGAGTAGGAATAAATGGGTCTTTTTCAGGGTGGCAGGCAGTGACTAGTGGGGTACCACAGGGATCAGTGCTTGGGCCCCCAGCTATTCACAATATATATCAATGATTTGGATGAGGGAACCAAATGTCATATTTCCAAGTTTGCTGATGACACCAAACTAGGTGGGATTGTGAGTTATGAGGAGGATGCAAAGAGACTTCAAAGCGATTTAGACAAGTTGAGTGAGTGGGCAAATACATGGCAGATGCAGTATAACGTGGATAAATGTGAAGTTATCCACTTCGGTAGGAAAAACTGAAAGGCAGAGTATTATTTAAATGTAAGAAGTCACACAACACCAGGTTATAGTCCACACCATTATTTAAATGGTGATAGATTGGGAAATGTTGATGACAAAGGGACCTGGCTGTCCTTGTACACCAGTCACTGAAAGCAAACATGCAGGTGCAGCAAGTAGTTAGGAAGGAAAATGGTATGTTGGCCTTCATTGCAAGAGGATTTGAGTACAGGAGCAAGGATGTCTTACTACAGTTATACAGGGCCTTGGTGAGACCACACCTGGAGTACTGTGTGTAGTTTTGGTCTCCTTACCTAAGAAAGGATATACTTGCCATAGAGGGAGTGCAGTGAAGGTTCACCAGACTGATTCCTGGGATGGCAGGACTGTCGTATGAGGAGAGATTGGGTCGATTAGGCCTGTATTCACTAGAGTTTAGAAGAATGAGAGGGGATCTCATTGAAACGTATAAAATTCTGACAGGGCTAGACAGACTGGATGCAGGGAGGATGTTTCCCCTGGCTGGGGGCTCTAGAACGAGGGGTCACAGTCTCAGGATACGGGGTAGGACATTTAGGACTGAGATGAGGAGAAATTTCTTCACTCAGAGGGTGGTGAACCTGTCAAATTCTCTACCACAGAAGGCTGTGGAGGCCAAGTCACTGAATATATTTAAGTAGGAGATAGATAGATTTCTAGAAGTAAAAGGCGACAAGGGGTATGGGGAGAGAGCGGGAATATGGTATTGAGATAGAGGATCAGCCATGATCATATTGAATGGCAGAGCAGGCTTGAAGGGCCGAATGGCCTACTCCTGCTCCTATTTTACTATGCTTCTATGTTTTTAGCTATGGTGTGGGAGCTGTCATAAGCCACATAATGGATGACAGCCAAAAGACAAAGAGCAAAAGAAACTACGCGCAAATTGAAAAAGAAGAACTTGCCATAGTGTTTGGAATCAAGAAATTCCAACAGTTCCTGATCGGCAGAAAGTTTACCCTGATAACCAATCACAAACCGCTCCTAGCAATATTGGGGCCCAAATCTGCCATCCCTGCAATGGCCGCATCAAGAATGCAAAATTGGTCGGTGTTGTTGTTACAATATGACTGTATGATTGAATATCGCACTTCAAAGCAAAACACAATCGCAGATGCCTTGTCCAGGTTGCCACATGAAGACTCATGTGTTGGGAGTGAAAGGTGCAGTTGACAAAGACTTTCCCATGAATGCAACTGAAATTGCAAATGAGACTCAAAAGGACTTGGTACTGAAAAGAGTGTATGAAAACACCTTGAATGGATGGACTGATCAATTTATGGACACAGAGTTGAAACCATTCTATAACCGTTGTACTGAATTGTCTTGTGAGCAAAGCTGTATCAAGTGGGGAAACAGAGTGGTGGTACCTACTTCTTTGAGAGATAGAATTCTGGCCGAACTTCACACTGAACAGCTAGGGATCATCAGTATGAAATCAATTGCAAGAAGTTTTGTTTACTGTACTGGATTGGACAGTGATCTTGAATCACTTGTCAGCAAATGCTGCATTTGCCAAAATTGCAGAAACAAACCATCCAAAACTCCACTACAACCCTAGTCATGGCCAAGTAGATCTCTTCAGAGAGAAAGAAAATGATTATTTCCTGGTACTTGTAGATAGTCACTGAAAGTGGATTGAAGTGAAACACATGGGTTCAAATACTACAACTGAATGTACCATAGATGAGTTGAGGTCTATCTTCACATGTCATGGCTTACCCAAAGAGCTTGTTTCTGACAATGGCCCTCAGTTCCATTCTGCTGTTTCCCAAGAGTTCATGAAATGAAACAGTATAAAATACACTCTCATTCCACCATATCATCCAGCTTCAAATGGAGCAGCCAAAAGGTCAGTCGGAATAGTAAAAGAAGCTCTCAAAAAGCAAGTGTTGCAGAGTTATTCGAGAGTCAGCATGAAGCAACGTTTGGTAACTTTCTTGCTGAAGCACAGAACCACTCCACACACTACAACTGGATATACCTCAGCAGAACTCTTGATGAAGAGGAGATTGAGAACACGATTGAGTCTTGTTCAACCAAATTGGAAACAGAAACAGTTGAGTCAGGAAAAAAATTATAAAAAGGGAAAAAATAGAATGAGAGAAAACTAGCAAGAAATATAAAAGCAGATTGTAAGAGCTTCTACAAGTATGTGAAAGGCAAGAGAGTAGCTTAAAGGCTGAGGCAGGAGAAATAATTATGGGGAATAAGGCAGTGGCAGAAAAGTTAAAAAAAATTTTGTATCTGTCTTCACAGTAGAAGACACAAAAAGCATACCAAAAATGGTGGGGAGCCAAGGGTCTAATGAGGGTAAGGAATTAATATAAGTAGAGAAAAAGTACTGGAGAAACTAATGGAACTAGAAGCCAACAAGTGCCCTGGACCTGACGGCCTACATCCTAGGGTTCTAAAAGAAGTGGCTGAAGAGATAGTGGATGCTTTGGTTTTGATCTTCCAAAATTTCCTAAATTCTAGAACGGTCCCAGCAGATTGGAAGGTCACAAATGTATCACCGCTATTCAAGAAAGGAGGGAGAGAAAAAACAGGGAACTACAGGCCAGTTAGTCTGACACCAGTCGTCGGGAAAATGCTGAAATCCAGTGTTAAGGAAGTGGTATCAGGGCACTTAGAAAATCATAATATGATTAGGCACGTCAACATGGTTTTATGAAAGGGAAGTCGTGTTTGACAAATTTATTAGAGACTTTTGAGGATGTAATTAGCAGGGTAGATAAAGAGGAACCAGTGGATGTAGCATATTTGGATTTCCAAAAGGCATTCGATAAGCTGTCACATAAAAGGTTATTACACAAGATTAGGGCTCATGGGGTTGGGGGTAATACAGTAGCATGGATAGAGGATTGGTTAATGGACAGAAAACAGAGAGTAGGAATAAACAAATCTTTTTCAGGTTGGCAGACTGTAACTAGTGAGCTGCCGCAAGGATCAGTGTTGCGGCCTCAGCTATTTACAATTTATATTAATGACCTAGATGAAGGGACCGAATGTAATGTATCCAAGTTTGCTGATGATACAAAGATTACACTGAGATGAGGAGGAATTTCTTCACTCAGAGGGTTGTGAATCTTTGGAATTCTCTGACCCAGAGGGCTGTCAATGCTGAGTCTTTGAGTATATTCAAGGCTGAGACAGATAGATTTTTGGACTCTAGGGGAATCAAGGAATATGGAGATCGGGCGGGAAAGTGGAGTTGAGGTCGATGATCAGCCATGATCTCATTGAATGGTGGAGCAGGCTCGAGGGGCCGTATGGCCTACTCCTGCTCCTATTTCTTATGCTCTTATGTTATTATGAAAGCAATCGGAAAGAATGCAGTTTCAGACAAAATGAGTGTGTTCGTGTTCTCAGTCCCCCTGGCAAGTCGAATTCACAAAAGTGGTATATAGGAACCGTAGTAGAGGTTGGTGGAACCAAGAGATATTTGGTTGAGATTGGTGACATAGTTTTACATAGAAACATAGACGATAGGAGCAGGAGTAGGCAATTCGGCCCCTTGAGCCTGCTCCGCCACTCAATGAGATCATGGCTGATCATCCAAATTCAGTGCCCTGTCCCCCTGCCTTCTCCCCATATCCCTTGATCCCTTTAGCCTTAAGAAATATATCTAACTCCTTCTTGAATATATTTAATGAATTGGCCTCAACTGCCTTCTGTGGTAGAGAATTCCACAGGTTCACCACTCTTTGGGTAAAGAAATTCCTCCTCATCTCTGTCCTAAATGGCTTACCCCTTATCCTTAGACTATGACCCCTGGTTCTGGACTCCCCGGCCATCGGGAACATCCTTTCTGCATCAAGGCTGTCTAGTCCTGTTAGAATTTTATAAGTTTCAATGAGATCCCCTCTCATTCTTCTAAACTCCAGCGAGTATAAGCCCAATTGACCCAATCTCTCCTCCTACGTCATTCCTGCCATCCCAGGTATCAGTCTGGTGAATGTTCGCTGCACTCCCTCCATGGCAAGAACATCCTTCCTCAGGTAAGGCGACCAAAACTGCACACAATACTCAAGATGTGGTCTCACCAAGGCCCTGTACAACTGCAGCAAGACATCCTTGTTCCTGCACTCGAACCCTCTCACTACAAAGGCCAACAGACCATTTGCCTTCTTAACCGCCTGCTGCACCTGCCTGTTTACCTTCGGCGACTGGTGCACAAGGACACCTAAGTTTCGTTGCACTTCCCCTTCTCCCAATCTATTGCCGCTCAGATAATAATCTGCCTTCCTGTTTTTGCCACCAAAGTGGATAACCTCGCATTTATCCACATTATACTGCATCTGCCATGCATCTGCCCAATCACCCAACCTGTCCAAATCATACTGCAGTTTCTCGGCATCCTCCTCACAGCACACATGCCCACCCAGCTTTGTGTCATCTGCAAACTTGGAGATATTACATCTAGTTCCCTCATCTAGATCATTAATATATATTGTGAATAGCTGGGGTCCTAGGACCGATCCCTGCGGTACCCCACAAGTCACTGCCTGCCACTAGGAAAAAGACCTGTTTATTCCAACTCTGCTTCCTGTCTGCCAACCAGTTCTCTATCCAAGTCAGTACCTTGCCCCCAATCCCATGTGCCTTAACTTTACACGCTAATCTCTTATGCGGGACCTTATCGAAAGCCTTCTGAAAGTCCAAATACACCACATCCACTGGTTCTCCCTTATCTATTTTACCAGTTACATCCTCAAAAAATTCCAGTAGATTAGTCAAGCACGATTTACCTTTTGTAAATCCATGTTGACTTTGTCCGATCCTGTCACTGTTTTCTAAGTGCTCTGCTGTTACATCTTTTATAATGGACTCTAGCACTTTCCCCACTACCGATGTCAGGCTTACCGGTCTATAATTCCCCATTTTCACTCTACCACCTTTCTTGAATAGTGGGGTAACATTAGCTACCCTCCAATCCATGGGAACTGTTCCAGAGTCTATAGAATTTTGGAAGATGACCAGCAACGCATCTACTATTTCTAGGGCCACTTCCTTAAGTACCCTAGGATGCAGATTATCAGACCCTGGGGATTTATCGGCCTTCAATCCCATCAATTTCCCTAACACCATTTCCCTACAAATATTGATTTCTTTTAGTTCCTCCCTCTCATTAGAATCTATGTTCCCTGACATCTCTGGGAGGTTATTTGTGTCCTCCTTTGTGAAGACAGAACCAAAGTATGTATTTAATTGGCCTGCCATTTCTTTGTTCCCCATTATAAATTCCCCTGATTCTGACTGCAAGGGACCTACACTTGACTTCACCAATCTCTTTCTCTTCACATATCTATAGAAGCTTTTACAATCAGTTTTTATGTTCCCTGCAAGCTTACACTCATACTCTATTTTCCCCCTCTTAATTAATCCCTTTGTCCTCCTTTGTTAAATCCTAAATTGCTCCCAATCCTCAGGTTTGTTGCTTTTTCTGGCCAATTTATATGTCCTCTCCTTGGATCTTATGCTAGCCCTAATTTCCCTTGTTAGACACAGTTGATTCAACTTTTTATTTTTATTTTTATGCCAAACAGGGATGAACGAATTCTGTAGTTCATCCATGCGATCCTTAAATGTTTGCCATTGCCTATCCACCATCAACCCTTTGAGTAACATTCCGCAATCAATCCTACCCAACTCGCGTCTCATACCATCGTAGTTTCCTTTAAGAACATAAGAACATAAGAAATAGCCCCTCGAGCCTGCTCCACCATTCAATAAGATCATGGCTGATCTGATCCTAACCTCAAATATACTATCACTCTCCATCCCGCCCGAACCCATGTGATCTCCCGGGAGAGGTGAAAAACCAGATTTTAAAAAACCCAATGGCCAATCTGGGAGAAAAAATGTGGGAAATTCCTCTCCGACCCATCTAGGCGATCGAAACTCGTCCAGGAGATCACTCTGTCCCTATATTTTCTACAGTACTTACCTTCTGTAAAGGCGATCTCCACCCCAGCCAGGAACAGCAATAAAACCATCTCCTGAAATCTAACAGAATTAGAACACAAGAAGTAGGAGCAGAACCAGGCTACACGGCCCCTGGGCCCGCTCCACTACCCATAGGGCCACGACCATTCCGAACCTAGACTCATGTCCAATTTCCTGCCCGCTCCCCGTAACCCTTAATTTCCTTTACTTCTAGGAAGCTATCTATTTCTGTTTTAAATGTATTTAATGATGTAGCTTCCACAGCTTTCTGGGGCAGCAAATTCCACAAACCTACCACCCTCTGAGTGAAGAAGTTCCTCCTCATCTCAGTTTTGAAGGAGCAGCCCCTTATTCTAAGACTTTGCCCCCTAGTTCTAGTTTCACCCATCATTGGGAACATCCTCACCGCATCCACCCGATCAAGCCCCTTCACAATCTTATATGTTTCAATAAGATCGCCTCTCATTCTTCTGAACTCCAATGAGTAGAGCCCCAATCTACTCAACCTCTCATCATATGTCCACCCCCTCATCCCCGGAATTAACTGAGTGAACCTTCTTTGTACTGACTCGAGCGCAAGTATGTCTTTTCTTAAGTAAGGACACCAAAACTGTATGCAGTGTTCCAGGTGCGGTCTCACCAATACCTTGTACAACTGCAGCAATAGCTCCCTGTTTTTATATTCTATCCCCCTAGCAATAAAAGCCAACATTCCATTGGCCTTCTTGATCACCTGCTGCACCTGCTTACTAACTTTTTGAGTTTCGTGCACCAGGACTCCCAGATCCCTTTGTACTACAGTACTTTCCAGTTTCTTGCCATTAAGATAATAACTTGCTGTATGATTTTTCCTGCCAAAGTGCATAACCTCACACTTTCCAGTATTGTATTCCATCTGCCAAATCTCTGCCCACTTACTTAGCCTGTCTATGTCCCCTTGCAGGTTTTTTATGTCCTCCTCACTCACTACTTTCCCTCCCATCTTAGTATCATCTGCAAACTTTGATATGTTACACTCGGTCCCCTCCTCCAAATCGTTAATATAGATTGTAAAGAGTTGGGGACCCAGCACTGACCCCTGCGGAACACCACTAGTTACTGATTGCCAGTCTGAGAATGAACCATTTATCCCAACTCTATGCTTTCTGTTAGATAGCCAATCCTCTATCCATGCCAGAATATTACCCCCAATCCCGTGATTTTTTATCTTGAGCAATAATCTTTTGTGTGGCACCTTGTCAAATGCCTTTTGGAAGTCTAAATACACTACGTCCATTGGTTCCCCTTTATCCACCCTGTATGTTACTTCCTCAAAGAACTCAAGCAAATTTGTCAAACATGACTTCCCCTTTATGAAACCATGCTGAGTTTGTCCTATTAAATTATGTTTATCCAAATGTCCCGTTACTGTCTCCTTAATAATGGACTCTAAAATTTTACCAACCACAGATGTTAGGTAACAGGTCGATAGTTTCCAGCCTTCTGCCTACTACCCTTTTTAAATAAGGGTGTTACATTAGCACTTTTCCAATCTGCCGGGACCTTTGCTGAGTCCAGGGAGTTTTGGAAAATTATTACCAATGCATCCACAATCCCTACCGCCACTTCCCTCAAGACCCTAGGATGTAAGCCATCAGGTCCAGGGGATTTATCCGCCTTGAGTCCCATTATTTTACCAAGTACCACTTCCTTAGTGATTTTAATCGTATTTAGATCCTCCCCCGCTAGAGCCCCCTGTTTGTCCAGTGTTGGGATATTCTTAGTATCCTCTACCGTAAAGACTGATACAAAATATTTGTTCAGCGTATTTGCCATCTCCATGTTTCCCACCATTAATTTCCCGGTCTCATCCTCTAAGGGACCAACATTTACTTTAGCCACCCTTTTTCTTTTTATATAACTATAGAAACTTTTGCTATCTGTTTTTATATTTTTTGCTAATTTACTTTCATAATCTATCTTCCCTTTCTTAATCAATCTTTTAGTTATTTTTTGCTGTCTTTTAAAGAATTCCCAATCTTCTATCCTCCCACTAGATTTGGCTACCTTATATGCCCTTGTTTTTAGTCAGATACTATCCTTAATTACTTTACTTTGCCACGGATGGCTATCTTTTCTTTTACACCCTTTTTTCCTCAGTGGAATATATATTTTTTGGAAGTTGTAAAATAACTCCTTAAATGTACACCACTGATCATGTACCGTCTTACCCTTTAATCTATTTTCCCAGTCCACTCTAATCAATTCCGCTCTCATACCTTCATAATCTCCTTTATTCAAGCTCAGCACACTTGTTTGAGATCCAATCTTCTCACCCTCTAATTGAATATGGAATTCAACCATGTTATGGTCACTCATTCCAAGGGGATCCTTTACTAGGACATTTTTAATTAATCCTGTCTCGTTACACAGGACCAAATCTAAGGTTGCTTGCCCCCTGGTCGGTTTAGTTACATACTGCTCAAGAAACCCATCCCTAATACACTCAATGAACTCATCTTCAAGGCTGCCCTGCCCAATTTGATTTGTCCAGTTAATATGATAGTTAAAATCCCCCATAATTATAGCTGTTCGCTTATTACAAGCCTCAACTATTTCCTGATTAATACTCCGTCCAACAGAGTTGCAACTGTTCGGAGGCCTATAGACTACGCCCACTAGTGTTTTTTCCCCTTATTATTCCTTATCTCCACCCAAACTGTTTCACTATCCTGCTCCTTTGACCGAATATCATTTCTCTGTATTATAGTGATTCCTTCCTTTATTAACATAGCCACCCCACCTCCCCTTCCTTCCTGCCTGTCCTTCCTGATTGTTAAATAACCTGGTATGTTTAATTCCCAGCCATGGTCACCCTGCAGCCATGTTTCTGTAATGGCCACAAGATCATACCCATATGTAGTTATTTGTGCCGTTAACTCGTCCATTTTGTTACGAATGCTACGTGCATTCAGATAAAGAACTTTCACAAGACACTTAGGGCTAGATTTTCAGTTGCTTGCGCCAGCAGTTAGCGCCTTAAGAGAAGTGATTTTCGGGCGCTATGCGTGTAGCGCCTGGGTGCAGCGCAGTTTGCGCCCCGCCCCAAATTAAGTTGCCCGTTAGCGCCGGCGCAAAGTTTAGCGGCCGCCCGGATGCGCGCGCAGAAAATGACGTCACATCCTCGTGCAACGCCCTTTGGCCGCCCCGAATCCAAACTTCAGTCGGACCGCCCGATTGTGCGGCTGGCGTCCAGTGCGTTTGTAAAATGGAACGCAACACACCCTGGGGAGCGCAAATTAAAGGGCCCGCCTCCTGCACTATAATGGAAGGAACCAGTGTGTTGTGAATGGTGTATTTATATCCCTCCTCCTCCTCCTCCTCCTCCTCCTCGTCTTTCTTCATCTTTTCCCCCCCAGACTCTGCCTTTGCAAATAAACACATGCACCCTTCCCCTTTAAGAGCTCACTGGCACCAGAGTGTCTGCCGTGCGCAGCGCTCTGCACCGCCGGCTTAGCGCCTAAAGATAGTAGTGGAACGCCTCTTTTAGCGCTCCACCAACCTCTTAGGGCGAAGCCACTGAATTTCCAGCAACGGGGCGCTACTTTGGGGCGGGCGCTAACTTCGGGCGGGCGCTAAGGTTAGCGCCCCAAAACTGTCTATACTGAAAATCTAGGCCATAGTTCCTGTTTTTTCCCCTTTTACTACTTTACCTTTTACTCCATACCTTCTGTCCCTTCTTGACACATTCTGTTTTTTAAGTTCCCCACTGCTACCTAAGTCTATGACCTTCTCCGTTGTCATTTTTTATTATTTGCTCTCTAGAAACCTCCCCCCCACTAATTAGTTTAAAGCCCTCTCTACAGCCATAGTTATATGATTCGCCAGGACTCTAGTCCCAGCACTGGCCAAGTGCAGTCCATCCCAATGGAACAGTTCCCTCCTGTCCCAGTACTGGTGCCAGTGTCCCAAGAAGCAAAACCCATTTTTCCCACACCAGTCTTTGAGCCACGCATTTAGCTCTTTAATTTTATTTATCCTAGCCAAATTCGCTCGTGGCTCAGGTAATAATCCAGATTATTACCCTTGAGGTTCTGTTTTTTAATTTGACCCCTAGCTGCTCATACTCCTTTAACAGAACCTTCTTCCTTGTCCTATCTATGTCGTTTGTACCAACATGGACCACGACAACTGGATCCTCCCCCTCCCACTCCAAGTTTATTGTAGATCAAATGATTTCTGCTAGAGATAAACCAAGACTTGATCTTGAACCACTTGATCATGAACACATACATGAGTATGACTCCGTTCAGACTTCAGAAACTGAAGTACCAGGTTCAAACAAATCTGAGATAGAAACAGGATCATCTTTGAGTTCGGAACCAGAACAAAACAGCCTGAAAATTGGTCAACACCAAAACCTTTTGTAAGGAGATCAGGAAAGCTCCGCAAACCTGTTATTAAATTGGATTTGTAGTTCATTTGTAGCATTTGTAGTTGATTTAAAAGAAAAAAAGCCAGGAGTTTTTGTTATGTGTAATGCTGGGTAAGGTGGGACCATAGTTTTTTTGTATTAAAGAGGGGAATATGTGCATTTTTTTAAAGGGGAAAGCAGTGTAGTGTATTATCACATGGTTTGTCACATGGTTTATTATGAGCATGCTCAGTTCACTCTGGCCTAATAAACAATCCCCTTTACTAGCAACTCATCCTGTCTCAGTCCTTCATTTGTTTTACCCACATATATTACATAATAAAAGTAAAAAAGACTAACAGCATTCTGTAACAAATACCGAAGTAGCAAAGCCATTTTTTAATTCACAAAACCAAAAATATAGACCTTTCTTGATAATACCAGCCTGTCCCTTCAGACAGATAAGCCCTGATGTTAACTCGGGCCGAGTTGGACGGCAACCATCTGGACTTCAGCAGTATGAGGCCCGGGAGATTTTAACTCCCGGTCCTCATCTGCATAGGCCATCAGCCTCGTGCCCAAAGCTGCTGAGCACAAAGCACCCAGCTGAATCCAAGCTGGGATCTTGCTGCGAATACTAAATGAGGCCCAACCCTGGAGATCGGAAGTGTCAGCTGTTTATGATTTGCATAGAAAACTCACATTGTTTTGATCCTGCTACCTCAGGAGGGCTGGAAAAATAAATTTATGTTTTGTAACTTTTTTAAAAACTGTTTATTTCAGAGCGTTTGAAGCAGAGCAGCTCCTTCGTTTTTTTTTATTCAGACATGGGATTTGGGCATCGCTGGCAGGGCCAGCATTTATTGCCCATCACTAGTTGCCCTTAGAACGTGATGGTGAGCCGCCTTCTTGAACCGCTGCAGTCCGTGTGGTGAAGGTACTCCCACAGTGCTGTTAGGGAGGGAGTTCCAGGATTTTGAACCAGTGACGATGAAGGAACGACAATATCGTTCCAAGTCAGGATGGTGTGTGACTTGGAGGTGGTGGTGTTCCCATGCTCTTGCTGCCCTTGTCCTTCTAGGTGGTAGAGCCCACTTGATTTTCCTCCATTAAAATGAATGGAAGGGAAATTTGATGAGTTCCTTTAAATTATTGGAGGAAAATCGAGCAGATTCCTTTACAGAAATGTGCTCCAACCTGTGGTGTATGTAACCTGTTCCACCTTAAGAGAACTTAAGCCTGTTCCACCTTAAGAGATGTACTACTTTCTCTGGCTGCTGTATACGTAATACCGGTGGTGACCACCGGTATATAAGTACTGTGTAGTGATATTGCCGTTAGTATAGCCCTGACCTCCAACTAGTAAAGACCTGTTGAAACGTTATTCTTGTAGTCTGTGTCAGTAATTAATCTTAAATACAACTAGAACACACAGACTTAACACAACCCATCTGACTTTTCAATATTCACAGACCCAGAAAAATCTCCCCTATACTCTCTGACCATGTAATTATTTACATGGTTTCAACATTGGTATAATGAATGAGTATGTGTTACTTGGTATCGGCCATACAGTTTCTCCATGTTTCTCAGAATACCTGAAACCTATTACCTTGGACAGCCCAGTGACAGAGTTTTTGATTGTCTCAAATAGGGAAGGGTTCAGTATTTTGTAAAATTTTAAAATGGAGGCAGTCTATGGGGAAAACAGGCCAGGTTGATATATCTATTATTTAAATAGTCGGCAGTAGGGGATTTATTCTAGGAGAAGTTGAAAGTGTACATTGTGAGACCCAGATGATGTATGTCAACTTGCTCATTATAATGATATACAGTAGTCTTTTATATAATGTTTTTGATCTTAGGTGATGGAGCCTGTCTTTGGAGACTCAGGAATGTTATGAGTTGTGGGTTTTTCTAATTCACTCTAAATGGTGGCTGGTCTTCGTGTGGTGAGCAGGAGTTTTTCATTATCCACGTACTATTGTTATACCATGAAGAGTCCATGACTGTTTCATCCTAAAGCTTTAATGAACTATCCAAGAAAACTTGCGCTAGATTTCCCTCCTTCTGTGCACAATCCTGACCCTGCCACGACTCCAACTCATCTTCCTGGGCCAGGGCTCATTATCTATACTGGGTAAATTCCCAATGGATCCTCACTAAAAAGGAGCCCACTGTTACCAACATGGAAATTGCGGCTGGTGCTGCAGCACCAGAAAAGTAAGGGACCAGTTTAAAAGAGGCTTCAGCTGGACTTCTACCACTGCCCCAAGCTCCACCATTAGAATCAGAATCAGAAACCCCACAGTGCAGATAGAGGCCATTTCGGCCCATCGAGCCTGCACCGACACATATCCCACCCGATCCCTGTAACCCCTACACCAACACATATCCCACCCTATCCCCGTAACCCCACGTATTTAATCCCCCTAACACTAAGGGTCAATTTATCATAGCCAATCAACCTAACCCGCACATCTTTGGACTGTGGGAGGAAACCGGAGCACCCAGAGGAAACCCACGCAAACACGGGGAGAATGTGCAAACTCCACACAGACAGTCACCCGAGGCCGGATTCGAACCCGGGTCCCTGGCGCTGTGAGGCAACAGTGCTAACCACTATGTCACCTCTGTCCCGGCTGCTTCTGGGGTCAGCGGTTACAGTGGCTGAATGCAGGGAAGTTGGTCAGATGGCTGGGCACTATCCCCATTGTCATTTACATATGGCAGGGCAACCTTCCCTGCGTGAGCGGGGGAGGAAAATGTAGTCAGATACGCTTCCCCAGCCGACTGCCCTGCATTTTCTATAAAAGGTATTTAACCCTTTGTTCACTTATTCTATCTTTTATTATTTGTACCATCAATATCTTGCTGTGTCTCCCTTGTAAATAAATCTGACTTATTAGTTTTAGGCTGAATGACATGAAAATCTGGTGGGCATCACACATGATCTCCAATATAATATACCAAGGACAAGAGGTAATTGTTAGTCCTTTGGCACGCTATTTAACTGGCAGCATACATAAAGTCATAAGTTTCAGTTAATAGGAGACTCATTTTGTTTATAAAAAAAACTACCCTTCTGCTGTGAGCACAAGGAAAATGTGTTGAGAGAAAGCTTGAATCATAAGTTGCACCCTTAGTTCTTCTTCATACATCAACACTCTTGGCCTCCCTATGTCCTCTGACCTCAAATGTATCGTTCACACCTCCATTGATCAAGCTTTCTCCAAGTAGCTTGGATTTCTCTTTTATAAGAAACAGTTCTTTACCTCTCAGCAACTTTTAACTTTATGAAGCCCAAGTTCATCCAAATCTTGACTCCAGCTCCCAAGTTTCCGAAAGCTCTTCTAACATTTCTCTCACACTCATAGGCAGGTTACAGAAACAAAGCTTGCTGTCTCATAAATTATCCCTCTCTGATCTCTCGCCTCCAACTCTCTCTTCTGATCATACAATTTCTTGTCACCCACTTTATCAATACTACTATAGTCAATGCATGGTGTACATTTCTCTCTTGTTCATCTCTTCCTACTTCTTGCTGTTACTCCTCATTGTGTTGAAATGAAAACTCACAGCACACTGTCCCAAAGTAACTCATTTGTTCCCACAACCTCTATACAGTGGAGCTCAATTACCTCCTCCAGTCTTCTCCTCCTCCAATAGACTTCAGGATGTGAAAACCCAATTTTGGCATCACCTAGTCATTACTTCATGATTTACCTTGTATTCTCTTTTCAAACTTGGTGGTGTCCTGCAGTACTGTCACCCTTGGTTTCCACGTTACAAAAGTTGAAAACTGGTAATCATTGTCCATCTGCAAATTTACAGATGTATGTAAACTTGCCACATGTCATTGTGATACTAAGTGCTTCTATGAAACATGGTAACATGTTATTCTAATGGAAATAAGAGCTTAATATATATTATAATGAAGCACTTTAGAGCAGCCAAAGTACAAATAGATGCATAAATTTGAATTTATTTGGATGATGATTTCACTCATTTCAGATAATCCCAATTAGTAACTGTCCTCAGTATGTATTGCACTCCAGGTTTCTCTAAGAATTTTAGCCAGGAGGTATTTCTTGTCAGTCACAGTTCTGTAACTGTGGGTTGATTAATTACTGGTGAAATATTAAAATATGAAGAGTAACTGAGATTTTTTTACAGTAGCTTTCACCTTCTAACAGCAGTTTAAATGACAGCCAGAACAAATGGATTTGAAATGAATTCAAATGAATTGGAAATTTAATGAGCTCCTCTTGTAAAACTAGTTTGAACAACATGCAATCTTGTTTTTACATCAACAAAGTACAAGGGCTTTAGGCTCTGTGGCTAACTTTACATCACGCCTCACAACAGAGGGATTAGATTTACAAAGTCCTTTCATTTCTATTTGCTATGCACTCTTTTGTTTGTGAGCACTTTTACTGCTGACATTTGGAGAGCATTTGGGTATTAAGTCCTCAATGACAAAATATCATTTCTTTGTACTTTATTCTCGTTCTTGCAATCTACTTAAAATCAGGATTGAAGGCTTCCTTCTTACCTGATACGACTGCCATAATACCAGGCCATTCAAATATTAGTATAGGACTGCATCACTTTAAATAAAAAATGCTTGTTTAACATGGTGTAAAATACTAGTGATTCATAAATTATAGCTTCTCAAAACAAAACAAATTCTCTTATGTGCCCTAGTATGCCCCAGGCAATTACTGTATGCATAAGAACTGATCTACATTTTCCAGGAGTCAATATTTCTCATTATTATTTCAGTTCAAGAAGATTGATAACACAGGCGTTTCATTTGTTTTTCTGACATGTGAAACAGATACAAAATCCGGAAATTCAAAATGTAGCTTACTCAGGATAATGCACATAGCCACATTCAATGTACTTGTGACAGACTTTGAGGTTTTTATTGTTTATATGGTCTCATGAAATGTATGACTTAGAACTAAATTAGAGAAATCCTTGGTAATAACAGATTGTCATAAAAACCCATCTGGTTCACTAATGTCCTTTAGGGAAGGAAATCTGCTGCCCTTACCTGGTCTGGCCTATATGTGACTCCAGACCCACAGCAATGTGTTTGACTCTTGACTGCCCTGTGAAATGGCCTAGCAAGCTACTCAGTTGTATCAAACCACTAGGAAAAACAATAAGAATAAAACTGGACGAACCACCTGGCATCAACCTAGGCACACGGCAAAGGCACACCCAGCACAGTCAACCCTGCAAAGTCCTTTTCATTAACATCTGGAGACTTGTGCCAAAATTGGGAAAGCTGTCCCACAGATTAGTCAAGCAACAGCCTGACACAGTCATACTAACAGAATCAAACCTTTCTGCCAATGTCCCAGACTCCTTCATCACCATCCCTGAGTATTCCCTGTCCCACTGGCAGGACATACCCACCAGAGATGGTGGCACAGTGGTATACAGTCGGGAAGGAGTGGCCCTGGAGTCCTCAACATTGACCTGAAGTCTCATGGCAACAGGTCAAACATGGGCAATGAAACCTCCTGCTGATTACCACCGACCGCTCACCCTCAGCTCATGAATCAGTACTCCTTCATGTTGAACACCATTTTGAAGAAGCACTGAGGGTAGCAAGGGCACAGAATGTACTCTGGGTGGGGGACTTGAATGTCCATCACCAAAAGTGGCTCAATAGCACCACTACTGAACAAGCTGGCTGAGTCCTGAAGGACATAGCTGCCAGACTGGACCTGCAGCAGATGGTGAATGAACCAACACAAAGGAAAAATCTACTTGACCTCGTCCTCACCAATCTACCTGTCGCAAATGCATCTGTCCATGACAATATTGGTAGGAGTGACCACCACATAGTCCTTGTGGAGAAGAAGTCCCGTCTTCACACTGAGGACACCCTGTGGAACTAACACCATGCTAAATGGGATAGATTCAGAACAGATCTAGCAGCTCAAAACTAGGCGTCCATGAGGTGCTGTGGGCCATCAGCAGCAGCAGAACTGTATACCACCACAATCTGTATCCTCATGGCCCGGCATATCCCTCATTCTACCATTACCAACCCTGGTTCAATAAGGAGTATAGAAGAGCATGCCAGGAGCAACAACAAGCATACCTGAAAACGAATTGCCAACCTGGTGAAACTACAACACAGAACTATATGCATGCTAAACAGCAGAAGCAGCATGCTATAGACAGAGCTAAGTGATCCCATAACCAATGGATCAGATCAAATCTCTGTAGTCCTGCCACATCCAGTCGTGAATGGTGGGGGACAATTAAACAAATAACGGAGGAGGACGCTCCATGAACATCCCCATCCTCAATGATGGCGGAGCCCAGCACTTGAGTGCAAAAGACAAGGCTGAAGCGTTTGCAACCTCCTTCAGCCAGAAATGCCAAGTGAATGATCCATTTTGGTATCCTCCTGAGGTCCCCACCATCACAGAAGCCAGTCTTCAGCCAATTCGATTCACTCCACATGATATTAAGAAATGGCTGAGCGCACTGGCTACAGCAAAAGCTATGGGCCCCAACAACATCCTGGCTGTAGTGCTGAAGACTTGGGCTCCAGAACTAGTCATGCCTCGAGCCAAGCTATTCCAGTACAGCTACAACACTGGCATCTACCCGACAAAGTGGAAAATTGCCCAGGTAGTTCCTGTCCAGAAAAAGCAGGACAAATCCAATCCAGCCAATTACTGCCCCATCAGCCTACTCTCAATGGAAGGTGTCATCATCAGTGCTATCGAGCAGCACTTACTCACCAATAACCTGCTCACCAATGCTTAGTTTGGGATCCGCCAGGACCTATCAGTTCCAGATCTCATTACAACCTTGGCCCAAACATGGACAAAAGAGCTGCATTCTAGAGGTGAGTTGAGAGTGACTGCCCTTGGCATCAAGGCAGCATTTGACTGAGTGTGGCATCAAGGAGCCCTATTAAAATCGATGACCGACCTGAAACGTTGGGCCCGATTTTGGCTTGTGTGGGAAATGGTCGGGTTTCTCCGAATGTGGGGTTTCTGACACACAAAAAAATGTGTCAGCCAGCTCCACGCAATTTTCCCTCAAGTAGCCAATTAATTCCTAGCATGTGGGCAGCCTTGCTAATTGTCCAATTCGTGTCAGAAAGCCCCACAGTATGATGTCATCATTTGTGGTGCTTTCAAAGTGTCCAGCAAGCTTCTCCACCTCTGCAGGCTTCTCAACCACTCTTGCACAATGGCAGAGGAGCCTGCACCAGCTGCTGCCAGCGGCAGAGACCAAGCTGTGGCCAAATTCAACGAGACGTCATTGCAGACCTTGGTGGATGGGGTAAGGGCCCACAGGGAGGTCCTCTACCCTCGCTCAGGGAGGAAGAGGCCTCCCAAAGAGTCCACGGCTGCCTGGATGAAGGTGGCAGCAGAGGTAAGCTCTCTGGGTGTCACCTGTTGCACCTGGCTGCAGTGCAGGAAGCGCTTCCATGACCTTCACCGCACAGGGAAAGCAAGTATGAAGTTTCCATCACCCTCAACCTGATCCCCATTGCCTTTCCCCAACAGCACTCAGGTTCAGCAATCTCTTCTTCCACATCCCACTTCACAGTCACATCCATGCACCCTTACCCATTCCGTCTCTCTCTATGCTCACATTCACATAACTATTCCACCATCCAGTCTTGTAAATAGTTTTAATGCCATCATTTTCCTGTACATAAAAAATCTGGTGCCAGCTGCTGCAGTTATGGCATTTGTCATTTGGCAAATGGGGATGTCACATAGAGGCCTTAGGATAACTTGCAGATGACTGCAAGCTGGTCAAAGTTGTTGGAAAGTGCAGGCATGGGCCACTGTCCATGGTCAGTTCAGAAGCAGTGAGGCTGCAGTGTTTGATGTACCAGGCTACGCAAATCTGCCCAGGATGAGTGCGTTCCTTGCATTCCGCCCAGCAATGTTCTCGCGCACTGGTGCCGCTGGTTGGCGGGCCTCTGCAGGATGCTCGTTTCTGTCCTGCTCCTCCTCCTCAGCATCATCCTCATCCGAGGCGGCTCTGTGAGGAGCCTCTTGGTCCTGCGGAATCGGCAAGCCACAACGCTGTGCCATGTTGTGAAGCACACAGCATACCACAATGATTTTGGAGACTCTGGCTGATGAGTACTGTAGGGCTCCACCTGATCTATCGAGGCATCTGAAGCGCATCTTCAGCAATCCGATGGTTTGCTCGATAATGCATCTGGTGGTAATGTGGCTGGAGTTGTAGCGCTCCTCAGCTTCGCTGGCTGGTCTCCTCAACGGCATCATTAGCCAAGAATGCAGGGGATATCCCTTGTCTCCAACTAGCCATCCCTGAAGTTCGTTTGGCGGACTGAATAGCGGAGGCACAGTAGACTGGCGCAGTATGAAGGAGTCATGGCAGCTGCCAGGGAACCTGGCACAAACATGCAAAATCACCTTCTTGTGGTCACACACCAGCTGAACGTTAAGGGAGTGGAAGCCCTTGCGGTTGACAAAAACTCCTGGATTGCGGTGGGGTGCCCTAAGGGCCACATGTGTGCAGTCAATGACGCCCTGCACCCTTGGAAAGTCTGCCAGCTGAGTGAATCCACGCGCTCGCGCCCTCACACTTGCGCGATCCCTGGTGAAATGGATGTGATTGTGCGCGATGGCATAGAGGGCATCAGTTACCTGCGTGATACATGTGTGTGCGGCAGCCTGGGAGATGCTGCTGATGGCTGCTGCTGATCCCTGGAAGGAGCCTGAGGCGTAAACGTTGAGTGCGGTGGTGACTTTGATGGCCACTGGCAAGTAGTGTGGACCTGTTGCTCTGGGCTCCAGGTCTTGCCGCAGCATTGCGCAGATGTCAGTCACAACCTCTCGCGAAAGTCGGAGCCGCCTCTGGCACTGCTGCTCGGTCATGCTGAGGTAGCTGACCCTGTGTCTGTACACCCTGTTTGGGGGGTATCTCCTGTGCTGACGGCCTTCCATGCGCTGACCCCTTCTGGCCTGTGCTGCCTCAGGTTGGTGAGCCGCAGCCTGCCGCTCCTCCTGGTGCTGCTGGTGTTGCTGGTGATGCTGTTGCTGGAGTTGCTCCAGTCTCCTCTACTGTTGGAGATCCTCTAATGCCAGGGAGGGAAGGTACCAAAGGTCTCCCATGTTTCTGGCAGATGCCTCCGTTGAGGAGGCACTGAGTTAGGGTGGTGAGAGGGGCTTCCCAGGAGCTCACACTGGAGAAGTGTGTGAGGCTCCAACTTTCTACAGCTGTGCCTATGCCTTCAAAAAGTTCCCCCAAGCCTTGATCAACAAGGTCCTGCAGCCTACAAATGCTGCCTGTTTAAATCTCTTCAATCCTCATTGACCTGCAGCTGCAAGCAAGCAAGCCAACTGTTTTCACGCCAGGTCTCATCAGCGGGGTTCCCCGCAGGCGTGTTTCACGTGGGGAAAGCCCCAAAATCGCAACGGCCCCTCAAAATCTACTTAAACAAGGTAATAATTGGTGATTTGTGTTCCGACGGCCAGTCCCGCCAGCGGCGGGTGGGACTGAAGCGGGTCACGGAGAAACGGCAGTCCGAAAGTCGGACGGGGTGGGGAATCAGGCAGGGGGATCGCGACCCGCTTTTTCGGCGATTTTCGGCCCCCGGCCGCCTGAAAAGCCGCCCGACGGCTGGCAGAAAATTGGGGCTGTTAACTCTGTTTCTCTCTCCACAGATGCTGCCTGACCTATTGAGTATTTCCAGCATTTTCTGTTTTTATTTCAGATTTCCAGCATCCACAGTATTTTGGTTTTGTACTAGCACAAAGGAAGATGGTTGTGGTTGTTCAAGGCCAATCATCTCAGCCCCAGGACATTGCTGCAGGAGAGAAAGACTTGCATTTATATAGTCCCTTTCACAACCACAGGAAGTCCGAAAGCGCTTTACACCCAATGAAGTACTTTAGAAGTGTCGTCCCTTTTGTAATGTAGGAAACGCAGTGGCGAATTTGCACACAGCAAGCTCCCACAACAAATAGCAACATGATAATGACCAGATAATTGTTTTAGTGATGTTGATTGAGGGATAAATATTGGTCAGGATACCAGGGATAATGCCCTTGCTCTTCTTTGAAATAGTGCCATAGGATCTTTTACGTCCACCTGAGAGGGCAGAGGAAGCCTCGGTTTTAACATCCCATCTGAAAGACGGCACTTCTGACAGTACAACACTTCCTCAGTACTGCACTGGAGTGTCAGCCTAGATTTTTGTGCTCAAGTCTCTGCAGTGGGACTCAAACCCAAAACCTTCTGATTCAGAGTGAGAGTGCTAACAACTGAGCTACGACTGACACTCTGAGTTCCTCAGAGCATTGTCCTAGGCCCAACCATCTGCTTCATCAATGACCTTCCCTCCATCATAAGGTCAGAAGTGAGGATGTTTGCTGATGAGTGCACAGTGTTCAGTTCCATTCGCAACTCCTCATATAATGAAGCATTCCATGCCTGCATGCAGCAAGACCTGGGCAACATTCGGCTTGGGCTGATAAGTATCAAGTAACATTCACACCACACTAGTGCCAGGCAATGGCCATCTCCAAGAGAGAGTCTAGCCACCTCCCCTTGACATTCAACGGGATTACCATTGCCGAATTCCCCACCATCAACATCCTGGGGGGCATCCAGTAAAAAGCACCCTGCTTGATTGGCACCCCATCCACCACCTTAAACTTTCACTCCCTCCACCACCGGCGTACCGTGGCTGCAGTGTATACCATCTACAAGATACACTTCAGCAACTTGCCAAGGCTTCTTCAACAGCACCTCCCAAACCTGCAACCTCTACCACCTAGACAAGGGCAGCAGGTGCATGGGAACACCACCACCTGCAAGTTCCCCATCAAGTCACACACCATCCTCACTTGGAAATATATCGCCGTTTCTTCATCGTTGCTGGGTCAAAACCCTGGAACTTCCTCCCTAACAGCACTGTGGGAGTAACTTCACCTCACAGACTGCAGCAGTTCAAGAAAGCGGCTCACCACCACCTTCTCAAGGGCAATTAGGGATGGGCAATAAATGCTGGCCTTGCCACTGATGCCCACATCCTGTGAATTAATGGGGCAGAAATTCCTCCCCAAACGTGTGAGTACGGAAGGGGTACTCACGCGTCTGGCCGGAGGAAATGCCGGTTTTCAGCATGCACAGCGCATGCGCTGAAAACCGGCATTTCCTCTCCTCTAACCCAAGAGGTGAAGAGGCTAGCGCGTGCGCTGTAGGGGGCAGCGCGTGCGTCTTGGATTTCCTCTGTTTTGGGGGATTTGCGCATGTGTAAAGGCCTCCGGTCTTTACGCTTGTAAAAAGCACACGTAAGTATTTATTTTTACAGGTAAGTGGTGTTTTAGTGTAATTTAGAATTTTTTTCCCACAGGTTTATTATTTTAAAGAATCTACAATAAGGTAAGTTTAGTTTTAGACCCTTTTTATTAAAAATTTATTTAAAAAAAAAAATTATTGTTTAAATTATTTTTTTTAACTTATTTATACTTAATTTAATGATTGGGATGTTTTTTAAATTTTTATTTAAAGTTTAAATAGTGTTTTGGGCCCCCGTAGTTTTCATGAGTTTGACAGTTCTTACTGTCAAACTCATGAATGAACCTTCCCCTCCCCTGATTGGTTGTACAGTGCTCACCTGATCCCAGCCGGCACATCGCACTAACTACGCCGCTGGATCAGGTAAGCACTGCGCGCTGACATCTGAACTGGGCCTGTGACAGGAAATGCAAGCAGGCCCGGGCTTCAGATGTCAGCGCGCAGGGTGAGTGCAGATCGGGGGCTTGCACGCGCGGCAAGCCCCCGACACCAAGTTCTGGGCCAATATATTTTTTTAAATTATCAGTCAGAGACCAATAATATCATTCACTTTTGTAATAAAAAAGACAGGTTCTTCTGCAGTTATAGCAGCTATTAGACATGACTCATTGATAGGTTTACCTGACTTTTCAGATCTGTCAATATTCTTATCTTATCAGAAAATTCCCAATTTTCAGTTGCTTTATATGTAGCACTTTCATGGTGAATGGAATCACAGTATTACAAGCTCTGTTGTAAGTTTTTTTTTACCATGTACATCAGGAAACAAAGGCTGTTTCTCAATGTTTTTAATGATAAGATATTTTAGATTTTTGCATTTATTTTTTGTTTTATTTTTGATGGTATTAAAAAGTGTTATTTGCTGAAGGTTTGGATTGGAAAATATGCTTAGAGCTGTAAGATCCAGGCAACAAAATAATCAGTGTATGAGAGGTAAACATATAATAGATCAACTATTTTATGGATCAGCACTGGGTATTATTCTGGATTACAGTCAATGTATGACACACAGCCTGCCCAGGAAGACTCAGTAACTTTGAATGTAATAATACCCAATTAATAGATGCAGAAACACCATATTCTATCACATCCTGTACACCAGGGAAAGGCAGTCCAATTTGTCATTTGAAATCTGTAGAAGATTTACTGATGGAATGAACAACTTTATCAGAAATGACCAGCTTATTAGTAAAGGAACTGTTATTGAACCTCAAAGCATCCATCAACTTGACCAGCAATTCCCCTAGGAGTATTTACCTATCTATAATAACATTCCTGCTTCCCGCTGATTATAAAGCAAAGTAGGTCTAACTTTTTTTGTAACCAGAAAGCCTTTTTGTCCTGATTGTAAAATATCGCAAAATAGAATATTTTGGCTATGTACAAAAATCTATCTTGAGGGTATTGCAAAAAGTATTTCACTACATTTTTGACTCTCTTTATACAAATTACTGAAAGTCATTTACAACACAACCACATTGTCATGTGACTTGCCCACCCTGCTTCAGTCTGTATATATTTACAATAAAGATACTGTCTGGCATTTTCACAAGAGCAAGCATTGCAATCGAAATTCATCTAAATTGTGTCTTCAGTACAGAATTACGAATTACAATATTTATTACTGCACGTCTAAACACCACTGTAAATATAGACCAACAGCTAGCTATTAATACAAAATGCATTTTCGACAGCTATAGTGGCAAGCCCAAATATTAAGGTCAAATTAACAAATTAATGTTGTGTACATAAGAACATAAGAAATAGGAGCAAGAGTAGGCCATATGGCCCATCAAGCTTGCTCCACCATTCAATAAGATCATGGCTGAGCATCGACCTCAACTCCACTGTCCTGCACTATCCCCATATCCCTTGATTCCCTTAGTGCCCAAAAATCTATCGCTCTCAGTCTTGAATATACTCAGCGACTGAGTATTCACAGCCCTCCACGGTAGGGAATTCCAAAGATTCACAACCCTCTGAGTGAAGAAATTTCTCCTCATCTCAGTCCTAAAAGGCTGATACCTTATCCTGAGACTAATACCCCTAGCTCTATATGCTCCAGCCAGGGGAAACAGCCTCTTAGCATCTACCCTGTCAAGCTCACCAAGAATTTTATACATTTCAATAAGATCACCCCTCATTCTAAACTCCAGATAATATAGGCCCATCTACTCAATCGCTCCTTATAGGACAGCCCTCTCATCCCAGGAATCAATCCAGTGAACCTTTGTTGCACCCCCTCTGAGGCAAGTATATCCTTCCTTAGGTTAGGAGACCAAAACTGTGCACATTACTCCAGGTGTGGTCTCACCAAAGCCCTATATAATTGCAGCAAGATTTCCTTACTCTTATACTCCAACCCCTTTCCAATAAAGGCCATTTGCCTTCCCAATTGCTTGCTGTACCTCCATGTGAACTTTCTGGAATTCGTGTACAAGGACACCCAAATCCCTTTGAATACCAACATTAACTAGTCTCTCATCATTAAAAAGAAATACTCTGCTTTTCCATTCTCCTACCAAAATGAATAATTTCACTCTTCCCCACATTATACTCCATCTTCCACCTTCTTGCCCAATCACTTAAACTGTCTGTATACCTTTGCAGTCTCTTTGGGCAGGATTTTCATTGGGCCGTTGAGGCGGGATTGGAGGCATGTGGGGGATTAAAATCCCAAAATCGGGGGGGCAGGAACCCATCCTGCCCCCAACCCGCCTCCATGCCAGTTTCAAAGGAGGCGGGTACCCGACCCGCACTGGGACCCGCCTCCCCGAGGCAGGAAGGGGATTAGTGCCAATTAACTGCCTGTTAATAGGTAGTTAACAGGCAGTTTTTAGCTGAATCCCTATTTTCATTCTTGAAGTGTGGGATTCCCAACAGCTCCAAACCACGCCAACTTAGCGAGGCAGGCCGTCAGGCTGAAGGGCTTGGAGGGGTCGAGATGTCCGGTGTTCAGGTGAGCGATGGGTGCATGAGTGCAGAGGTAAGTGTGTTTGGTGTGTTTAAAGTGTTTAAAGAAGCTTTACTTACCTTTACAGCCTTCCTTCCTTCAGGTCTCGGGAGTCCCTCATCTCACCGGCACAGAAAGCAGAATGGCTGCAATCTGTCAAAAATTGCAACATTCAGCTTTCTGTTCCGGAGAGATCTCTAAATCATCCTGAGAGGAAGGAATTAACTTAAGAGTACAGATTGTCAGTGTTTGGCAGCTTCAAACAGCTGTCAAATGCTGATATTTCATCTGTCAAAAGGTCTTGACAGATGAAATATCAATCTGTGACGTCACCTGTTGCCGGGTGGCCCTTAATTGGCCTGCTGAGCCCGCTGGGGGGGGGTTAAACAAGGTCAATCAAGTCAAAATCGCATGGGTTGGCTACAACTCGATGGAGGCGGGACTACAACCCCGAAAGTTGCAGTCCCGCCTCCTACCCGCCTCCTCAATGAAAATCCAGCCCTTTGTGTCCTCCTTACAGCATACTTTCCCACCCAGCTTTGTATCGGCAGCAAACTTGGATATATTACACTTGATTCCCTCATCCAAGTCATTAATATAGATTGTAATATAGTGTAGGATAAAAGAAAGTAACAGTTCAGTGTGATCACTGTGTCATTCTTAGCAAGTTAATCACTTTGCAGTGCTAACAGTCTGTCTAAATAATGCATGTCCTTATTTTGTTTAAGCAACATAGGTGGTCTTGGGTCTGGTAATGCTCTGCTACTGGCCTGGCAAGTCTCTCTGAAGTTATTCTCTTAATAATCTTAGTCAGCAAATGCAGACAACTAGCAAATTATATACTGCTGGTGTAAATCACAGGGCAATGTGCATGCTTTGGGGTTTATGTGAAATACCTACTAATAAAGTTATCTCTCTTAACAATCTATCTATTTAATAGTTTTACATTCAGCATACATCTGCCACACATCAGACATTATAATCTTAAGGAAAAGAAAGCCAGTCAATTACAGTACCTGGAGTTTGAAATTTATGTGCAATTACAACTGTGCACTGATTGAGCTCAGCAGTTTATAAATAACTTCAATTACTTAGATCCGCCAATTAGGAGCAACAGCCTTAAACAGACAGACCAGGTTACAACTAAGTATCACCAGACCTAAAATTTCCTATTTGTAACATCATGGGAAGTTGTGGAAGAGCCACTACTAAAAATAAATATTCAAAAGGAAACTGTACAAGTTAATGATGCTGACAGTAGAAAGGGTAGTAGAAATCTGGAACTCTCTCCCCAAAAGGCTGTGGATGTTAGGATAATTGGAGCTTTCAGGACCGAGATAGATGCTGTTTTTTTATGTAAGGATATCACAGCATATGGAGTAAAGGCTGGTAAATGGAGTTGAGGTGCAGATCAGCCGTGATCTAATTGAATAGCAGAGCAGGTTCAAGGGGCTGAATGGCCGACTCCTGTTGCTAATGTTTCTATGTTCCTCTGTAGAAAGGTTATTAGGCCCAGAAGATACATATCTCAGAATATTGAGGGAGGCTAAGGAAGAAATAGCGAAGGAACAAATAATAACTTTCCAAAATTTTTTGGTAACAGGATATGACAAAGCTTATAGGGCTGAAAGTTCTCAGCCCCAATGGCGATCCTGAGATGAAGGACAGGTGTAAGAGGTCCAATGGAGGCAGGAGTTATGACAGGACCTGGGAATATCAGGTCTCTGTTCAGAATCCCACTCACAACCAATTTGTGTAGAAGTCTTGGGGGGTGTAGAACATCCATCGACCCCAAACATTGGCCGTGATGTTTCAGCTCTTGTATCGTAGATCAACCTAACGAATGAGTTCCAATCTCCCACATCTTTGAGTGTCTATAATTGCCTTGCGATTTTTCTGCCTTGTGACAGCCAGAAAAATGAACATTGAGGATTGCTCCCATACGTGAGCTCTCGCCCCCTAAAAATCAAATTGTGATCTTCTATGCCTAACACTGGTAATGCACCATTCCCCCGGGAGCAAGCAGAACACCTTTGTTACTGTACTAAAAATAGAAAATTCTGGAAGTACACAGCAGATCATTCAGCATTAATAGAGAGAAAAAAACAAGTTAATGTTTTGGTTCTATACCCTTCATAAGAACTGCCCAAAACTCTGCTACTCATGTCCTGTCCCACGCTAAGGTCCCGATATTGAGAGAGGCGGGTTTTGTGGGTGGTGGGGCAGAGTATCAGATGGAAAACATGGTCCCCACATGCTGTGGAGTTTTAACTCCCCAACGTGCAAACTTTTTTAACAGGATCCCCCCGTAGAAGTCAGCCTGATTGACAGGCATGGCTTCCAATCAGGCAGGGAGCACTCCAGAGCTGGGCCCAGCCTCAGGTAGGGATCCTGCAGCTGCTACTGGAAGCATGGGGGGGGGTGGTGGTCCGATCCCCAACCCGAAGAGGGGGATTTGATCCCAGAGGGGGTCTGATCCCCGACCCCGGGGTGCCCGTTCGAACCCAGGGGGTCTGATCCCCGACTGCCTCTGATGAGTCCAAGGCAAGAGGGTAAGCTTGGGCGGCTGGGGAGAAGCACTCTTCCTCCTCCTGGCCCACAAGCAGTGCTGTGAAGGCACTTCCCTTCTCTCCGAAAATGTCCTCACCTCCCTCCAGCTGGCGGGTTTCCCAAGGCCTGTGAAACCCAGCCAGTCAGGGTTAAACCTGTAAAGCAGGTTAAATCAGAGGCTCCCAGCCTTATTAAAATATTTAAATGGCCAACCCACCTCCTGGGAGCGTGTTGGCTGCCTATCCCTTGTCCCACCTCTGTTAAACCTGGAAGTAGCCGGATTGGAGTCGGTTTTGAGATTTTTAAAATTTTAACATCTCACCCGACCCCAACCCATCTGTTTTGGGGGGTTAAAATTCACCCCTAAATCTAATTTGTCTATTGTCCCCGTCCTTGCTGACCTCCACTGGTTCCCCATCCTTCAACATATTAAATTTAAAATCCTTGGGCTAGAAATCCTTGGGCTAGAAATTCATTATAGCCAAGGAATGGGCGGTGTCAGTAGCAAAGTTGGAGAATTAGCACCAGGCACTAATCCTTTAGACTGCATGCAAAAGCCATGCTCACTGCTCAAAAAAATGATTGGTGTCCTAATTCAAGCCTTAAAACCCAAGCTATTGGTGTTACACTCAAAGGGTGGACCAATATCAGGTGCAGTATAATCGTAAGTCATGATTGCCACAGGCTTGTTTCACTACTTAAAGGGGAGGTTCACTGATGCTGCAGCACTTCATTGTCAGCATTGCTGTCTGTGCAGCTGCCTCAGTGAGCGCGAGCAGGAGAAAAAGCAGGAGCGCTCATGGCAGATCCATGCCCCAGGGAGAGGGCCCACAGATTCTGCGATGAAGCATTAGAGGCATTGGTTTTTGTTGTGGAGAGATGGAGGGTGGTGCTCTACCCAGCAAGTGGCATGAGGCCCTCGACATAAGTCTTCCGCACCATGTGGAGAGAGGTAGACCAGCAGGTATCGGGCAGCACTGTGGTCCCCAGGACCCGCACACAGTGCAGGAAGAAAGTTAACGACCTCACTTGAGTGGTCAGGGTGAGTGAATGCTTCAACAAATGCTACATACCACCATCTGAGCCACAGTCTGCACATACTGGCCAAAGCTCCACACCCCCAGCTCTCACCCACCAACAATCTCTACCTACCAACACTCACATCCTTGCACACAATGAGAGCTATTCAACTGTGGCAGGCACATCACCCAAACACATTGTTCCACACTCACTCACACACTTTCCTTTCTCTTGCAGGCCAAGGTCACTCACAACAGGAGGGAGCAGGAGTGCACAGGTTGGGGACAAGCCAACATCCAACCACTGCCTGTGCTGGAGAATCGAGTGCTGTAGATTATTGGGCGCCAGGTGGTGGGCACCGTGGCCACCGGTGACGTTGAACCACTTGTGGACAACAACAGTATGTTCATCCCTGCTCCTTCTTCTCACATCCCACTTCCCCCTCACCCCACAAGCCTTTCGCACTATCCAGTTAATCACGCTGTACGCATGCCTTTCTCCCTTCCTGCCCCACCTCCCCTCACCTTAACCCGACTCTTCAGTCTTTATGCTTTCAGATAAACAGCAAGCACCTGAGCAGCCTGTCCCTGAGGGCACAGTAGAGAGTGAGGCGGTAGAAGAGGAGGAGAAAGAACACACTGCGTCACTGCATGTCTCACCCGCAGGCACCAGCTGAGACACTGGCACTATGCATTCTTTAGAGGTTAGTATCGTAGTGGGATGTGCACAGGGTGAGGCACCGGGGACGAGTGGGCTGCAGCAAGGCCAGGGGGAAAGGGTAGCTCGGGGACCAGCTCCCCGGAGGGCGAGTTCACGCTCGAGTTCTGCTGCACACAACTCAGATGAGGACCTCGATGGGAGGCCTTTAGAAGAAGGGTGATGGGCATGCATATGGGGATGAGAGGTGCAATGGTAAGGGTGCCCGAGAGCCTCTCGGAAATGGTAAGGAGCGTGGAGGAGTCCACCTCCAACATTGCACAAGGCTCTGGGCACACCATGGAGCCCATCATTTCCAGTTTGCAAAGGATAGTAGACTCCCAGAGAGACCCAGACCTGATGCCACGTGTGATGGGCGATCTGGCAGCTTCCAATGCAGCACAGGCAGAAGTGACGCAGCATCTTAATGCTGTAATGCAGTCTATGCTTGGTGCCATTCAATGTCACACTGCTCTTATGCAGTCTCAGTTTGATGACACATAAGCTCTGACTGCTGCCATGGTGGCTGGGTCCACCACTGTCGACTGGGCTTTCACGGTGTTGCAGCAGGCCAGCAATCTGTGCTCCAACAGATTGCTAAGGATGCTGAGGTGCAGCCCCAGGGGAGTGGCAGTGGGTCAGTGGAGCAGTAACCTGCTGTCACCTCTCAGGATGACAGCATTCCTGTTCCCACCACTGGCACTCTGCCATTGCCCTTGTCATAGATTCATAGGGGGAAAAATTGAGTTGCGTGCCATTTGGGGCGCTGACTTCGCCGGGGCGCTACTTTCAGCATCACAAAAAAATTAGCACCCCTGCAGCCGAAATTCATCAGTAGTACCCCAAGAGGGAAGTGGGGCACTACTGGAAGGGAATATCGTGGCGCGACGTGCCACATCTCCATGCACTATCGCACGCCGCACCGCAGTACTGCAGACCTTCCTCCCCTTCTTAAAGGGGAGGGGCCTTGTGCAGCGCAACCCGGGGCCCAGCTGGGCCACCAGTAATCTGAGTGCCAGCAAAAGAGCAGGGGGGCTGAAGAGGAGGCCGGGGACAGCAACGGGGGCAGGTGCTAGCAGGCGGCCAGCAACTAAAATGGCTACCCTGCACCTCGCTTTAATTAGTGCAGCCACAGATAGGCCCCTCTGACCCTGTTGGACATAGCGTTCGGCGGTAAGTCAGGGAGCGCTACCGAAGCTCATGGCCGGGGTGCGAGCAGGGCATTGTGCACAGCGATGACATCATTGCCGGTGGCACAGCGCCAAGGGGCACTAACAGTAACCGACGCTGATAACCTCCCGCTGAATTTCGCGGGAGGCATTGGCAGCACTGCACCCAGGCACTAGTTGCTTTGTGCCCCATTAGGGCGCTAACGGGAGGCGCAAAGCAACCAAATTTTTCCCCCATAGAGTCATAACAGCACAGAAGGAGGTCATTTGGCCCATTGAGTCCATGCCGGCTCTCTGCAGCGCAATCCAGTCAGTCCCATTCCCCCGCTCTATCCCCGTAGCCCTGCAAGTTTATTTCCCTCAAGTACCTATCCAGTCTCCTCTTGAAAACATTGAGGCCTAGAAATTCGGTGGGCTGCGCCACTAGTTAGCGCCTAAAGAGGGCACTCAGTGGCTTTAGCGCCACTGGCCATGCCTCCCACGATATTTAGCTGGGGCACTAATGGCGGCGTTAGCCTGTTGCGCTGCGCCGCCACCGATGACGTCATCGGTGTGCGCAGCGCCCCGCTACCGCCCCGATCTCGATATTCGGTAGCGCCCGCCTCTGTAGCGCCATTCGCAAATCGCACCCAGTTCACGGGGCCTACCTGTGGCGGCAGTGGCGCAAATTAAGGTGGAGATGCGGGGCAGCCATTTTTTTTGGCAGCCGCCTGCCAGCACCTCCGTCCCCGGCCTCCTGATCTCCCCCCGTGGCAGTGCCAGCTGTTTTCCGAGAGCCCGGCACTTCTCCTCGGTGCCGGGCTCTTTTGCCGGCACTCGCGATTTCCGATCGCGCTGGTGCAGGCCTCACCCCCTTAAGAATGGGAGGAGGGCCTGCAGTACCGCCGCCCTAAGAGGGACGCGGAGCGCCTCGAGCCTCGTCCCGTGTCCCTCTTGGGGCGTTCAAGCTGAATTTCCGGCGGTCGCAACTGCTCCGATCGCTGCACTAATTCCGGTGCCCAGGCGAGCTTGGCGCCCCGTTTGCGGCTCCACCGAATTTCTCCCCGAGTGTCTCCGCTTCCATCACTTCCGTCGGCAGCGAGTTCCAGGTCCTCACCACTCGCTGCATAAAAAAGTATTTCTTCACATCCCCCCTGTATCTCTTGCCCAAAACCTTAAATCCGTGTCCCCTAGTCCTTGTACCATCAATTAGTGGGAACAGCCTTTCCCCGTCTAGCCTATCCAAGCCCGTCATAATCTTGTACAGCTCTATCAAATCACCCCTCAACCTCCTTTGTTCTTGATATGCCATCAATGACTCAAAGACAAGGATTCAACTGAAGGCTTTTAATCACTAAGAACATAGCAGCATAGCAGGTCTTCCCACATCGGGTTCGTCTGGTAGTGAATGACTCATACAGCTCCTGAGACCTTTATATGGCAAAAGACAGGGGCGTAGCCAATACACACAATAGGAACAAAAGGGTGCGGTTCACACAATACAAGCAGGTAAAATACAAGCAGGTCTGATGAAGGCATATTTCATCACATTCACCCCTTCTACAGATTTAGTCTGTCCGGGGGTGTGATAGTCCTTCCTGAACGTCGCAACAGTACCTCGGGTTCCGACCGGGAGTCCGTGGTGCCCTCCTGGGCATACCCATGTGCTGGGGGTGTTGCAGGTACTTCTGCGGGTGGTGAGGATACCTCTGGGGATGGTGGAGGTTCTTCTGGGGGTGGTGGTGATGGGTCGTCGTCGTCGCTTCCTGCCGAGGCGAGGTCCTTTATGGACACAGTGTCTTCACGCCCGTCGGCGTGCTTGACGTACGCGTACTGTGGGTTTGCGTGGAGCAGGTGTACTGCCTCCACGAGGGGATCCGTTTTGTGGCCCCTCACATGCTTCCGTAACAGGACTGTCCCTGGGGTGGAGAGCCACAAGGGTAGGGATACTCCTGAGGTTGATTTGCGGGGAAAAACAAACATCTTCTCGTGAGGAGTGGCGTTAGTAGCAGTACACAGTAGCGACCTTATCGAGTGGAGTACGTCTGGGAGGACCTCCTGCCAGCGGGAGGTGGGGAGGCCTTTAGACCTTAGTGCTAAGGTGACCGCCTTCCACACTGTCGCGTTCTCCCTCTCCACTTGCCCATTACCCCGGGGGTTATAACTAGTGGTCCGACTCGTGGCTATCCCCTTCGACAGCAGGTATTGGCGCAGTTCATCGCTCATGAATGACGCCCCCCTGTCAGTGTGGATGTAGTTAGGCATGCCGAACGTGCAAAACAGGTTGCCGAGGCACTTGATGACCGTGGCACTGGTCATATCTGGGCAGGGGTAGGCGAATGGGAAGCGGGAGTACTCGTCCACAATGTTGAGAAAGTACACATTGCGGTCGGTGGAGGGGAGTGGTCCCTTGAAATCTAAGCTCAGACGCTCAAATGGCCGTGCAGCTTTGATCAGGTGGGCTCGGTCAGGCCTGAAAAAACGGGGCTTGCATTCCGCACAGGTGCGGCAGTCCCTGGTAATAGACCGGACCTCCTCGATGGAATAGGGCAGGTTATGGGATTTTATAAAGTGGAATAGCCGGGTGACCCCCGGGTGGCAGAGGCCATTGTGGAGGCCCTGTAGCCTGTCCCCCTGGATGCTGGCACACATCCCTCATGATAGGGCGTCGGGGGATTCGTTGAGGGCCCCTGGCCTATATATTATGTCGTACTCAAACGTGGAGAGTTCGATCCGCCACCTGAGAATTTTGTCGTTCTTGATCTTCCCCCTCTGTTTGTTGTTAAACATGAAGGCTACCGACCGCTGGTCGGTAAGCAGGGTGAAGCGTTTGCCGGTTAGGTAGTGCCTCCAGTGCCGCACTGCCTCCACTATGGCCTGGGCCTCCTTCTCTACCGAGGAGTGCCTGATCTCGGGCCCTTGGAGGGTTCTTGAGAAAAAGGCTACGGGCCGCCCATCCTGGTTGAGGGTGGCTGCTAAAGCGAAGTCGGACGCATCGCTTTCGACCTGGAAAGGGATGTTTTCGTCCACTGCCCGCAGCGCAGCCTTCTCAATGTCGTGTTTAATGCTGTTGAAGGCGGCGTGGGCCTCGGCTGTGAGCGGGAAGGATGTTGATTTCAGGAGGGGACGGGCCTTGTCGGAATAATTGGGGACCCATTGGGCGTAATAGGAGAAGAACCCCAGGCACCTTTTCAGGGCCTTGGGAGTGTTTGGTAGGGGTAGCTCCCGTAGGGGGTGCAATCGGTCGGGGTCCGGACCGATTTCCCCGTTTTCCACCACGCAGCCCAGGATACAGAGGCGCGTGGTGCTAAAGACACACTTATCCTCGTTGTAGGTGAGATTGAGTCTGAGGGCGGTTTTCAGAAATCTCGCGAGGTTCGAGTCGTGGTCTTGCTGGTTGTGGCCGCAGATGGTGACGTTGTCTAGGTATGGGTAGGTGGCTGTTAACTGGTTCTCATCGACCATGCGGTCCGTCTCCCGCTGGAAGACTGAGGCCCCGTTCGTTACCCCAAAGGGGACTCTGAGGAAGTGGTAGAGACGTCCGTTCGCCTCGAAGGCGGTGTATGGACGGTCCTCCGGCCTAATGGGGAGCTGGTGGTATGCCGATTTTAGGTCGATGGTGGAAAACACCCGGTATTGCGCGATTTGGTTAACCATATCCGCTATGCGGGGCAGAGGGTAGGCATCTAGCTGGGTGTATAGATTAACCGTCTGGCTATAATCTATCACCATCTGCTTCTTTTCGCTACCCTTAACTACTACTACCTGGGCGCGCCACGGGCTGGTACTGCATTCGATGATACCCTCCCGCTTGAGTCTTTCTACTTCCGACACAATGAACCGTCTATCCTCCCAGCTGTACCGCCTACTCTTGGTCGCTATGGGTCGACAGTTGGGTGCGAGGTTGGCGAACAGAGAGGGCGGCTTGACCTTCAGGGTAGCCAGACCGCACACTGTGAGGGGCGGCTGGGACCCACCGTAGGTAAGCGTGATACTTTGGTGGTGGCACTGGAAGTCCAGACCCAAGATCACGCTCACACAGAGATCTGGCATTATCAATAGTTTAAATCTCTGTAATTATTGCCTTTTACCGACAACATAACTGCGCAGAAACCTGTAATTTTTGAGGTATGAGTCTTATCGGCCATGGCGATTTTGCCCTGTGTGGGGACTATCGTTAGAGAAAGTCGTTTTACCAGGCTAGGATGAATAAAGCTTTCGGTGCTCCCGCAGTCAATCAAGCATTTAACCTTGTTCCCGTTTACCTCTATGTCCATCATTGATTTAGACAACGGATGTGGCCTGGATTGATCCACTGTGATCGAGGCCACCAGTGGGTCCTGGAGGTCTGTGTAGTCGGGGCAAGATGGTGGACTCCATGAGGGTGGACAAGATGGCTTCCAAGATGGCCGCTCCCACGGCGCGCACGTGGCGGTGGTGGAGCTGGAGGCGAGGTTCCCTCTGCAGAATTTGCTGAAATGTCCTTTCTTTCCGCATTTAAAACAGGTGGTGCCCTTCGCTGGGCACAGATGCCTGGAGTGTTTGTCCTGACCGCAGAAGTAGCATTTCGGGCCCCGATGCATCGCGGCAATAGTGGGGCTCCTGGGTGGAGGCTGGGGCTCCGATGGTGCTGGGCTGGCCTGAGACCTGGGAGGTGAAGATGGCTTCCAAGATGGCGGCCCCCACGGCGCGCACGAGGCGGAGTGGGCCGCGTGGCCTGGGGAACAGGATTCAGAGTTCCTCTGGGCCATATCCAGCAAACGCGCTATATCTATAGCCTGTTTTAAGTCCAGTCCCTCCTTTTCAAACAGTTTCTGCCGAATATAATTTGAACTGAGGGCCGCAATAAGGGAGTCTCGAATCAGCTCCTCCGTGTACACGATGGCAGACACGGCCTTACAGTTACAGTCTCTGCCCAGTACTTTTAGGTTTAGTATAAAGTCCTCTAGTGACTCACCATGCCGCTGCGTGCGAGTAGTCAGAAGATGCCTGGCGTACACCACGTTTATTGGCCGCGCGTAGTGGGCCTTCAGGATGGTGCAGGCATCCTCGTAGCTGGTGGCATCTTGGATGAGAGGGGAGACCCGATGGCTCACCCAGTTTCGCAGGATTCCCAGTTTCATGTCTCCGGTAGCGGTTTCGGCTGCGGCTATGGCAGTGGATGAGTTTGCAATGAAAAATTCGAAGCATTGGAACCAGTGTCCGAACTGTGTGGCTGCGTCTGAGGCATGGGGGTCCAGATCCAAGCGCTCTGGTTTCAGGAGTCGATCCATCTTGGTGTTTTAGTGATTAAAATTGATATGCCATCAATGACTCAAAGACAAGGATTCAACTGAAGGCTTTTAATCACTAAGAACATAGCAGCATAGCAGGTCTTCCCACATCGGGTTCGTCTGGTAGTGAATGACTCATACAGCTCCTGAGACCTTTATATGGCAAAAGACAGGGGCGTAGCCAATACACACAATAGGAACAAAAGGGTGCGGTTCACACAATACAAGCAGGTAAAATACAAGCAGGTCTGATGAAGGCATATTTCATCACAGTTCTAATGAAAACAAATCCAGCTTCTCCAACCTGTCCTTGTAGCTGAGATCCCCCATCCCCGGAACCATGCTGGTAAATCTACTTTGCAGCCTCTCATGGGCCTTCACATCCTTCCTAAAGTGTGGTGACCAGAACTGGACGTAATACTCCAGTTGTGGCATAACCAGCGATTTATAAAGATTCAGCATAACTTCTCTACTTTTGTATTCAATACCTTTATTTATGAAACCCAAGATCCTATATGCTTTGCTAACCACTCTCTCAATATGTCCTGCCACCTTCAGGGACCTATGCACATTAACTCCCAGGTCCCTCTGTCCCTGCACACTCTTTAAGACTGTGCCATTAAGTGTATATTGCCTCTCCCTGTTCCTTCTGCCAAAATGCATCACCTCACACTTCACTGTATTAAATTCCATCTGCCACTTGTCTGCCCATTCTGCTAGCCTTTCTATGTCCTGTTGCAGTCGGTTGGTATCATCCTCACTGTTTGCCACACTCCCAAGTTTGGTGTCATCGGCAAATTTAGAAATTCTACTCTGTATTCCAATATCCAGGTCATTTATATATATCAAAAAAAGCAGTGGCCCCAGCACTGACCCATGGGGAACACCACTGTCTACCATCCTCCAGTCTGAAAAACAGCCATTTACCACAACTCGCTGTTTTCTGTCCTTAAGCCAATTCCTTATCCAAGCTGCCACTGACCCACCTATTCCATGAGCCTCAATTTTGTTAACCAGCATTCAATGTGATACTTCATCAAACACATTCCAAAAATCCATGTAGACACCTTCATTGCATTCCCTTCATCAATCCTCCCTGTTACTTCATCAAAAAATTCAATTAGATTAGTCAAACACGATCTGCCTTTTACAAATCCATGTTGGCTCTCCTTAATTAGCTTAAACCTCTCCAAGTGCCTGTTAATTTTTTCCTTGATTATTGTTTCTAAAACTTTACCCACCACTGATGTTAAACTGACCGGCTTGTAGTTACGAAGATTGTCCTTCCACCCTTTCTTGAACAATGGTGTTGTAGCGGTTTGTGTAGATCGCCACTAAATAAGAGAGTTTGACTTTGATGAACTATTAACAAGTTGTTTATTTACAGGAACAGACTAATTACATCAGGTAAGATGGCAGGTAAGATGGCTGACTGTAGGAGCACCGTGGTATAGGTCTTGTCCCAGCGGGGACTCCACGAGGACTGAGTTTGCAGTCCTGTGGAGAGCGTGATGGCGTCATCGCGTTTTTGTTGTGATGTCATCATGTTGTTCGCGTTTCCCGTGCTTAGGGCGTCACACGATGCGCGGCGTTGCGTCGCTGGCCGTTGAGGCCGAAGTCGCGAGTGGAAGGCCAGGCTGAGCTGGTGCTTGCCGCTGTAGCGGAAGATCGCGTCGCTCCCATCGGCTGGCCGATGCGGCCGAAGTCGCGAAGCTGGGCTATGCCGGCGGCCATCCTGGAAGGCCGAGTCGGGCCGGTGGCCGCCGCACGTACATCACGTGGTACGTGACGTGACGTCAGCGTGCTAGGGCGTGTCTTAAAGGGGCAATGGCCCCAACAGGTAAGTTAAAAGGGCAACGGCCCCAAAAGGTAAGTTAAACATACAGTAAGGTAAGTTAAAGGGAATTATGTGTCTTTATGTAAGGTCCAACCGGTGGTACCACCACATGGGCCCCCCCAGAATTCGCTTTAACGAAAGTCCAAGGATGAGATGGTCTGACGCTGGTGGTCTCGGCGGTCGTGCTGTCTCGGCTTGGCGAGCGAGTTCCGAAGATGCTGCTCGTGAGGGGATCCGTATGCGTGTCGTGGCGAATAAAGTGTATCCGTCAGGCGAAGGACCGTGGAGACGTGCGAAACAGCAGGCCTTGTCAGAGTGACGGGCAGGTTGGGCAGATGCGGGCGATGACTCTGTTGATGTTGGAACAAGTCCTTGTTATAACGAACTCTGCAGGAACGCCAAACGAACGTTCCAGAAGGACTTGACAGGCGAGGTGAGTGAACTCGCCGACAGGTGAGCGAAACCTTCAGGAGGCTGGAACACGCAGAACGGTGCATGCCATAGTGCTACGACATTAACACAACAGAGGGTGAAGAGTTACTGCGTTAACCTGTGATCGGTGAGGCTAGCAACTTTCATGTGGCTGATCGCAGCCGCAGGATGCCCGTTGGACCCGTCCTCAATGTGTGCAGCATCAGTAGGGGTTTATGTTTGTTAAAGGGAAAACTGGAGAAAGGGCGGCAACGGTCCAGGTTGTTGTTGCTTTCAGGAGGGGTCAACTCTGCCTGGAGGGCGGCAACACTTGTAACTGTTGTAGATTTAGGCGAACACAGCCGGGAGGGTGGCACGCTTTTTGTTCATGCCGAATCGTGTAGTAGGTAACACAACCAGCAGGCTGAAGGGCTGGTGCGTCGTCGGCGGAGAAGGAGTCGTCGTTTTTCATGAGGGATAGGTCCTCGTGGTTCACGAGGGATGGGTCCTCATGCGCGAGGAGTGCGTCCTCGTGTTTCGTGGAGGTGAGTCCTCGTGCTATCCCCGCAGGGCGCACTCTGATTTTGTGGGCCCAAACATGCTGTACCCCGCGCTTGGAGCGATGTATACTTGCTGTTGCTTTGGATGTAGAGGTGGACGATCCGTGTGGCGGTAGGAAAGACGAGTACGGGGACCGTAGGCAAGTGCGTGGTCGGCGCCGCATCGATGTTCTCGTCGAACGGGGCTTCTACCTTTATAAAGCACGAGGGAGACTGTGGCTCCCTGGATTGCGGTAGCGACAGCAAAACGGCTGGTACTTCCATTATGTGCTTCTTTTGTGAAAATTGCTCACAAAAAAAAACGAACAGGGTCCGGTTGAGGTTTGTCTGTGTCAAACGGGATCTGCTCCAGGCTGTGCTTACCTTGTGAATACGTTCGCAAAGACGGGGTCGCCTTTGGAGGAATCGGTGTTAGGCGGTTGCTGTTCTGTGGTTGTCCGTCGGTTGTGCGTCGGTCGTCTTGTGGGAACACAAGGTTCAGGCGCGCGTTGCTACCGTGAAAATCATTCTCGGATACGGGTTCACCAATTGTAGTGCTGGAATTGATGAGCTCCCGTACTCACGTCGTTGGGTCACCAATGTAGCGGTTCGTGTAGATCGCCACTAAATAAGAGAGTTTGACTTCGATGAACTATTAACAAGTTGTTTATTTACAGGAACAGACTAATTACATCAGGTAAGATGGCAGGTAAGATGGCTGACTGTAGGAGCACCGTGGTATAGGTCTTGTCCCAGCGGGGACTCCACGAGGCCTGAGTTCGCAGTCCTGTGGAGAGCGTGATGGCGTCATCGCGTTTTTGTTGTGACATCATCACGTTGTTCGCGTTTCCCGCGCTTAGGGCGTCACGTGATGCGCGTCATTACGTCGCTAGCCATTGAGGCCGAAGTCACGAGCGGGAGGCCAGGCTGAGCCGGTGCTTGCCGCGGGAGCAGAAGATTGTGTCGCTCCCATCAGCTGGCCGATGCGGCCGAAGTCGTGAGGCCGGGCTGTGCCGGCGGCCCTCCTGGAAGGCCGATTCGGGCCGGCGGCCGCCGCACGTATGTCACGTGGTACGTGACGTGACGTCAGCGCGCTAGGGCGCATCTTAAAGGGGCAATGGCCCCAACAGGTAAGTTAAAAGGGCAACGGCCCCAAAAGGTAAGTTAAACATACAATAAGGTAAGTTAAAGGGAATTATGTGTCTTTATGTAAGGTACAACCGGTGGTACCGCCACAGTGTCACATTTGGCACTTTCCAATCCTCAGTCACCTCCCCTGCATCTAGGGAAGATTGGAAAATTATGGCAAGCCCTTCCGCTATCTCCTCCCCCAATTCCCTTAGCAACCTGCGATGCAAGCCATCTGGACCAGGCGACTTATCCACTCTGAGCATACTCAGCCTTTCTAGTACATCCTGTCTATCAATTTTCACCCCTTCTATTGCTTCTACCTTTTCCACTGCTACAGATATTTTGTCAGCATCCACCTCCTTAGTAAACACCGATACAAAGTGTTGTGTCCGTCAGTAGTAAGACACAGACTGCAGGAGAACGGTACAACAGGTGTTTACTCAACGTGGCTCACTCTGGAGCTGAACTGTACAGATTACTACTCAGCGCTATATACAGGTGTGGTCACTGCCGGTACTACAGTATACATGAGTTGTAAAAAGTAGTTCCCCCCTTAAAGGTCTATACATTACACAAAGTACTCCTTGAGTATTCTAGCCTTGCCCTGCGCCTCTAATAAGATAACACTGTGGTGGAGCCACCAAGGGTCTCAGAACAATTAGTAATAATCCCTTTAACTGCAGTGTAGTGCAGCCGCGGACTGCACCTTTAAACTGCCTGTTAACTGTACTGTATTGTGTTTTCCTGCACTCCACGTGATGACGTCATGACGCCGATCACATGACCACCAGTGGCACAAAGAACGCGATGACGTTATGACGTCAGCTTCCAGAATCTTCCAGTAATCGTCGAGTGCCCAGCAAGCTGATTAGACCTGTGTACCGTTTCTCCTGTATTTTCCCTGTTAACTTCGTTGTTCATTAAAACCTGTTGATTTGATTCATCGAGTCGAATACCTTATTCAGATAGGAACCTCCGTTCCTACATTGGTGACCCCGATCTCATCGGACAACTTTCGTCGAGGATGAACACGAACGCCGTCGCCCTTAAACTGCTGCAGTTCTGGGAACAGCAGCCAGCAGCATGGATTTTCCAGGCAGAAGCACAGTTCGCTCTCTGGGAGGTCACAGCGGATGCGACCCGTTATTATTATGTGGTTGCCGCTCTTGACAGTGCCACAGCCTCGCGGGTTGTCAGCATCCTTGGAAGCCCACCGGAGGAGGGCAAGTACGAAGCGCTTAAAGCCCGTTTGCTACAGGTATTTGATCTTAATAAGTCGGAGCGGGCACGCAAGCTTATTTCCATGCCCGGCCTCGGGGACTCAAAACCGTCAGAGCTGATGAGTCAAATGCTCACGCTGTTGGGCGCGGAACCCCAATGTTTTTTATTCCGTGAGCTTTTCCTCTGCCAGCTACCCGAACCGGTTCAGGCGGCCTTGGCCAACACTGCCATCACAGACGGTGCTGAACTCGCTGCAGAGGCAGACAAGATATTTACTGTTACTCAGCAATGTTGTGCAGCCACGAGGCGCCTTTCCCCCACGCGAGCGAAGCCCAGCCCTCCCCCAGCAGGATGGTGCGCATACCACGCCCGTTTTGGCGCCAAAGCTCGATGCTGCCGGCCTCCTTGCAGTTTCCCTCAAGAAAAAAAAAACTCCAACAAGCCCGTGTCCTCCCGGACGGATGACAAGGTCTGAAAAGCACGGCAGGTTAGCTATAGCGGCGGGCTCAGCGGGCAAACTCATTTACGTTACGGATTCCGTTATGGGCCGACGATTCCTGTGCGACACTGGTTCACAGTGCAGCATCCTGCCAGCTTCAAAGCTGGACCTACTATCAGGCGGCCAGGGGCCTTCCCTCGTGCCAATAAACGGTGCTGCCATGCGTACGTTCGGTAAATGGACGGTAAGCTTAACCTTCGCTGGTCAGCGTTTTGTCTGCGACTTTATTACAGCTAAGGTCTCACAGGCCATCCTGGGGGCTGATTTTTTCTGTGCCAATGGTCTGCTGGTTGACATCCAACACTGCCGACTCATTAATGCGTCCACTTTCCACGCAGTGCCCTGCCACCGCAGCACCGCCGTGTCCTGGTCGGTGGCCTGTGCGGTTCTGTCGCAAGACGGGTTTACGTGCCTGCTCGGCGAATTCCTGCAGCTCACCAGGCCTACTTTTTCAGCTGCAGGCACACGGCACGGGGTGGAGCACCATATCTCCATGACCGGAGCACCCATTTACGCTCGGGCGCGGCGATTAGAAGCCGGCAAGCTGGCAGCCGCAAAGGCTGAGTTCCAGACCATGGAGCGCCTCGGGATCATCCAGCGTTCGGACAGCCCTTGGTCCTCCCTATTGCATATAGTACCCAAACCAGGCGGCGGATGGCGACCTTGCGGGGATTACAGACGCTTAAACGACGCCACGACACCGGACAGGTATCCTATTCCCCACATCCAAGATTTTTCGGCACATCTGGCTGGCAACTCTATATTTTCGAAAGTGGATCTCGTTCGTGGATATCACCAAGTTCCGGTGCACCCTCCAGACGTCCCCAAAACGGCAGTCATCACTCCGTTCGGCCTTTTTGAGTTCCTCCGCATGCCATTCGGTCTGAAAAACGCAGCTCAAGCATTCCAGCGGTTGATGGACTCTGTCTTACGGGACCTGCCCTTCATTTTTGCATATTTGGACGACATCCTAATAGCCAGCAAGGATATGACAGCTCACATGGCCCATTTACGTACACTTTTCGCCCGGCTCAGCCAACACGGCCTTATTGTCAATCCGGCCAAATGCACGTTTGGAGTATCCAGTATTGATTTCCTGGGACACAGGATTACCCCAGAAGGCGCCGTCCCGCTAGCCACCAAGGTAGAGGCGGTTACCGCATTCCCGCGGCCTCACACAGTCAAACCCCTGCAAGAGTTCTTGGGGATGGTAAATTTTTATCATCGTTTCGTCCCCAAGGCGGCCCGGTTAATGCAACCTCTGTACGAAGCACTGAAAGGAAAGTCGGGCAAGGATGTTCTCACTTGGACACCGCAAATGGACCAGGCGTTCCGTGATACCAAGGCGGCGTTGGCGGATGCAACTATGCTAGCACACCCACTCCCAGGCGCGACTGTTGCCCTCACTACGGATGCCTCCGGCTACGCCATCAGAGCAGTTCAAGAGCAGTGGGTCGACGGGGGTTGGCAGCCGTTAGCCTTTTTCAGCCGCCAACTGCGCAAGAACGACCGAAAGTATAGCACTTTTGACAGAGAGTTGCTAGCCCTGTTTTTGGCCATCCGGCATTTCCATTTCCTTCTAGAAGGCCGTCCGTTCACTGCATTCGTGGACCACAAGCCGTTCATATTCGCCATGGCCAAAACGGCGGAACCTTGGTCAGCTCGGCAACAGCGCCACCTCATGTTTATATCCGAATTCACAACGGATTTGCGGCACGTGTCAGGCAAGGATAATCTCGTGGCAGATTGCCTTTCCCGGGTTCCAGTCCAGGCAGTCCACCTGGGCATCGATTTCATCAGACTGGCAGAGGATCAACTGGCAGACCCAGAGGTACAAGCGGTTAGGACCACGCCTTCCAGTTGGCAGGTTGCAGACGTGCCGTTTCAAGCGGCAGGAACCACGCTCTTGTGCGACACATCCATGGGAGTGCCCCGGCCCATTGTGCCGGTTGAATGGCGCAAGAAAGTATTCCAGGCAATCCACGGGTTATCTCACCCAGGGATGCAGGCGTCTCAACGGCTACTGTCCCGCAAATTTGTTTGGAAAGGCATGCATTTGGACGTCCGGGACTGGACAAACAATTGCGTCGATTGTCAAAAATCCAAAGTCCACCGTCACGTCAAGGCTCCGGTTGCCAACTTCCCGGTGCCTGAGCGCCGTTTCGACCACGTTCACGTGGATTTAGTAGGTCCCCTTCCCGGGTCACGTGGATTCACACACCTCCTGACGGTGGTAGACTGGACCACCAGGTGGCCAGAGGCGATTCCCTTGGCCGCTACCACCGCAGCAGACGTCGCCAGGGCGTTTCTTTCGTCGTGGGTGGCTAGGTTCGGGGTGCCATCGGACATCTCCTCGGACCGCGGTCCGCAATTCACATCAGAGCTGTGGAACGCAGTGGCACAAGGCCTGGGTACCAAGCTGCACCGTACCACCGCGTACCATCCGCAGGCGAATGGTCTGTGCGAAAGGTTCCATCGGTCTCTCAAAGCGTCCCTCCGTGCCAGCTTGAGGGGACCCAACTGGGTGGACAGGCTCCCATGGGTGATGCTGGGCCTCCGGACAGCCCCAAAGGAGGATCTTCAGTCTTCATCGGCTGAGCTGGTTTATGGCCAGACACTCAGAGTGCCAGGTGACTTTCTCCCTCCACACACCGAACCATGGTCTGCAGCTCAACAGCTCCTGCTTCATCAGGAGGCGGCTAGGAATTTCCTGCCCATCCCAACCTCGCAGCATGACCTGCAGAAGCCTCACATCCCGACAGAGCTCATGAGTTCGGACAATGTCTTTATTAGACAGGACGGTCACAGAGACCCGCTCAAGCCGCCGTATACCGGACCTTTTCGTGTCATCTCATCAGGGGAAAAGTTTTTCACAGTCAAAGTCGGTGGAAAGTCCGATACCATCTCTATCGACCGGCTCAAACCAGCCCACCTAGATCGGAGTGAGCCTGTCGTGGCTGCCCAACCGCCTCGCCGCGGCCGACTGCCGTTGGCCGCCAGACCAGCCGTGCACCAGCCCACCGTCGAACAGCCCGATTCGGTCTCAGACGCGCCTGCACCTCTGACTACCGTTTCTGCCTCGCCCGAGATGCTGCTTCTGCCGCAATCCGGCACTGGTTCTTCTACTAACGCCCCGTTTCCGCTGCCTGAGCTTCGTCGCCGTTCAGCCAGGACCATTAAACCTCCTACTCAGTTGACAATGTCCGTTAAAGTGGATTCTGGGGGGGCGCCTGTGGCGGAGCCACCAAGGGTCTCAGAACAATTAGTAATAATCCCTTTAACTACAGTGTAGTGCAGCCGCGGACTGCACCTTTAAACTGCCTGTTAACTGTACTGTATTGTGTTTTCTTGCACTCCACGTGATGACGTCATGACGCCGATCACGTGACCACCAGTGGCGCGAAGAACGCGATGACGTCATGACATCAGCTTCCAGAATCTTCCAGTAGTCGTCGAGTGCCCAGCAAGCTGATTAGACCTGTGTACCGTTTCTCCTGTAGTTTCCCTGTTAACTTCATTGTTCATTAAAACCTGTTGATTTGATTCATCAAGTCGAATACCTTATTCAGATAGGAACCTCCGTTCCTACAACACCTTCTTTGTCGCTAATAGGCCCCACCCCACCTCTTACTACCCGCTTAATGCTTACATGCCGGTAGGAGACTTTGGATTCCCTTTTATGTTAACCGCCATTCTACTCTCATATTCTCTCTTTGCCAATCTTATTTTCATCTTCACTTCCCCTCTCAGCTTATTGTATTTGGTCTGATTCTCCCTTGAAGTATTCACTTGACATGCATCATACATATTCTTTTTTTGTTTCATCACCTTCTCTATCTCCCTCGTCATCCAAGGAGCCCTTGCTTTGGTTCCCTTACCCTTCTCTCTTGTTGGAATGTACCTAGCCTGTACTTGGATCATCTCCTACTTAAAGATCACCCATTTTTCCATTACAGTTTTTCCTGTCAGTCTTTGGTCCCATTTTCCCCTGGCTAGATCCATTTGCAACCCATTGAAGTTAGCCCTATTCCAGTTTAGAAGTTCCACTCTAGATTGTTCCTTGCTCCTCTCCATTGCTAATCTAAATCTTATGATACGATGATCACTTGTACCCAAGTGTTCTCCCACAGACACTTGGTCAACCTGGCCCACCTCATTCCCCAGCACCAGATCCAGCAATGCCTCCTTCCTAGTTGGGCCAAGAACATACTGGTCAAGGAAATGCTCCTGAACACATTTCAGAAATTCCTCCCCCTCCTTTCCCTTTACCCTAATATTATCCCAATCGATATTTGGGCAACTAAAGTCCCCCAATATCACCACTCTATAGCTCTTGCATATCTCTGCGATTTCCCTGCAGGTTTGCTCCTCTACCTCGCTCTCACTATTTGGAGGCCTATAGAATACCCCCAATAGCGTGATCATACCCTTTTTGCTCCTAAACAAATGGATTCTGTCCTTGTCCCCTCAAGAACATCCTCCTTTTCCAACACTACAATGTCTTCCTTAATCAGCACTGCCACCCCACCTCCCGTTTTTCCTTCCCTATCTTTTCTGAACACCTTGTACCCTTGAATATTAAGTGCCCAGTCCTCACCATTTTTAAGCCCTGTTTCCATTATTGCCACAACATCATATTGCCACACGGCTAATTGTGCTTGTAGCTCACCAACCTTATTCACTACCTATCATCCAACCAGCCCAGACTGCTGCCGCCCATGCTGAGGTGGTGCAGCCTACAACCAGGCCTTCCAGGCCCAGAGCTGGTTGAGGGCATCCTGCAAGGCCATCTGAAGTCTCCTGCACGGACACTCAGCAGCCTTCAACCCGCCGTGCTGCAGCCACTGGGCCAACACTTCATAGGAGCACTAAAGTAGGCAAAGGCACAGTAACAAGGGGCACTAAGGGATTGCACAAGGCTGAATGGTTAATATTTTAGGTGTAAAAATGTGTTTAATGATTTTTGATATATTTATTAATTCACTTACCATTCTTTTGTGGTGACTGTCATTTCAGCTTTGCGGTGTGATACGGCCTGTGAGAGGAATGAAATGATGGAAATGTGGTGAGCAAAGGGGTTCTGGGCTTTAAGTCATCCTGGTGTGAGGCTATAGGTCTATTTGGAGGAGGCGGCAGAGTTCTGTGACCACCTCCTTGGTGAGGCAGAACCATCTAATACACTGCTCCTTGCTTCATTGAAGGTAAGAGAAGTGCTCGCGGAATATCCTCGGAGGGTAAGGTCTCCCGGTGAGAGCCCTGATGTCCCTCCTCATCTCTCTGCGCACATGTTCCCATCTTTCTCGATGCCTACGCTCCCTCCACAGTAGATCCTGGAGGGTGAGGTTGACTGCCAGTACAGCCCCCATTAATATTGCCAAGTTTAGCAGTTTGACTCTTTGAAGAATAAATGTAGCTACTTTTTAGTTGCCACAACACTCCTGATGCAAAAGAACCTTGAAGTTACTGAATGAAACTGTTGGAGTATGTAAAACTGACAAGAAACCACTGAAACTATACTAACCTGACAGCTGTGAGTGATTACTGATGATCCCTTTAAATAACATCCGTGGAGCTGGCTTCCTGGTGCTTCACACCAGCTCTCCCTGTCGGTGTTTACTCCAAGCACTAAGGTAAGTGGCGCAAATCAATTTAGCAGATTCACTGATGTCATGATCCACCTGGCATTGACGTTCCTGGTGATACCTCTTAGCAGTGGCGCTATTGGGGGGGGGGGCGGTATTTGCGTGCGGTGCTGGATGCGCCTCACCCCAGCGATACTGGTCTAGCGCCTCATTAGTGCCATCTGCTGGTGCTAAGGGGACAAAATTTTCCCCCCTTGTCTTTGTCTATGAATCCCACCATGATTTTGCTCCACCCTATCTCTGCAAGCTCTGCCAGCCTATAACTTCTCCAAAATGCTCTGCTTTTCCAATTCTGGCCTATTATTTATTCACCCTTTCTTTGGTGTTAGTGCCTTCAGCTCTATCAGTCCTACTGTCTGGAATTCTCTCCCTGGACCACTTTGCCTTTCCACTTCTCTTTCCATCTTTAAAGACCCCTCTCTTTAACTAAGCTTTCAACACCATTTCCTAATTTCTCTGTTCCTTGCTTGGAATTAATTCCCAATCACCACCTGTAAAGTGCCTTGGGACGCCTTTCTACATTTGGGTTTCATGCTGGATACAGTAAGAAAAATGTGTCCTGAAATAATAAAATATTCCTGCAACACCAAATCTTTCCACAACATTACCTAATGCATTTGTACTTCAACAGGTAATTGATCACTGGAGAATTAAGAAAATTACAAAATTCCTCCACTGCTAGGGTTAAATTTTGAGTTATGTGTGTTTTTTCAGATGTGATAAATCTCATGAGTGCCTTTAACATGTGCAATTAATGTAGTATTCATATGAGAGTACAAACATCTGCAGCTCATCGTCGCCTCTGATTTTTTTGTTTATTCTTCGGGTAAGTAGCTTCTGGCTGAACTAGAAATGCATCTTTGAATGGATTTGGTTGCATTGTGTACTGCTGCTGTGTGTTAACACTTTAGATTTTTCACAAGGGTAAAACAAAGGGCAATCTTGTGTACAGTGAAATGACCACTTGTACCCATAGGTCCCAACTTTCCTATCCTTGACACTAATATGTTACTTGGTGGTAAATCTGGTGCAAATGTGCTGGATGGACAAAGGAAGTGTTAGAGACTCTCTCACATCTGCTTAGGAGATTGTCGCCTCGCTGTAGTCACTTTGAAAGTTTAGATCCGCATGCTGTTTGCTCCTTGAGTGCATTGGATTACACCCTTTTTGAAGGAAGGATTAATTTAAGAAGAAACAAAAGTAAGGCTAGTGGATTTCTGTCATGCCTGCTACAACTGTTTGCATGTGGCTTTTAGGTTTGTGAGAGTGAATGTCTGAAAAATTCATTTTAATATTTCTCTGAGCAAATAGATCATTTTAGCTCTAACACATCCAGGATTTGGAGCTTATATAAATTTCATTCATTACATGCTGGCAATTTTGCAGTAAAGGAGGAGGCAGTAGCGAAATTGTATAGGATAAAAATAGATAAAGATGTTGTAGTTAAAAGGTTGGCAGTCCTCAAAGTAGAAAAGTCACCCAGTCCGGATGGGATGCCTCCTAGGTTACTGAGGGAAGTGAGGATGGAAATTGCGGAGTCTCTGGCCACAATCTTCCAAACCTCCTTGGAAGTGGGGGCGGTGCCAGAGGACTGGAGGATTGCAAATGTTACACCCCTATTCAAAAAAGGGCAGAGGGATAAACCTAGCAACTATAAACCAGTCAGCCTAACGTCAGTGGTGGGAAACTTTTAGAGACAATAATCTGGGGCAAATATATTGGCATTTGGAAAAGTATGGACTAATAAATGAAAGTCAGCATGGATTTGTTAAAGGCAAATCATGCTAACTAACTTGACTGAGCTCTTTGATGAAGTAACGGAGAGGGTTGATCAGGGTAATGCAGAGACTTGTTAGCAAAATTAAAGCCCATGGGATTAAATGGACAGTGGCAGCATGGATATGAAATTGGCTAAAGGACAGAAAGCAGAGAGTAGTGGAGAACAGTTATTTTTCTTTGATATATTAAGGACCTGGACTTGGGTATACAGGGCATAATTTCAAAGTTTGCAGATGATACAAAACTCAGAAATGCAGTAAACAATGAGGAGGATAGTAACAGACATCAGGAGGATAGAGACAGACCAGTAAAATGGGCAGACACATGGCAAATGAAATTTAACACAGGAGTGTGAACTGATGCATTTTGGTAGGAAGAATGAGGAGAGGCAATATAAACTAAATAGTACATTTCAAAGGGGGTGCAGGAGCATAGAGGGTTGGGGTGTATGTACACAAATCTTTGAAGGTGGCAGGTCAAGTTGAGAAGGTTGTTAAAAAAGCTTATGGAATTCTTGACTTTATAATAGAGGAATAGAGCACTAAAGCAAGTAAGTTAAGCTAAACACTTTAGGAAGGATGACAAAACCTTGGAGAAGGTGCAAAAGAAATTTACTAGAACTGTACCAGAGATGAAGGACTTCAGTTATGTGGAGGGGTCAAGGTAGAAGCGTTCACGTCGCGGCCCTGTTTCAACCAATTCTACCACCACCACGCACAGCATGCCTGAAGACGGAAGTAGTCGTCGATGTCAGAAACACGGGTATTTTTCAAGACTGGCATTGACTGTTATATCTGCTAATGTTGAAGGGTTCTCTATAGCTAAACAAAACATCCTCGCTACATTATGCAATGAGTTGGAGTGTGATGTCCTCTGCCTGCAGGAGACACATAGAGGAAGTGAGAACAACCGCCCAAAAATACCAGGAATGGTCCTGGCTATTGAAAGACCTCATCGACAATATGGCAGTGCTGTATTTGTTAGAGCTGGTTCAGTTGTAGAAGCCACTTCTAAAACAGAGGAGGACAACATCGAAATTCTAACCGTAGAGCTGAGCAAAGTAGTAGTGACCTCAGTGTACAAGCCACCTGGCACAGATTTCAGCTTCTCTAACCCTGTACCCAACCTGCACAATAAACCACAGATCAAACACCAACAGCCTATATATCCTGGCAGGTATCGCTCCCCCTGATATAAGAAGAACGGTAGCCAGCAAGAAAGAACGACTCCGTCAAACATCAGATGAGAGACACCCTCTGCATTGTCATACACCTAGACCCAGCCGCCTAAAGTCAAGAAAGAGCTTCATGAACAGTGTTGTTCCATTACAATCAACCTCATCTGAAGCCCGCATCGCCTTGTGGAAAGACCGGCTCGCCAGTCTTGAACAACCCCCAGCGATGGAAATTTTACTTGATGAAAGCCTTCCCCCAGGAGCTAATTGCAACTGGGCAACCTGGAAGTGCCTTAACAGACTTAGGACCGGTGTAGGTTGCTCAAAGGTGTCACTAAGCAAATGGGGATATTCAACCAGCCCGACAACTTGTGAATGTGGAACTGAGGCACAGACTATGCAACATCTCCTGCAATGCCCATCGTTAGAGGAACCCTGCACTGTTGCAGATCTTGCCAAATTCAACAACAAGGCGCAAAAATGTGTCCAGTTCTGGCTGGGCTATGTATAGACTGTCCGTGGACACGATAAGAAGAAGAAGTTATGTGGAAAGACTGTAGACGCTGAGATTGTTCTCCTTGGAGCAGAGAAGGTTAAGAGAAGATTTGAGAGAGTTGGTCAAAATCATGAATGGTTTTGATAGAGTAACTAAACTGTTTCCAGTGGCAGAAGTGTCAGTAATCAGAGGACACAGATTTAAGGTGATTGGAAAAGAACCAGAGGCGACATGAGGGAACATTTTTTTACACAGCTAGTTGTTGTGATTTGGAATGCACTGCTTGAAAGGGTGGTGGATGCAGATTCAATAGTAACTTTCAAAAGGGAATTGGATAAATACTTGAAGGGAAAACATTTACAGGGCTATGGGGAAAGAGCAGGTGAGTGGGATTAATTGGACAGCTCTACCAAAGAGCTAGCACATGCACAATGGGCGGAATGGCCTCTTTCTATGCTGTACCATTATATGATTCTATGATTTCAATTCAACTTCACTATGTCTAATATTTTTTTTACCAATCTCAGCATGGAGAGTTAAACAAGGAACAAAGGTTTTGAGGTGCCGTCTGATTTCTCAGAACGCCTAAGCATTAATGAGCTTCACTGAACAACTCAGGCAAGGACAGCCTCAGTTTAAAAAAAATATCCAATCTGTGTCAATTTACAAGAAGCTCTGCATTAAATTGCAGCAGACTACTTGTTTAATTAACTTGAATATTAAACGTTTTAAAGATAAAAGCAGAGTGTGGGGGAATGCCAAAAGAAATGTTTCTTAGATATATACAGTATCAAGTGACCTAGCCATTATTTATATTTAATAAAACTGCTGAGGCAATTTATTGCATTGCCATGAAACATCCTAAAAAAAAAAGTAGAATACACTAGTGCTTATTTCAAGTAATAATGATAATATACGGCCCAGAAAGTAACAGATTGGTTCCTATTTGCTCTCCATGTTAGAATGATTAAATGTAACTGGCCAAACAAGACATAGAATAGTCTGCTGTTTTCTGCAGTCTGCAGAAACTGACAACAGAGGGTAAATAAATGAACAAAATTACATTGCTCAATGTCACTATACAAATACTAGAGTCTTGGTGGCATACTACACTGTAGAGAAGCAGGATACAACACAAACTACAGAACTGAAAATTACAGTTTTAATAGGTTGTGGCTTCTCAATTAATTGTACAGATTTTGTGTTAAAGCAAAATTTCTAAATTATGCCTGTTGTCCAAATTACCCATAATGTAATTTTCACATCACCATGCTCTCAATTGGAAAGACCACCTAGTCCAGTGGGCAATATAATTCAGATGAAGGTGACATTTAACTTTTTTTTTTGCAATTAGAGGGAGGTACGTTTTCACAATGGAGGTTCATGTTAACAGATCTGGCATTGCCACTTGACATAAAGGGGAAATATTTGTGTTTTGATAATTGTCCTTTAACAATAGAATGAGCATGGAAAAGATCAGAATACTTTGTAAATAACCATAATACCAGAATGACTGCATCAGTGTTTTATATTCTGTTTTGAAACATAGTAAATCATTCTGCCATTTAGTCTCTATGCGTGAATCCAAGCTCACGGGATTTGTGCAGCATAACTGTATGCCAGATGTGCTGAATTCTTTTTCACATCAACACTTGCTAGGCAGACAGTGAACTAATGAACACACAGGAGAGATAATTAATGCTAAAGTTAAGATCATTTAAAAATATCAGGGAAGGGTCATGTTCTCTTTTCACTGGGGAAATATAAATATTGTGGATTAAGGGATATTAAAAATTAAATTAAAACACTTGTTAGCAAAGTTCAATTTGTGGCATGGTTGACAGTCCAGCCCAGCCCCTGTCCAATATTATTATTGTAACCTCTCTTGCTGACCCCGAGGAGGGGTATCTTGGTCCCTGCTGTATATTTGTCTGTTATTGAAACTAAAACTAACGCTGTGGCTGATATTAAAGTAATGGCCAATAATCTAAACAAAATGCCTCAGGATTTATGAGCTTCTACAACATTTATCAGTTTAAATATTGGATTTCTATTAATGAGCTTTTCAATGTTGTATGATTTTGAACAATGCTGTATGAGCTTTCACTTATCCATTGGAACACCAGGTTTTCAGGACAGGTAGAGATTGGGGAAAGGGGGTGGGATGGGAGTATTAAAGGATTCCATCACCACGCTAGAATCTAAGGATATTCTAGCGGGTTGCATTGAGATAAAATGCAAATAGATATAGTTAAAGATTGGAATGAAAATGGTACAATTTTGGATGTTGTAAGATTTGCAAAATTTCTACATTTCCCGAAGGTTGTTATTAATAAAAGGGACTCTGCGTGGACATTTTAAATCAAAAAGGGTACCCAAGATGGCGTCCGCGCCTCGTGGCAGAAAGCCTGTGAGATTTTAAAACTGGGACTCTGCAACGCAGACAGCTTGTGGATCAAAACCACAGCTGCAGTTTCTGTGAAGAGAGACTTTGTATTTTGAAACCAGACAGGACTTTGAATTATGTATTAGACCGAACTGGAGACAAATCTAAATTCAGTTAAGGCCATCAAGCAGTTTATATATATAATAATCGGAAACAGATTAAGAAAGCCACCAAGGCTGGACAGGCCCATCAAGGAACATTCATGACAAAGCAAGCCAATTATCGAGTAGATGCGATTACCGGCCATCTAAAAACAGTTAGTATAGATTGCTACCATTATTTAAAATAGCCCGCCAAAATTAAGACAAAGAACTAACCTGATTTGGCACACAGATAAGGGTTTTCGAAAAGAGTATAATTGAAGGCCCCGGGTAGCAATCTCTCTCTGCTCTGCTCGGCTCTTCTGCCCCTCACCCTTGTGGCTGTCGCTCTTTCCCCGTCCCGTGCTTACCCCCTGGCCTTTGTCCGTGCCTTTTGCCACTCCATCTGGAAATCGCCCCGGCACTGCATCGGGCGGACATGGACAATTCAGGCCAGGCGAGGCGGGACGCGACGAGGGGAGGAGGGAAGACTAACTGAGGAAGACCAACTGAGGAAGACCAACTGAGGAGACGAACCGAGGGTAGGCTTCGAATCACCGGGCCTTCATTCTCAGCCAACCTGCGACTATCTTTATGTAATTTATGTAAACTCAAACTGTCGGCTGAAGAAGAGGAATCATCCCTGCAAGGTAAAGTACCAAAACAGAGACTTTAACTTTGGGGTACTCGAACCTGGACAACGCCCTTGAAGTGCCCGGAGACCACATGATGACGGCAGGCTCCAGAGAGCACCAAGAGCGAAACTTGAACCCCACCGCTGTTTTGAGTCCAACAAACCCTTTTGATTGGTGAGCATAAATTCTGGCCCCTCATAGCTTAATCTAGTTAGGTATAGGGGGTGGGATAAGGGGATTGCTAAGATAGTTGTTTCCCTCGATATGCCGTGTGTTCCCCATTCCCTGTATAGGTATAGTTATTTGTATTTGCCTGTAATTTTATATACTGGTAACTTCTCATAAGACTGTATTAACTTTTCCTGTTTAATAAAATCCTGAGTTTTGCTTACATCCAAATCATCTGTCTACTCGATTATTTTCTGTACCGCAACCTGTACCTAAGTCCGGTGTCGAGAATCTCAGGGGCGTGGGAGCGATTCGAACCGCTCACGGGCAGTAGGAGGCATAACTGACTGGGCTCACGTGCCACCCCCTACAGAATGGCAACCGCAGCAGGACACCGGCAACAGGGTTGCGATACAGTAGACAATGTTTCGGATGAGCGAACCGTGGTGGAGGAAAGGATTTCTGATTATGTGTTTAGCAAGGTGAATATCACTAAGAAGTGGATCACCACTCTGTTAAAGGCTGGGCGTCCGGTAGATGCAGCAGCTAAGTGGACAGAGGGAAAGGAACACAAGAAGTCCTTAGAGAAGGCAGTTTGGCTGATGTGCTTTAAAAAGCAGGTCCAGCTTTTGGAGAGGCTCGTTGCAGCACAGGTAGTCGAGTTAAGGGAGTCAGCCCTGGAGATCCAGGATAAGGCTCTCGCAGGGGAGAAGTTATTAGTAGCTTTGCAGGCTTTGAACCAAGAAAGAGTGCATTTAGTGGGAGAACACCAGGCCCAGTTGGAATACCTACGGTGCCAAGTCACCGAGGCCAAGGGAAATGAGTTAAGGTTGCGGGAGAAAAACGCCCGCTTGGCAAGGCAGATTAGGGAACAGGAAGAGAGAGTGCAGGAGGTAAAAGCCGCTTACAAGCTAGCAAGTGAACAGGGGTTTGAGGAGGCAGACCACGGCCCCTGTAGAGAGAGGATAGAAAATCTGAGCCGGGCCCTCCGGAAGCCAAAAGGCATGGTATGCCTCATAAGCTCAAAGGCAGGCCAGGCAGATTTTATGGGGAACGAGGGGAGGACAGTTCCAACGTCACCGGTGGTGCCCAGGGACGACCCGGTTGAGAGAGAGGAGACCTCACGGCCACCACCCGTAGCGCCATGTTTCAGTGAGGTTTGGCAGCAAGGGGGGGTGGAACCCGAAGCGGAACCAGAGGTGGAGGCGGAGGTAGAGCAAACCCCGCCCGAGGGGCCGGAGCCAGGACCGATGTGCCCAGCGCGGCATCAGAGGTTCGGCCCACCCGCCAACGGCGACAATGAGGGACCTCTCCAAAACCAGTTCGTATTACCCTTTAACACCCAACAGCTCAGGGTTATGGTCAACCATATCCCGAAGCTTTCCGCAAAGGGAGACCCCTCGATCCACTTCAGGGAAATAGAGCAGACAGCCAGCGTCAACGACTGCGATGACGCTGAGAAGGCCAAGATGCTGCTATTCTCCCTGGAGAGTAGTCTCCTCCAATCCCTCTCTGACGAGTGTAAAAGGGGGCAGAGCGGGTACGAGAAGCTTAGAGATGCGGTTCTAGAGGCCATGGGGATGGATGAGGGAAGTCCCTTCTCCCGCGTGGAGAAGACGATCCAGCTCTCTGGGGAAACCCTGCAGGCTTTTGCGGACCAGCTGTGGCCGGCGTACCGGAAGGCTTGCCCGGGGACGCTAGGCCGGGCGTTCCTGAACGGGGATTCCCTGACGCATTGGCTCTGTTGCCTGGTGGCGAACAGCTTGCCACAGATTCGGGCCAAGGCAGAAGCCTGGTTTGACCCCAAAGATCCCCAGACCAGAAATCACGGTAATTAGGCAGCTCACTCTGGCTTACAAAAATGGTAGGGGAGCTGATGCACACCCACCCAAGGGGAAGGTGCATGAGATAAAACCCGGACCGGGTAGGAAAGAGTGGCACCAGGAAGGGAGTAACCCCCCCAACACAAAGACCAACTGTTACGAGTGTGGGAAGGATGGTCACTGGCGGAAGGAGTGCAAAAACCCTTGGAAGGATAACAAGGGAAAGCATCCCACAGCCCCAGTCCAAAAGGCGGGGGTAGGGACCCCTTCCGCAGAGGTCGAGTCACTTTTGGACGCCATGAGATCCTTACTGACTGGCCAGGGGAGAGTAGCAGCTGCCACCGGTGCTCTGACCCCGTCAGCCCCATCCAACCCACAACAGTGACTAGAGCCAGCGCAGCCTGTTTATCTGTGTTCGCTCCGCTATGATGAGTGGAAAAGACCCCTTTTGGAGATGGAGGTGGAAAAGGTGATGAGGACCTATCTGTTAGACACGGGGGCATCATGCACCGTGGTCTACTCAGCTAACCCCATCGCCTCACCTCTCTCCAGCGGGGTCCCATACAGTCTATCGAGGTTCACGGGTAGGGAACAGGCCGGCTCGTTTTCCATCCCGCTCGACATTCGGATAGGACCACTCTGCTCCAAGTGGACGTGTGTCCTGATGAAATGGGGCATGGAGGGTGGAAGTGGGGTCCTGGGGGCCGACTTTATCGTAGGTCACGGGATCCTAGTGGATTTGAGGAATCACTGCCTTTGGGGGGCAGGTAGAGTAAAGAACGGAGAAGTCGTAGTAATCCCGGGAAAGGAAGGGAAGGGGACCCTCTGCACCATGAAGCCCAAAGAGCATTATAACCTCGGGCTCATGGTCAGCAACACCCCTGGCCCACCTGGCCACATTTGCCACTCACAAGCACGACTGCGGGAGGGTCACAGGGTTTGAGGTCAGCGTAGACGGAGACCCCATGGCCCGACCACAGAAACAGTATAACTTCCCCAGGGAAGCAGAGCCGGACATGGAAGCAGCCATGTCCTCGTTAGTGCAGCAGGGAGTTCTAAGACCGATAGCTACCCAAGTGAATTCTCCGTTATGGCCGGTCAGAAAGCCAGACAATTCCTGGAGGGCCACGGTGGACTATCGGCTGCTCAATTGCAACATCCCAGCCTGCGCACCCACAGTAGCAGCAGTTGCCGACCTCATCGGGAGTATTCCAGCATCCGCGACCACTTTCACGGTGCTGGATATTTCAAATGGTTTTTGGTCCATCCCTGTAAGGAGGGAGGATCAGTACAAGTTTGCCTTTACGTTTAAAGGGCAACAGTACATGTGGAACTGTTTGCCACAGGGCTTCCACAACAGCCCCAGCATTTTCCATCAGTGCATGGCCGACAGTTTGAAGGATTTTAGCCAGCCCAGACAGTTGGTTCAATATGTGGATGACCTGCTCCTGTTCACTGATTCAAAAGTGGAGCATGGCCCGCTATTGGCCGAACTGCTGGAGCTGTTAGAACAGAAGGGTTTCAAGGTAAATCCCAAGAAAGCGCAGATCGGCCAGCAGGAGGTGAAATTCCTCGGTCTGACCGTGCGCGCTGGAGAAAGGGCCATGGATAAGGCTAGGAGGGAGGCGGTTACAAGAACTACCGGTCCCTAACACAGTAACAGGTGTGAGGTCATTTCTAGGGCTAACCGGGTACTGTAAAGACTTTATTGAGGACTATGCAGCCACCGCAGCCTCTCTGCTCCGACTTCTACAAAAGGGAGTGGAATGGCTTTGGGATGAGGGTTGCCAGGCAGCATTTGTCAGGCTCAAGAAGGACTTGCAGACCGCGCCAGCTTTAGGGGCCATAGATGGGGGGAAAGAGTTTTTTCTGGAGGTAGCGGCCAGTGGGGACAGCCTGAGTGTTGTGCTGCTCCAAGAGCGGCACGGCCGGCTGCGGCCGGTGGTCCACTCCACCAGGATACTCACAGATGTGGAAAGGAGCTTGTTGTGTCAGTACCTTTCTACCTAGACACAATTTAGGACTCAGAACTCAGAGATTCAAACATGAAGTGCTTTATTGGAAGGAAAGGAAGTTCTGGCAAGTTCTGAACAAAGAGAGCTAAAACTTAACAGAGAACACCCAACCATTTATCTCCTGTGACAGCGCCACCACAGGTGGGAGGAGAACATACAATACATAACAGAGCTATTCCAATTGTGAGCGGCATCTTTTGGCCACACATTGGGCTGTGAAAAGATCATTGATCTTCACAGGCACCTCTCCCATCACCCTCCTCACCCATCACCCACCCAGATGCTTCTGGACGGGAGGATCAAGGATGGGACAGTGAGCAGTGCCCGCATTGCCCGCTGGACCTTGCTCCTCTCACAGATGGATCTGAAGGTGAAGGGTCTCTGTGAGCCAAAGCTCGCAGCCAACATGGTATATCCTGGAACAGCCCACCGGTGTTCCATTCAAGGGGTTTGGGAAGTAAACATGGGTTTACGAGCTGGGATACATCCCACAGGCCGCAAAATCTACGTAGATGGTTCCAGCACGGTAACCGCTGGCGAGCGTCTCACAGGGTGTGGTGTTTACGACCCAGTGGCAAACATTGCCCTGGCGATTAAGCTCCCCAGCACCATGAGCGCCCAGCAGGCTGAACTGTCCGCGGTGGTGTACGTTGTAACACACCCCGAAATCTTCCCCACCCCCTACACGATTTGCTCGGACAGCATGTTTACGTGCAATTCATGTACGGAGTACCTGGCCATCTGGTCCCGCCGCGGATACACCTCCGCTGACGGGAGACCCCTCACAGTAAAGCCCCTGCTGGAATGATCCTGGCAGCAGTGGGGGAGGAAGGGGAGGTTTTCATCCACAAGGTGAAGGCCCATTCCTCCACAGAACCCCGCGGCCAAGGCAACCAGCAGGATGACTTGCTCGCCAAGGAGGGTGCCCACACAGGCACTTTCTGGGACCCATTTGGGTCCAGACCCATGGCGGCGGTCAGAGGCAGGGACGGGACCCAAGGGAGTGTAGGGGTAGCGTAACCCCGGACCTTAAGATGGTCCAAGCCCAAGACCCCGTCCTCAAAGCAGTCCTCAGTGCTGTAGCTGAGGAAAAGGGAGTAGAAGGTCCGTTAAAGAGGGCATGCTGCTCCGGGGGGAACAGTGGGTTGTGCCGCAGCAGCACCGGAGGGAATTTCTTCAACTGGCCCATGAGGGTCCAGGAGCGGGACACCCCGGGCCTGAGACCACCTGGCAACGGGTGGAGCAGGCGGGATGGTGGCCGGGACTCAGGGACGATGTCCGCGAGTTCTGTGCAGGCGTCTTGTGTGCGCTGCAAACAACCCTGACCCCCACAAAAGGAAGGTTCCCATGGGACACGTCAGGAGAGAAGAGGGACCATGGCAGTCGATACAAGTCGACTACATCAGGCTCCTGCCCACCGCCCAGGGAGGCTATAAGTACTGCCTAGTCCTGGTGGACGTGTTTACCAAGTGGGTAGAGGCTTTTCCCTGTAGAACTGCCACAGCTCTGGGTACTGCCAGGATCCTAGTCCGGGAAGTGTTCTCGAGGTGGGGACTACCACAGTTTGTGGAGTCTGACCAAGGGAGTCACTTCACCGGACAGGTGATGCAGAACACCCTGATGCTGCTAGGCATTGAGGGGAAATGGCACGTGGCCCACAACACCCAGTCATCCGGGATCATAGAACGCATGAATCGGACCCTCAAAGAAAGGTTAAGAAAGGAAACAGTGGACTCGCCCCGTAAATGGGCCGAAGTCCTACCGTTGGTTTTGATGGGGATCCAGGCCAGCCAGTCTAAAAGCACGGGGTATTCCCCGTATGAGCTAATGATTGGCAGGGTTATGCGGACCCTCACCCATGTACTAGCCCCGGTGCTCACGGAGGGTCAGCTCAGGGAGGTAAACCGGGACAGGTTTGTCCGAAACCTCTTTGAGCACCTGAAGCAGGTCCATGAGCAGGCGGCTGGGAACATGGGAAGGCAGCATCGGAGTAACCGATTGCTGCTCGAACCGAGAAGGCACCATGAGTGGGAAATAGGAGATCAGGTTATGGTAAGGAATTATGCGCGAGTAGGTAGTTTGGAACCATTGTACATGGGGCCCTACAGTATTGTAGATAAAGCCAGCCCCATGGTATACGCTGTGAAGATGCCTTGGTGACAAAATGGTTCCATATCAACCAGTGTAAGCTGTTTACGCCTGAAAGGGGAAAGCAGCCAGTTAGGGAAAGGTCTGAGGATAAAGATCCTCAGCCTGCAGCAGGAGAGAGTCCACAGTCTGCACAGGCAGGCACTGTGGCTTGCTTGAAGGGGGGGGCCATCCCGCCCATCGATTGGGACACTCCCCCACTCTTCTGGGACCCAGACGAAGGGGGAGGAACCTGAGGGCAAAAACCCCGCCCCTAACCCAGCCATGGGACCTGGGGGCGGAGACTTTCAGCTCGCAGCAGCAGGCTACGAAAAGTTACCTGCCTCCAGCCTAGGTTCGGGAGGGGTCAAGCCTGGGGGAGCAACGGTTCGGGTTAAAGGCCCATCGGCCAAGGAAGCCCCACCCGTCAAAGCCCCTAGAAGGTCCCCATGGATGCCCCAGCTGAGAAAGGCATGGTCACCAGCCCTCCAGTTACCAAGGGCCGCCCCTCGAGTCAGGGAGAAGTCCAAGGACACAGGTCCTCAGCCAGCAGCCACGGGCTACGAGGGACCAACAGTGAAGGACGGTGCGGTTACGCCGGGGGTAGCGGCGAGCCGCAGTCCGACCAAGGATTAGCCTGGCCGTCCGGAGACGGGCGGCGGACGTATATAGTTTTCGTTTAAGTTAAGTTTTAAGTAAAGTGTAATTATTTAGCTTAAGTTTGGGTGTTCATAATTTAAGTTAAATAAGGTGATGGGTAGTTTTAAGTTAAGTAGTCTGTTAAGAGTGTATATTTAGGTCGAGGTCGCGGGACCCGACCATGCTTCACCAAGTCAGAGAATCTCTTGGGGACCTGGCTGCATGTTCTTTTACATCTTTTTGCAGAAAGACTTTCGGGATGGAAGGGATTGTGATCCTATTCGCCCTGATTGGGATGAGCGCAGGGAGATGGGGCGACGTCCAAGACTCCCACATCTACGGGTGTTTGGGAGACAGAGCGCCGCTGGCGATCGATGGGAGCGGTGAACGGGACGTGGAGGAGACCGCCGTTTACTTCCACGAGGGAAGGTGGCCAGGATGGCTGGGGTCCAATTCGTCTCAGTACTCCAGCCAAACCGGATTCACATACGGGGAGGCCTCCCTCCTTTGCCCCAGGGTACGGGTCATTACCACGAGGGTCAGCATCACCGTTGGAAAGCGAATATGCTTGACGTGTAAAGGACACATTCCACTGGATAGGTGGTGGTGGCTCAGAACGTTGAGCAAGGACATGAGGAACCCCGAAGTCGAGTGGGAACGGTTGGGAAACAACGCCCATCGGACGATTACCAGGACTCATGGAGGACTAAGCGTGTGTTGGGACAAGTGGTGGGAACTGGATCAAGGGATTTACATCTGTATGTGGGGGTCCGAGACGGTCTGCCCCGCAGGCATATCCATCGTTTTCCATCGGCAGTGGCAAGACGCTGGGGATGGGATGAGGTGGGATACCAGCCTGAAGGCGTGCGCAGTCCCATTCTCCCCGATCCCAGTCAACGCCACTGAGCTGGTAACCCGCCCCCGTAAGCCCCTGCCCACAGCGCAGGCGGCGAATGTTATCCAGGGAAGGTTGCCCCACTGCCACCAAGGGACCAGGGAATGGGTTGGTACTAGTCCCCACCGATCAGATGCTGTACCAGGGGGTACACTACGCGGTAGCCTCCGTGATTTTAAATTTCACCGAGGCACATTTACCAGAGTGGTGCCCCAAAGAAACAGAGCAGCTATACCATGCCCTATTAAAGGACATGTTCAAAACGTTTTACGAATTCGATTTTGCCCACGTGGCAAGACTGAACTGTACACCACACACCGAGAATTTTTGGGTAATGCAGGGAGACAAAGAAGGGGAGTATGGAATGATGTTTTTACTGCGTTTAATACTGGATCCTCTGTCATCAACAGCTTGGATGACATAGAGTTGCAGACCCAGATAAACGGTTTAAAAACACAGTTAAAGAAAATATTACTGGATGAGAACAAGGGAGTGGGCTCGGAGTTGCATGATGACCAGGCCATGACGGTCCATTTAAAGGAGATCATAGCCGAGTTGGAAAAGCACGCAAAGACGGTAAATGCTCTCATAAGGGAGGACAGAAATGCTTCTGACCAGGCTGCGCAGAATGAGGTGTGCATGTTATACAGGGCGTGGTTACTGGGTGAGGGCCGCAGTAATCTGGAGGATTTAAAACAGGGTTTGGTCCACTCCTAGATTAGCAACAAGCACCTCGCAGCCCTCCACCCTTTTGAGAATGCATTGAGCCCGTGCCAACTCCGGCTAGCCTCCGAAGCCTATCCAGTCCCCGTGGATTGTGGGCGGTCCAACCACACAATCATGGGAGTAGTAGTTAGGATGCCGGTCATGGGTAGGACGGCCCGACCCACGCCGGTATACAGGGTTGAGAACATTAGAGTCATTCAAGGGGGTGCACATTCGTTTCACAGCGGTCCTGCCTTACGTCATTAAGTGGGAGCACGCTATGACAGGTACTGACCTCTCAGGGTGCCGGAGCCGGGGAGCACACATAATCCTGTGACCCCAGCACTTGAATTCCTATTCGAAACCGCAGTGTGGGTTCAGAGCTGCTGGCACGAAGCCTATAAATTGTACCATGGAGGCAATGGCCCAAGGCCATGTTCCCCACAGGTAGCATATATAGGAGGTGGGACATATTGTGTCACCACCGGCGCGTCCCACTACCAGCATGGACAGCATAGCTGGTGTCTGGTTAGTGACAGCAGTTTCTGTTTTAAACCCGAGGCAGAAGTTCAAGTGGCCCAGGAGCGAATTGTCCCCATTCCTGAACACCTCACTGTGAAGGAGAATTTTACGAATTTGCAAAAGTACGTAGCGCACTTTGGCTACGAAATTCCCCCTCTCCCTGACCACCTTACCAAAATACTCAAAGCCGTTATAATTTCGCAGAAACATTTTTACACTCTCGAACAGAAAACAGTAGAGATAGGGACTAAGATATTGGATATTGAGACTCCACCCTGGTGGAACATTTTCAATAACATAGAGGTCCCTTCGTGGATCAGACTGGCTTCCCACATTCTCGTGGTTTGTCAGTTAGGGATAGTGTTGTATTTAGTTTGTATTCAGTGTAAGGGAAAAGGTCGGTGGTCAGAATTCCGAAACCAGAGGATCTGGAAGGAACATTATGTAAAGGTGGAGGGAGATACACTGGTTTAAGTCTTTTTCCCTGTATTTTGATTAAAGGATTATTTCTTTGTGTTTGTTATTTTTATTAAAGGTTTTCCTTTTGTTTTTTTTTGCGACGCAGTTTAATAAAGATATGTGTACCAAGTGGTGCAGGGATGTTGGTCCCCTCCTTGCTTGGATGTGTGTGTAAAGTCTGTAATTTTACTCTCTGTATGCTGATGTACACTACATTTTCATGGACTGGGAAGTGCATGTGTCGTGGGTATATTAGATAGGTAATTACAGGGGAAGGTTGACAATGGAGGGTCAGAAAAATTTTGCTCACCTTAAAGGTATGATACTTCAAGCAAGCTTTAGTATCACAGGGGGAGTGTAAGATTTGCAAAATTTCTACATTTCCCCGAAGGTTGTTATTAATAAAAGGGACCCTGCGTGGACATTTTAAATCAAAAAGGGTACCCAAGATGGCGTCCGCGCCTCGTGGCAGAAAGCCTGTGAGATTTTAAAACTGGGACTCTGCAACGCAGACAGCTTGTGGATCGAAACCAAAGCTGCAGTTTCCGTGAAAAGAGACTTTGTATTTTGAAACCAGACAGGACTTTGAATTATGTATTAGACTGAACTAGAGACAAATCTAAATTCAGTTAGGCCTATAGTTAAGGCCATCAAGCAGTTTACATATATAATCGGAAACAGATTAAGAAAGCCATTGAGGCTGGACAGGCCCATCAAGGAACATTCATGACAAAGCAAGCCAATTATCGGGCTGGTAGATGCGATTACCGGCCATCTAAAAACAGTTAGTATAGATTGCTACCATTATTTAAAATAGCCCGCCAAGATTAAGACAAAGAACTAACCTGATTTGGCGCGCAGATAAGGGTTTTCGAAAAGAGTATAATTGAAGGCCCCGGGTAGCAATCTCTCTCTGCTCTGCTCGGCTCTTCTGCCCCTCGCCCTTGTGGCTGTCGCTCTTTCCCCATCCCATGCTTACCCCCTGGCCTTTGCCCGTGCCTTTTGCCACTCCATCTGGAAATCGCCCCGGCACTGCATCGGGCGGACACAGACAATTCAGGCCAGGCGAGGCGGGACGCAACAAGGGGAGGAGGGAAGGCTAACTGAGGAAGACCAACTGAGGAAGACCAACTGTGGAGACAAACTGAGGCGACGAACTGAGGCTAAGCTTCGAATCATCGGGCCTTCAGTCTCAGCCAACCTGCGACTATCTTTATGTAAACTCAAATTGTCAGCCGAAGAAAAGGAATCATCCCTGCAAGGTAAAATACCCAAACAGAGACTTTAACTTTGGGGTACTCGAACCTGGACAATGCCCTTTCAGCACCCGGAGACCACGTGATGACAGCAGGCTCCAGAGAACACCAAGAGCGAACCCCAGACACCACCGCTGTTTTGAGTCCAACAAACCCTTTTGATTGGTGAGCATAAATTCTGGCTCCTCATAGCTTAATCTAGTTAGGTATAGGGGGTAGGATAAAGATAAGGGGATTGTTAAGATAGTTGTTTTCCCTCGATGTGCCGTGTGTTCCCCATTCCCTGTATAAGTATAGTTATTTGTATTTGCCTGTAATTTTATATACTGGTAACTTCTCATAAGACTATTAACTTTTCCTGTTTAATAAAATCCTGAGTTTTGCTTACATCCAAACCATCTGTCTTCTCGAGTCTTTTCTGTATCGCTACCTGTACCTAAGTCCGGTGTCAAGAATCTCAGGGGCATGGGAGCGATTCGAACCGCTCATGGGCAGTCAGAGGCATAACTGACTGGGCTCACGCGTCACCCCCTACAATGTTCATTACAGAAATGGTATAAAAGGAGAGATTTGTAGGCAGTCAGCCAGATATGCAACAGGAAGTGCAACAGGGAAATAGGATTGTCGGTTTTAACAATTCCAAGATAAACTGGGAAAAGATAATGTATATGGTTAAAGTATATGGGAACTATTTTTAGCATGCACTCAAGACTGCTCACTAGATTAGTATGTTTCTACTTCAACAAGAACCATTGCTTGATTTAGTTCTGAGAAACGAAATTGGGCAAATAATTGACATAAAAATAGAAGACAAATTGAGACATTGGGACCACAGCACAGTTAGGTTCACTGTGAATATAGAAAAATATCTTGTCATAAACAAGAGTGTAGTACTGAATAAAAGCTAGGTTCCGTGAAATAAAGTGACATCAGCAACATCTCCCAGTTCGCAGTGCATTGGTGTATCAGGGAGGTCACAGAGGCTTACTACATCTCCTTCCCCATGGACCAAGCAAAGCAGATGAGAGAGCATTAGGTTTTGCCCAACCTCAAACTGCTCTGGGCCTAGAGGGCCTCGTTGCAAACTGTAGCATCTCAGCATGGGTTGCAGCAGTCTGTATTGGCTGACTGAGTGGCACTAGCAAGGACACTGGCAGAATGTGGGCTGGGGAAGCAGGTATGCTGTCATTCTGAGAGAGGACAGCAGACATGGAGCCAAGGCCACTCTCCTGGGGTGGTGCCGCAGCACTCCTAGAGCTCTGCTGGAGAACAGAGTGCAGAAGTGATGTGATGTCTTGGAAGTCCCTTTCAACATTGGCCCCCAAAGCCATGATGGCAGCTATCTGAGCTTGCATGGAAGCTGTCACAGCTATCGTAACAGGCTCCATCATGGTGGATTCCATCGTGGTGTTGAAGGATCTGACCACTTGGTCCATGTTGGACAGAATGGTTACCATGCTCTGCAAAAAGCCTTGAGACAAGTTGGAGTTGGACTCCTCCATGCTCCGAGACATTTGTACAAGCTCTCTGGCTGGCTGCCCAGTGCACCTAACATTTTCTCGTAGATGGCATTATTACATATTCAAGTTTCTGTAAAGCAGGGCGGGCTTAACAAGGCCAATCAAGGGAAAATCACATCTGTGGAGCGGAGGCAGCTGGGGGCGGGACTGGAACCCGGAAACCAGCTGACCCACGCCCATCCCGATGCAGAGGAGAAAATTGCAGCCTAAATCTTTACTTGTTAGGAATCAACACCACCTTTAACCATTTGTACAGGACAAAGCCTTAGGGAGGTCTCGTTCTCACATCTTTGTGGGAAAATTCCATCTTAAATTTAGGAGAAAGTATCATTTATATTAGTAAAAAATATTTTGAGAGACTATCCACTGGATTTATCATTTATTTTACCTGAAAATGTATTTCAATTATATGGGAGGGGTAGTTTTCCAACATATACTCAAGACTAAACTATTGTTATGCACACCAAGAGGTGTGTCATTCCCAATGGGTCATTTTCCGGTTGGCAAACAGTAACTAGTGGGGTGCCAGGGATCAGTGCTGGGGCCTCAACTATTTACAATCTATATTAATGACTTGGATGAAGGAGCTGAGTGTAATATAGTCAAATTTGCTGATGATACAAAAATAGGTGGGTTAGGGTTAGGGTTAGGTGAAGAGGACACAAAGAATCTGCAAAGGGATATAGACAGGCTAAGTGAGTGGGCAAACATTTGGCAGATGGAGTATAATGTGAGAAAGTGTGAGGTTATCCACTTTGGTAAGAAAAATAAAAAAGCAAATTATTATTTAAATGGAGAGAGATTACAAAATGCTACAGTACAAAGGGACCTGGAGGTTCCTGTGCATGAAACATAAAAATGCATGCAGGTACATCAAGTAATCAGGAAGGCAAATGGAATGTTGGCCTTTATTGCAAGGGGATTGGAGTATAAATGCAGGGAAGTCCTGCTACAACTGTACAGCATATTGGTGAGACCACACCTGGAGTACTGCGTACAGTTTTGGTCTCCTTATTTAAGTAGGGATATATTTGCATTGGAGGCAGTTCAGAGAAGGTTCACAAGGTTGATTCCTGAGATGAAGGGGTTGACTTATGAAGAAAGGTTGAGCAGGTTGGGCCTATACTCATTGGAGTCTAGAAGAATGCGAGGTGATCTTATTGAAACATATAAGATACTGAGGGAGCTCAACAAGGTAGATGCAGAGAAGATGTTTCCCCTCATGGGGGAATCTAGAACTAGGGGGCATAGTTTCAGAATAAGGGGTCGCCATTTAAAACTGGGATGAGGAGGAATTTCTTCTCTCAAAGGGTTGTAAATCTGTGGAATTCTCTGCCCCAGAGAGCTGTGGAGGCTGGGTCATTGAATATATTTAAGGTGGAGATAGACAGATTTTTGAACAATAAGGGAGTGGAGGGTTATGGGGAGCGGGCAGGGAAATGGAGCTGAGCCCAAGATCATGTCAGTCATGATCTCATTAAATGGTGGAGCAAGCTCGAGGGGCCAAATGGCCTACTCCTGCTCCTATTTCTTATGTTCTTATGTAACATAAGAATTAGGGGCAGGAGTAGGCCATACGGCCCCTTGAGCCTGTTTTGCCATTCAATAAGATAATGGCTGATCTACGACCTCAACACCACTTTTCTGCTCTATCCCCAAGTCCCTTGATTCCCCATAGAGTCCAAAAATCTATCTGTCTCAACCTTGAATATACTCAATGACTGCGCGTCCACAGCCCTTTGGGGCAGAGAATTCCAAAGATTCACAACCCTTCAAGGGCTGTTGGAAAAATGATTCGAAATAATTTTACACCCTCATAATACCCCAAATTCAATGCCTTCTCGGCTCCACTCTGCTTTTTTTAGTCTGTAAACATGATTGCCTGGGCTGTAGGCATCTCTATGACTATGGTAAACAGTAATTCATATTGTCTGCACTTTTATGTCAGAATAGTTCTCCAGTGATTTTACAATTTAACCTCTTGCACCCTATTGGGTTATCCAAGTTATAGGGCTATGCTTATACATCATGCTCATTCAGGAGTCACAGAGAGTAAACTGCATCCAGGCAGCAGGGAGTTAGGAGCAGGCAGGCATGCACCTGCATGAGTGAAATATCTTTGTTATTAAAACTCATTTGTTTGTTATTCCATATAAAAAGTTTGATTAGAAGAAATTACCTCCCACCGCAAGGTGAAATCTTCTGCTATCTGAGAGCCAGTAACAACAACAACTTGCATTTATATTGCACCTATAACATAGGAAAATGTCCCCAGGCACTTCACGGAGGACACTGAGCCAAAATAAATGATATTAGGAGGGGTGACCACAAGCTTGGACAAAGGGTTGGGTTTAAAGGATGGCCTTAAAGGAAGAGAGGGAGGTGGAAAGGCGGAGATGTCTAGGGTGGGAATTCCAAATCATGCGGCTCAGCAGCTGAAGGTACTGGATTGATCCCTGGGATGAGAGGGTTGTCCTATGAGGAGAGATTGAGTAGAATGGGCCTGTACTCTCTGGAGTTTAGAAGAATGAGAGGTGATCTCATTGAAACATACAAGATTCTGATGGGGATTGCCAGGGTAGATGCTGAGAGGTTGTTTCCCCTGGCTGGAGAGTCTAGAACTAGGGGGCATAGTCTCAGGATAAGGTGTCGGCCATTTAAGACTGAGATGAGGAGGAATTTCTTCACTCAGAGGGTGGTGAATCTTTGGAATTCTCTACCCCAGAGAGCTGTGGATGCTCAGTCATTAAGTATATTCAAGGCTGAGATAGATAGATTTTTGGACTTCAGTGGGATCAAGGGATATGGGGATCAGGCAGGAAAGTGGAGTTGATGTCGAAGATCAGCCATGATCTTATTGAATGGTGGAGCAGGCTCAAAGGGCCTCATGGCCTACTCCTGCTCTTAATTTTTACGTTCTTATGTTCTTGTGGCACGGCCACCAGTGATGGGGCGAAGGGAATTGGGGAATGCACAAGTGGCTAGAGCCAGAGCAACAAAGGAGTAGAAATTCATCGGTGAGCAGTTTTAGGTGCAAAGGTGGTGATGCAGCTGCTGGGCAGTTTTTAGTAGTTGCCTCTGAGTCAGAAAGTTGTGGGTTCAAGTCCCACTCCAGAGACTTAAGTACAAAAATCTAGGCTGACTCCAGTGCAGTACTGAGGGAGCGCTGCACTGTTAGAGAGGAGAAGATAATCTGTTTTTGTGATGTTGATTGACGGATAAATATTGGCCAGGACACCGGGGAGAACTCCCTTGCTCTTCTTCGAAATAATGCCATGGGATTTTTTGCCATCTTTCAGATGAGAAGTTAAACCGAGGCCCTGTCTGCTCTCTCAGGTGGATGTAGAAGATCCCATGGCACTATTTCAAAGAAGAGCAGAGGAGTTCTCCCCAGTGCCCTGGCCAATATTTATCCCTCAATCAACATCACAAAAACAGATTATCTGGTCATTATCACTTTGCTATTTGTGGGAGCTTGCTGTGCGCAAATTGGCTGCCGCGTTTCCCACATTACAACAGTGACTACACTTCAAAAGTACTTCATTGACTGTAAAGCACTTTGGGACGTCCTGAAAGATGCTATGTAAATGCATGCTTTTCTTTCTCTCTTTAACACACGGTCAAACTGAGAGCTCCGAGGCTGGCCCAAAGTTGGGCTTCCAGCCTCATCTAGATGATCTGGACGAGCCTGTTGTGCCTCCACAAGGAGCTCGTTCTTCTGTTGGTATGAATTCAGGCCGCTTGCCTCACCAGCAGTGGCCTCACGTATGCGCCGGGAGTTGGGGGTCGGTTGGAGGACAGTAGAAGGGTGGTCCGATTGTGGTCAACAGCAGCCCTCAGGAAGGCTGTGGAGCCGGGAGGAGCACTTCTGCTAAATTCACTTTAGAGAAACACAATTTGTTAACCAGTTCACCTGGTCCCAACTAACAGCCTAATGAACATTCTCAGAAGCTTGAGTGTTATTGAGAGTTGGCTCTTTTTTGGCTGAATTTAGCTTAATGGCAACATCATAACAGTGTGAGGAACTTGCAGGCCAGTGTCATTTTCATGGGATCATAAATAAAGAAATTGGCTGATTTCTGTGTGCAACTGACTTTTTTTTAAATTCATTTAATTTTACCCTCTTCATCATTATGAAAGAATGAATGCATAATAGAAACCATAACAATCCCCGCCAATGCTTCTAAGTAAAAGAATGATTTGCTCCTGTTAAAATATTAGTGAGAATGCTCTAAGAAACTTTAACTGAAATAGAAACTATATAAAATACATCAAGCGCAGCATTACATTCAGTAAATCTTTGGGATTTCCAACAATATTTGACTCGGATTTTTTCTGTATTTTGTATGTTAAAAGCTGAAAGTTTTCATTTAAGTGTTTGACAAAGAACAGTCTTAAAAATCTAAATTAAATTTGGAAACTGGGTAGTCATTCATTTATTAACTAAATAGTGCCTGTTAATGTATTGCAAAGAGAATCATAGAATCATAGAAAGTTACAGCACGGAAGGAGGCCATTTCGGCCCATCGTGTCCGCGCCAGCCAACAAAGAGCTATCCAGCCTAATCCCACTTCCCAGCTCTTGGTCCGTAGCCCTGCAGGTTAAGGCATCCCAAGTGCACATCCAAGTACTTTATAAATGTGGTTAGGGTTCTTGCCTCTACCACCCTTTCAGGCAGTGAGTTCCAGACCCCCACAACCCTCAGGGTGAAGCAATTTCCCCTCAAATCCCCTCTAAACATTCCACCAAATACTTTAAATCTGTGCCCCCTGGGTTTTGACCCCTCTGCTAAGGAAATAGGTCATTTCTATCCACTTTATCTAGGCCCCTCATAATTTTATACACCTCAATACAGTCTCCCCTCAGCCTCCTCTGTTCCAAGGAAAACAAACCCAGCCTATCCAGTCTTTCCTCATAGCTAAGATTCTCTACTCCCGGCAACATCATTGTAAATCTCCTCTGTACCCTCTCTACTGCAATCACATCTTGCCTGTAATGTGTTGACCAGAACTGCACACAGTACTCTAGCTGAGGCCGAACTAGTGTTTTATACAGTTGAAGCATAACCCCCCTGCTCTTGTATTCTATGCCACGGCTAATAAAGGCAAGCATTCCGTATGCCTTCTTAACCACCTTATCTACCTGGCCTGCTACCTTCAGGGATCTGTGGACATGCACTCCAAGGTCCCTTTGTTCCTCTACACTACTCAGTGTCCTACCATTTAATGTGTATTCCCTTTCCTTGTTAGCCCTCCCCAAATGCATCTCCTCACGCCAGAAATAGCACCAAATGTGAAAGATTGGAAACCAATAGAACTAAAATCAATTCTTCATTTAAGTCAATACCACTTAGACTGTTTATAGTGCTGTTGGTGTATTTTCTTACTTACTGCTGCTATACTCAAGTACAGGTAGCTGAGAATTCATCGTTAACCATTAGTTTTTCAAATATTGACTGAGTATGCAGGGGCTCAAATGCTCCTGGGAGCTATAGAAAGCAGGGTTCATTACAATTACATGCAATCTTCAACATCACTGTAGCTAGATGACCAAAGAGTTACTTACTGGTATATTACTTCACTGTGGTCGTTTCTAAGATTAGATGCTACCTTAATTTTTAAAATGATGGTGTTCCCATATCAGGAAGTTTTTGAGCTGATTCGGCTGTGGAAATAGCCAGGAGTGATCTGACTCAAACTCCATTGCTCTCACATTGGCTGTTAGGGCAATTTTGCGCTACAGCAAACACTACACCTGCTGTGAACATATAACCCCCGATTTTAACCTAGCTTGGCGTGAATAGGACGGATTTAGGTCGGACGCTTGTTTTACACCCCACCTGATTACAGGGAGTGGGGGACTCTATTCCATTCTCCCAATTTCTGTCTCCGTCACATCTGTTCTGATGATACCACCTTCCACACCAGTGCTTCCGATACATCTTCCTTTTTCCTTAACAGAGGATTCCCCTCCACCATCGGTGACAGGTCCATCGACTATGTCCTTCCTATTTCCCGCACTTCTGCCCTTACCCTTCCCCTCCCTCCCAGAACCACAATAGGCTAGTAATGATTCTACTGTAGCCATTTACAGCTCCTCTAGGCCTGTCTTTTGTTCCTTGTCTTATTACCACCCCTCTTGCCTTGCACCATCACCCCTTTTGTCATTTAATCACTCCTGCCTTCCCGCCTATCACAGAACTTCCCTTTTGTTCTTTTCTCTTCTCCCCTCTCCCCTGCCTCTGTACTTGCTTAAAAACTGTTACATCTCTAACTTCTGCCATTTCTGACATGAGGACCGTGATTTTTGTCAATGGAGGCGGGTTGGGTGCGGGTCAGGTGGTTTTTGGCTTCCAGTCCCGCCCCCAGCTGCATCTGGCCCACAGACGTGATTTTACATTGATTGACCTTGTTAAGCCCGCCCTGCAGGCTTGCCATCCAATTAAAAGGAAGCCGGTTAGATGACGTCATTTGATGATGCGTCATCTGCTGGTTTTCTTAAAGGGACCACACACAATTTTTTTTGACAGTTGATTTTTCAGTGTTTGACAGCATTGAGGTGCTGCAAACATTGACAATCACTGCACAAAGGTGACTTCTTGCACCCAGGCTCTCCACTGACTCCCTCCATAGGCTGGAATAGATGGCAGCTGCAGGTGAGGTGAGAGAGGTTCTCCCAATGAGGTGGCTCTGGGCATGGATTTAAAAACTTGTAACCTAAAGAAATGTTTAACTGTATTAAAAATGCATTTCCCAACATTTTCTTACCTCTGAGACTCACCAGTGCAACATTGGATCTTTCACACCACTTCTGTAGCTGTCATCAATCCAGAAACATTACAGCAGACTCACAGCATGCCACACTTACCTGGCGTTGTGTCCGGACATCGGGAAACCTGAGGCAGAAGCGGCAAAATTCAAAAATAGCCTGTCAACTACTAGCAACTACCTGTTAATAGGCAGGTAATTGCCTTTAATCTTCTTCCCACCGCTAGGTGTCGGGTCCATGCGCAAATCAGGGACCCAACACTTGGGAAAATTGTTTGGAGGTGGGTTGATGGCGGGATCACAAAACGCCATCAATCAAAACGATTTTAACCTTTGACCTGCCTCCAAACCCACCCTCTGAGTGCTGGCAAAATCCAGCCCTAGGTCATTGGCCTGAAACGTTAACTCTGTTTTTCTCTCCCCAGATGCTGCCTGACTTGCTGAGTATTTCTAGCATTTTCTGTTTTTATTTGGTGCATTGAGGTAATAAGGAAATAGCTAAAATTATCAGGTCCTAGATTGTTCTAAATATCACAACTTTGTCTCATCAGTGATAATTAAATAAAAGCTGACAAAGACAATTTTAAATGCAAGACCTCATCAAATCTCAGAAATGTCCCAAAGCTCATCACAGCCAATTAATTAACTTTGAAGTGTTGTTATTGTTATGTCAGCAACTTGACATAATGTAAATTTTTGACAGTTAATGAAAAATTCACAAGCGATCACAAAGCATCTGTAATAACATTTCTCAACTTCCCCAGTGGCCACTACCCTCACTATTCACCTGTGGAAAAAACTCACCACCAGCTGCCTCATGAATTCACTGTCAAACTGCCAACTCTCTCCCCTCTTGTCTTCCATCTGTCCCAACAGCTCTGCTGCTGTTGACCTGATAAACTGCTCTGCCTTTGACACCCTCGTTCCCATCTAATCATTCACCACCTCCCACATCTGCTCTTCCATCAGTACTCCTGTAAGCCAAAGGGCTGCAAACTCGAGGGCATTTGACACATTGCCGGTCGAGTCATTCATTAAGAGATTTGGCTCCACCGTGCTAAGCATTACCATACCTAGCTCTACTCTGAGAAATACTACTCCAGGATCATCCTGGAAGCCAAGAACAATCCAAGTCTCCTTTCCTCTATAACTAACTGTCTTCTTGAACACCTTTCCACTCCCTCCACCCTTATCTCCAATGCTAAGTGAAAAGCTCATGGATTTCTTCACCTCTAAAATTGAGACTATCCATGCAGCTACCTCTGTTGCTACCTACCATTCCTGCTCCTGCACTTCTCTCCTTCCCCAGTCTCCCACCCACTCCAGCTCTGATCCCTGTTACTCTGCAGTTTCTCTTCTTACCTCCTGTCCTGTCTAAGCTCAAAGAAAAAGGACAGAGGTCAATATCCAGGGGGCACAGATTTAAAGTAATTGGTAGAAGGATTAGAGAAGAGTTGAGGAGAACTTTTTGCACCCAGAGGTGGGGAATCTGGAACTCACTGCCTGAAAGGGTAGTAGGGGAAGAAACCTTTATCACATTTAAAAGGTACTTAGATATGCACTTGAAGTGTAGTAACCTACAAGGCTACGGACCAAGAACTGGAAAGTGGGGGTAGGCTGGATAGCGCTTTTTCGGCTGGCACAGACACAATGGGCCGAATGGCCTCCTTCTGTGCCATAAATGATTCAACGGTTCTATCTTTTCCATGAGACCATCTACCCTTGATTTGCACCCCATTCAATGTTTCACAATTCAATTTACTATCCTGACTCCCATGCTAGCCGACATGATTACTGATTCCCTTTTCTCAAACACGATCCCTATTCCTTTCAAGGCTACTGCCATTACCCTCCTCAAAAAACCTATCCTAAGCTCATCTGTCCTGCCCACCATCCCATTATTAACCGCCCTTTATTCTCTAAGGCTCTCAAATGCACCATTACCACCCATCTCTCCTGAAACTCTCAGTTTGAATCCTTTCAGTCTGGCTTCCAAACTACTATCAGCAGAGAGACTGGGCTGGATTTTCCAAGCCGCGAGGAGGTGGGCATGGAGGTGGGACAGCCGGTAAACTCAGAGAAAGTGGGGGCGGATGGCAAAGCCACCCCCATCCCGCCTCCGTGCCCTTTTGCCAGGGGGCAGGAAGATGTGTAGCTTCGGGTCCCGTCTCCTGGAGGCGGGAAAGGCATTTAATCCTTTTAACTGCCTGTACACATGTAGTTAACAGGCAGAAAAAAGGATTAGTGCCATTTTATCTTCACAGGTGAAGGCTTCCCAGCCTCAGAGAACCCCGCCGGGTTGGAGGAGGTGTGGAGGAGGTTTGTGGCGGTCAGAGACACCTGGAAGTAAGGTGCAAGTGTGGAGTGGTAAGTATGCAAGGTGAGTGATAAGTTTATAAAGGTATTCACTTACCTTGTTTTCTTTCTACAGCCTTTAGCCGTGGTAGATCGGGAGAGCCGACATCCTGCTTGTCAATTTCACAGACTGGCTGTTGGAACCTCCGTTCCAACAGCCAGGTGAAATTTACAAAGTTGATAGGTTTGACGAGTCCTGAACATAAGGACTCATCAAATTAAAGAGAATGTTAGTGTTTGACAGCTTCACAGAGCTGTCAAACGCTGACATTTCTTCTTTGAAGAATTCTTGACAGACAGCACGTCTGAGGTTGACGTGATCTGTCAGTGACTTCCTCCCCAACTGGCCTGCTGAGCCCGCAGGGTGGGCTTAACAGGCTCAATCAGGGGAAAATACCTCTGGTTGGTCAGGTGAGGATGGAGGCGGGACATTGACATGGTAAGCAGCTGACTCGCCTCCATTCACAAAATCCAGCCCACTGCCTTGGTATAACATAAGAACATAAGAACATAAGAAGTAGGAGCAGGAGTAGGCCATACGGCCCCTCGGGCCTGCTCCGTCATTCAATAGGATCATGGCTGATCCGAATCTAGACTCACGTCCACTTCTCTGCCCTCTCCCCGTAACCCCTAATTCCCTTATCTGCTAGGAAACTGTCTATCTCCATTTTAAATTTATTTAATGTTACAGCTTCCACAGCTCTCTGGGGTAGCAAATTCCATAGATTTACTACCCTCTGAGTGAAGAAGTTTCTCCTCATCTCAGTTTTGAAAGGGCAGCCCCTTATTCTTAGATTATGCCCCCTAGTTCTAGTCTCACCCATCAGTGGAAACATCCTCCCCGCATCCACCCGATCAAGCCCCCTCACAATCTTATATGTTTCGATAAGATCGCCTCTCATTCTTCTGAACTCCAATGAGTAGAGTCCCAACCTACTCAACCTTTCCTCATATGTCAACCCCCTCATCTCCGGAATCAACCGAGTGAACCTTCTCTGAACCGCCTCGAGAGCAAGTATATCTTTTCTTAAATATGGAAACCAAAACTGCACGCAGTATTCCAGGTGTGGCCTCACCAATACCCTGTATAACTGCAGCAAGACTTCCCTGTTTTTATACTCCATCCCCCTTGCAATAAAAGCCAAGATTCCATTGGCCTTCCTGATCACCTGCTGCACCTGCATACTAACTTTTTGTGTTTCATACACCAGGACCCCCAGATCCCTTTGTACTATAGCACTTTGCAGTTTCTCTCCATTTAGATAATAACTTGCTCTTTGATTTTTTCTGCCAAAGTGCATAACCTCACACTTTTCAACATTATATTGCATCTGCCAAATCTCTGCCCACTCACTTAGCCTGTCTATGTCCTTTTGCAGGTTTTTTATGTCATCCTCACTCATTGCTTTCCCTCCCATCTTTGTATCGTCGGCAAACTTGGATATGTTGCACTCGGTCCCTTCCTCCAAATCGTTAATATAGATTGTAAAGAGTTGGGGTCCCAGCACTGACCCCTGCGGAACACCACTAGTTACTGATTGCTAGCCCGAGAATGAACCATTTATCCCAACTCTTTGTTTTCTGTTAGATAGCCAATCTTCCACCCATGCCAGTATATTACCCCCAATCCCGTGATTTCTTATCTTGATCAGTAATCTTTTGTGTGGAACCTTGTCAAATGCCTTTTGGAAGTCCAAATACACTACATCCACTGGTTCCCCTTTATCCACCCTGTATGTTACGTCCTCAAAGAAGTCGAGCAAATTTGTCAAACATGACTTCCCCTTCATAAAACCATGCTGACTCTGTCCTATTAAATTATGTTTATCCAAATGCTCTGTTACTGTTTCCTTAATAATGGACTCCAACATTTTGCCAACCACAGATGTTAGGCTAACTGGTCTATAGTTTCCAGCTTTTTGTCTACTTCCCTTCTTAAATAAGGGTGTTACATTAGCAGTTTTCCAATCTGCCGGGACCTTTCCTGAGTCCAGGGAGCTCTGGAAAATGATCACCAATGCATCCACAATCCCTACCGCCACTTCTCTCAAGACCCTAGGATGTAGGCCATCAGGTCCGGGGGATTTATCCGCCTTAAGTCCCATTATTTCACTGAGTACCATCTCCTTAGTGATTTTAATCGTTTTTAGCTCCTCCCCCCCCATTGCCCCCTGTTTATCCAGTGTTGGGATATTTTTAGTGTCCTCTACTGTAAAGACTGATACAAAATATTTGTTCAGCGTCTTTGCCATCTCCATGTTCCCCACCACTAGTTTTCCGGTCCCATCCTCTAAGGGACCAACGTTCACTTTAGCCACCCTTTTCCTTTTTATATAGCTGTAGAAACTCTTACTATCTGTTTTTATATTTTTTGCTAGTTTACTTTCATAATCTATCTTCCCTTTCTTAATTAATCTTTTAGTTATTGTTTGCTGGCTTTTAAATGCTTCCCAATCTTCTATCCTCCCACTAGATTTGGCTACTTTATATGCCCTTGTTTTCAGTCGGATACTATCCTTTATTACTTTACTAAGCCACGGATGGCTGTCTTTTCTTTTACTCCCCTTTTTCCTCAGTGGAATATATTTATCTTGAAAGATGTGAAATATCTCCTTGAATGTAGACCACTGCTCTTGTACCGACTTACACTTTAATCTGTTTTCCCAGTCCACTTTAGTCAATTCTACTCTCATACCTTCATAGTCTCCTTTATTTAAGCTCAGTATGCTGGTTTGAGATCCAACTCTCTCACCCTCAATCTGAATTTGGAATTCAACCATATTATGGTCACTCATTCCAAGTGGATCCTTTACTAGGACATTTTTTATTAATCCTGTTTCATTACACAGGACCAGATCTGAGATTGCCTGTCCCCTGGTTGGTTCAGTTACATGCTGCTCAAGGAACCCATCCCTAATACACTCTATAAACTCTTCCTCAAGGCTGCCATGCCCAATTTGATTAGTCCAGTCAATATGAAAGTTAAAATCCCTCATGATTATAGCTGTTCCCTTATTACAAGCCCCAACTATTTCCTGATTTATACTCCGACCAACAGAGTTGCAACTGTTAGGAGGCCTATAGACTACACCCACTAGTGACTTTTTCCCCTTCTTATTCCTTATCTCCACCCAAACTATTTCACTATTGTAAAGTCTGTGGGTTGTACAGTTAATAATACACAGACTTCAGAAGTAACAAACAAAACAGGTCTTTACTATTCGAAGGTCCGGGCGAATCTGCCCAATAACTCCTGGCACAACACTTATATACTGGTGTGGTCACTATCGGTATTACAGTATACAGAAGCCAAACAAATAGTGCCACACCTAAAGTAGTTCCCTTAAAGGTGAACGGTTACATTCAATAGTTCCCTTAAAGATAGACGGGTACATACACTACAATCCTCCCTTTTTAGCTTATTACTTACAGAGTCCCCGTTAAACATACATATCTTCAACTTCCTATAAAACAAATTACAGATATAATCTCGGTGGAGTCAATGTCATATAAAACAATTTACAAATATAATCTCGGTGGAAACAGTTCACAGGTTCAGTCTCTGCGGAAACAGTTCATAGATTCAGTCTCTGATCTTGACTCGTTCCGAACAACATTTCTTTGGTGTAGCCGGATTACCTGGCTAGCGTGACTCCTCCATAGCCTTTTTCTTGACGTAACAGCTTGAACCTTCGTCCTGTTGAACCAGCAGTGCGGACTTTTACAACCAACTGGCTGTCTTGACATTTTCCAGTTTTTCAACTAATTTAGCTCCTTTCGTAATGTCCCGCCTGGAATGGTAGAAGTGCTAATATTTTAGACAGTTATTATCTTCTGCATCTTCTTTTTCTTTTCTGCCTTTTTGGAACTCTCGGAGCTCCTTTCTCGGCTGCCAGCTGTAGCGCCACCAACTCTCTATGTTCCTTAGACCTTAAGTGCTTCCTCCGGATTTCAGCACTTTGAGAGTTTTCATCACAAGCTGGGCAGACCACATCCTCGTAATATTCAGTGTCACTCAACAGGTCATGGTAATATTCGGGTTCGTCCTGAGTTAGGCCAGCGAGAGAGACTTCTTCTTCCTCCTCACCCGTCTGGACGTTAGCTGACGGTGGTTCCTTCCCTAAACATCTTTCTTGAAAAGCCTTCTTCATGCATTCATATTCATCCCGCTCTTCCTGGGTTATCTGCCATTCCTTCACGACGGACCTCATTTGTGAGTTCAATACCTTCCTTTCCATCGGTAATTGCGTTATCAGGCTATTTAACCCTTCTACTGAAGTAACGGTTTCCACATTCTTCTGTTCACCTTGACGTGATTCAACGTACTTTTGGCATCCTTGTAAAATTTGTGTTGCCACCTCAGCTATCTCCGTGACTTTTGAGAGCTCCGAACTCGTTCCCCCTGAAGATTGAAGCTCGTGTTCAGATTGTTCCCCTTGCAGAGTCTTGTCCTTTAGCATATGAAGGAGTTGGCTGACCGTTAACTCTTCCCTGGGAACACGGTGGATCAGAGTCTTCTCCATTTCCTCCACCTCTTTCTCCAATACTTCCACCTTACATTCCTCTTGAACTTTGGCTTTCAGCGCTCGGAAAAGTTGCGCCCTGATGCTCTCTAGTTCATGTTCAGGGACCATTCTTACAGTGTCCTGTTCTTCCACTGAAAGGATTCCCAGTTGAATCTGTTCTTCAAGTTGTTGAACCTCGGTCATTGCCGCCTCATATTTGTCTTGGGTGTCCTTCAATGTTTTTATAAGTTCTTGGACATCCTGTCTTTCATGCTCTGCCATGATTTTCACCTCTAATTGCTCATCTATGGATGGATCTCCTACTGATGAGTCTGTCTTGGCCTTGAGCTCATCAAGAATTTCCTGCAGCCTTTGGACTTCTTGCTCATGTTCAACCTTTAGTTGTTCATATGCTTCTACTGAAACTAGCTTTTCGGAGGCTGCCGAGTTAACCCCCTCCAGAATTGTAGCCTGGGCCTGTTCATACTGTTCTTTCAACTTCTCACACTCTGCTTGTAAGGAGTCGTAGAGAAGAACTGGAATAAAATCCTGGCTCCCTGAAGATTCCTCTTCCTTTGGTTCATTCTGTAAATATTCTAGTTCCTGAACAGCATCAGGGGAATGTGATTGGTATTTGACCACGATGGCTCTATGGTCGCTCTCTGCTTGAGCTAGCTGTCTCTGTAGTCTTTCCAGGTTCTCCCATTCGGTGTCCCAGAACCTTTCCATATTTTTCATCTCTTGTACGAGACGGTCACTCAACTGTTCTAATTGTTGTCGTACTTTGACATAAGTTTGCGTCCGAGCTCGGTGTTCTTCCGTCATGGATGAATCCTTTGCTTGAACAGGCTCAGAATTCTCTGTCAACCTGGAGTTCTGCTCTGCAGCTTTATTCTTCTTGGTACCATAAGTCCTTCTGCCTGTCTTCGTTTTCTTTCCCATCGTCAGCAAGTCCCTTTTAGCCTTGTCTTCCATATTCGACTTGGGCTTATCATCATCCATTTCAGAATCTGAGCTAATAGCTTGCACCGAGTCCTCCCTCATTATGGCTTTTAGGTAATGCCATTCCATGTCTATTTTCTTAATCCACTCCCGTCCTAGAAGTGGTGGTCCTCCCTCAGGTAATACGTACAAGTTCATTCTTGGGTGTTCTTTACCCCTATCTCTCACCTTGACTCTTATTTTCCCCACGGGGTATACGTTATGCCCCGTGTATGTCTGTAATACGAACTTGGTATTTCTTAAAGGTATGTGAGAGAATAACCGGTGGTAGTCTCTTCGGTTGATGACTGATAGAGCTGATCCAGTGTCCAGCTCCATTCTTACTTGGACTCCAGCTATTTTTAGTATGACCCAGATGGCCTGTAGATCCGTTTCTTTACCCACAGCCTACCCAGCTCCTGGTTGTTTGGGTCTGAGTCTGAATTCTGTTCGTCTGAACTCTTCTCAGCCACCTTGTGTACCTTGTTGTACTTTTCTTGTGGTGGCTTCCTTTGATTATTGGTCTTTTTCCCGGACCGGCATACCTTCGCGATGTGACCCAATTTGCCACATTTCTTACACTCTTGGTTCTTAAACCAGCATTGATTCTGGTCATGCGTTGTCTTCCCACAACGGTAGCATTTTGTTGTGCTTGAAGTAATTTGGTCCACCCCGAGTGCCGCCGCCTTTAGTTGCATTTCCGCCGTTCCTTTCACTGCGGCTTCGTGCGATGCAGCTATAAGGACAGCCCTGTCCAGTGTGAGGTCGTTCTCTTCCAGTAGTCGCTTCTGCGTCCCTTCTTTGGACAATCCGCATACGAACTTGTCCCGCAGCGCTTCTGTCAGATTCCCTCCGAACTGGCAGTATTTCGCTAGCCTACGAAATTCGACCAAGTATTCCGCATTGCTTTCGTCTTTCTTCTGCGTTCTTGCGTAGAATTTGAATCGTTCAGCCAGCATCAGCGGTGTGGGGTTCAAATGGTCCTTCAGCACAGCCACAATCTCTTCGAAGGTCTGATCCGCTGGTTTATTTGGTGCTATTAGATGCTTCAAGAGCCCGTATGTTTTTGCCCCCATCGAGTTTAGCAATGTTATCGCCTTGTCGTCTTCCTCTATTTTGTTGGCTTCGCAATAGATCTCTATGCGTTCCACGTACGTGGCCCAGTCTTCTATTTCCGAATTAAAGTCGTTAATATTCCCTCGCTTAGGCATTTTTCTTCCCTTGGGAGCAGCACCAGTATTTCTTTAAGTATTCTTATTTATTTGTTTGTTTCTAAGATGGCGGTTTTCCCGCGAAAATGGCGGTTTCCCGCTCTTCCTTTCTCGCCCCGCCCACTTCAATGGCGGTTTCCCGCTTCTGGCGTCTTCTCCGCCTAATGGCGGCTTCCCGCGTTTCTTCCCGGTGGAAGGGGTACGCTTCCCCCACAGCGGACAGGTTCAGCCGCTGGCTGGCTTCCGCACAGCTCCCCTTACTCGGCTATGTCTTTTCCTCCCGCCCGCACGGCTCTACCGGCGCTGGGTACACCCCGTTAACGGAGGACAGTTCAGCCGCTGGACTGGCTCTCGCGCAGTCTCTCTCCCCGTACCCGGCTCTGTCGCTCTCTCACCCGCACGTTCGGTGCTACCGGCCCTGGGTACCCCGTTGGTGGAGAACAGTTCAGCCACTGGACTGGCTCTCGCGCAGTCTCTCACCCCGTTTTCGGCTGTGTCTCTCACCCACTCCCGCACGTTCGGTTTTGCCGGCTCTGAGTACCCCATTGGTGGGGAACAGCTCAGCCGCTGGACTGGCTCCTCGCAGTCTCTCTCTCCGCACCCGGCTCTCACCCGCACGGTTCCCGTTCGCCTCCCCAGCCCTCTCGCAGACCGGTGTTTCCCTCCCCGGCTGCGGCTGGGTTTCTCTTCCCGCGCCTACTCGCAGGCTCAGCGCTTCGTGGCTGCGGTCGCTGCCCGGATTTTTCCCGCCGATCGCGGTCCGGCTGTCACCCGACGCCGTTGGACCCGACTTTTGGCCGGCACAGCTCCCCCTCGACCGAGGTCGAGTGCTCTGCCCTTATCCTCCGGATACTTCTACACCTTCCCCTACTCACAGTCTCTTCGGCCGCCTTGTTCCCTGCTGATCGGCTCACTCCGCACCGTGGTAGAAGGGTAGTCAGTGCCTGTTGCTAATGGAAGCTTTTGTTGCTAAAGTCTTCCACCTTTCTCCTGCTGCAGCCTCGTGTTTTCTTCCAGCAGCACGACGAGGGCGGTTGCCTCTCTTCGACGCTCTTCTTGCTTTGGTAATCTTGCCGCAGGGTACGATCGGACTCGTCGCCACTGTAAAGTCTGTGGGTTGTGCAGTTAATAAATACACAGACTTCAGAAGTAACAAACAAAACAGGTCTTTACTATTCGAAGGTCCGGGCGAATCTGCCCAATAACTCCTGGCACAACACTTATATACTGGTGTGGTCACTATCGGTATTACAGTATACAGAAGCCAAACAAATAGTGCCACACCTAAAGTAGTTCCCTTAAAGGTGAACGGTTACATTCAATAGTTCCCTTAAAGATAGACGGGTACATACACTACAACTATCCTGATCCTTTGACCCAATATCATTTCTGACTATTGCAGTGATTCCATCCTTGATTAACATAGCAACCCCACCTCCCTTTCCTTCCTGTCTGTCCTTCCTAATTGTCAAATACCCTTGTATGTTTAGTTCCCAGTCATGATTATGTTGCAGCCATGTTTCCATAATGGCCACCAGATCATACCCATGTGTAGTTATTTGTACCGTCAACTCGTCAATTTTGTTACGAATGCTGCGTGCATTCAGATAAAGAACTTTCAAATATGTTTTCTGACAATTTATTCCTGCTTTTACCCCTTTTACTACTTTACCTTTATCATTATACATTCTGTCCCTTCCTGACACGCTCTGGTTTTTAATTCCCCCACTGCTACCTTGCTCTATTGCCTTCTCCGCTGTCATTTTTATTTTTCGCTCTCTTAAAACCTCCCCCCAACTAATTAGTTTAAAGCCCTCTCTACAGCCCTAGTTATTCGATTCGCCAGGACTCTAGTCCCAGCACTGGCCAAGTGAAGTCCGTCCCAACGGAACAGCTCTCTCCTGTCCCAGTACTGATGCCAGTGTCCCAGGAAGCAAAACCCATTTCTCCCACACCAGGCTTTGAGCCACGCATTTAACTCTCTAATTTTATTTACCTTAGCCAAATTTGCACGTGGCTCAGGTAGTAATCCAGAGATTATTACCCTTGTGGTTCTGCTTTTAAATTTGGCCCCTAGCTGCTCAAACTCCCTCAGCAGAACCTCCTTCCTTGTCCTATCTATGTCGTTGGTACCAACATGGACCACGACAACTGGATCCTCCCGCTCCCACTCCAAGTTTCTCTCCAGCCCAGAGGAGATGTCCTTAACCCTGGCACCGGGCAGGCAACACAGCCTTCGGGACTCTCGCTCTCAGCTGCAAAGAACTCTATCTATCCCCCTAACGATACTATCCCCTACCACTACAACATTTCTTTTATCTCCCCCCACTTGAATGGCCCCCCGCTCCACAGTGCTGTGGCCGGGTTGCTCATCCTCCCCGCAGTCCCCATTCCCATCCTCACAGGGAGTAAGAGCCTCAAACCTGTTGGACAAGAGCAAGGGCTGCGGCTCCTCCAACACTACCTCCTGGATCCCTCTATGCAAGTCACACATAGCATCCTCTGCGACTATAACTATGGTGCATTATCAATTGTCCTCCTTGATCTTTGTCCAAAGTTGTCCTCGTGTGGTTCCACTCCTAAGGGGAGGATTTTCCAGCCCTGGGGAGGCGGGTATGGAGGCGGGACTGCTGGGAAAATGGCAGAATCTGGGAGCGGGTACCCATCCCGTCCCCAACCCGCCTCCGTGCCATCCTCCCATGTAGTTAACAGGCAGTATTTTGGCTAATCCCTATTTTGCGACCTAAAGTTTAGGCTTCCCGATGGCTCTGAACCTCGCCAGGGTCAGCGAGGCAAGCCATGGGTCTGCCGAGGTCGGAGAAGCCCAAATGTCCGGTGTGCAGGTTAGTGATGAGTGCAAGTGTGGAGAGGTAAGTGTGTGAGGTGAGTGTAGAGTGTTTTAATAAGATGACTTACCTTTGCTTCTTCCTCCAGGCTTCATCCCTTTAGGCTGCAGAGCTGCCTCATCTCACCGGCAGAGAAAGCAGAATGGCCGCTGCATTCTTAAATGCAGCAGCCTTCTGCTTTCTGCTCAAGAAAGCTTTCTAGCTGAGTCTTCAGTAAAGGACTCAACTTAGAAGACAGATTGTCAGTGATTGACAGCTTCACAGAGCTGTCAAACGATGACAATTCACCTGTCAAAAAATGTTGACAGATGAAACATCATATGCTGATGTTCTCTGTCACCGGCTTTCCCTTAATTGGACTGCTAAACCCGCTGGGTGAGCTTAACAAGGTCAATCAAGGGAAAATACCGTGGGTTGGCTGGACGTTGATGGAGGCGGGACTAAAACCCGACCAGCAGCAGTCCCGCCTCCATCATGTCCCCATTGATAAAATCATCCCCTAACTGTCTGAACACAGCCAGCACATTTCCAACAATGCCTTATGTTGCTGCCTCCACACAGCCACTTCTGAAGTCTCCAAGGATCTATCCTCCTCTTCCTCATCTACACATGTATGCTCACAACACTCAACTCTACCACTTCTCTTAACCCCATACTGTAACCTTACTGTAACCAAACAAAAATAATATTTTAATAATATCATAATTGCCACAAGTTTGTTTTCTGGGCAGGTAACACTAGAACATAGCTAAATGACAACCAGCGAGCCAAACAGGGAATACTAAGATGCAATTAGGACCCACAATATAGTTACCAAATCTGTTAATCTGAAAATATGGGAAAGGAATGTAGGAATTTCTAGTGCAATACTCTTTCAGTCAGTGCATATTAATTATATTGTGGGAAGGTTTCAACCGTTTGCTATTTATGATGAAATAGTAAACATATTTAGAAAGAATGAATTTATGATTTTATTCAAAGTAGAGAATATAGGAAATCCACCCCCCCCCACCATACTTCATATAAATTACATTTTTATTTGTAAAGTGTTTACTAAAAAATGATGTAAGAGTGTTTCTGCTGCTAGAATCTTAAGGGGGCAATTCAACTTTGGCAGGGGGTGCAAAACAGCAAATCGGCCACTCGTTATTGACTTCAATAGAAAGGAAAATTGGGCAGGGTAGATAATGGGTGGCCAATCTGTTACCCCCATATTGCTCAACTGCCAAAGTTAAATTTTAATCCCCAAATGTTCATGCCAACAATCCCATAGCATACTTAAAAGTACAATTCCCATACTTTAATGTTAAAATACGATCAACATTTAATAATAGTTTACAGACCAGTGTATTTATTTCAAGCTGTAGATCATATGTCATGTCAAGAAGTGAGAGATGTCTGTTTCTGCAATTAAGTCTGACAGAATAGCTCACAAGTGACATGGTCAATTGTGATTCATGGTCAGTCTCATAAGTGGAGATACTTTTTGTACCGTAGTGCTGGCAATGTTAAATTGTTCTGTTTATGATTGTATGCTTATAACCTAAATTAGAAACAAATTCATTTTTCCATTACAGCACAACATGGAGATGTATACATATATTTCCAATGCTTCCAAATCATATATATGATATATAATTAATAATAATATTATTCTGAGTTATTCATTTGCTTTCTTTCAGTTTAATGTCCAGGCTTTGGTTTCTTTTATGAAGTGCTGATTTTCTGTTTTACATGATTATTTTGCATTTTTGGATTGAGTTGTCTCAATTACATTATATTCGTATTGAAACATGAATCAACCTATAAAAAGAGTGCCATTTTTTTCCCCAGCATGCGTCTATTTGAATAACATTATTGCAGGACACTGCTGATTTTTCAGTCTATCGGGTTAGAGCCTGTTCTAATCACAGGTTGTGTTTAAAATGCACAGTCACTTTAATTGCTTGCTAAGTAAAGAAAATGTTAATAAGATGTGCCAAAAATTGTCTCATGTCATGATTAGAATCTAGAAGCAAATGTTGCAATATGACCATGGTCACTCCAGAATAAACAACAAAGATCACCTAACTTTCCCACAACTGCATAGTGTTTTTATATTTGGCTTTGGCAAATAGTGACAAAACTATTGAGATTGCATATTGTTCATATTCAATACACATTTGACCAGTTCTTTAGCCATACTGATAGAAAAAATGTACTTTATAAAACAAACTGTAATTCTGCTACTGGTCAAAGATACATCTCCAGTAATGATTTTCAATCCTAACTTCGACTGTTTTACACCTGATGCAATAAGATGCAATCTTACACAACCATAGAGGGTGAAATTGGGCTCAGTCCTGCCTGTTTTTTGGGTGCTACAAGGCCCCTTAAGTGTCCAACATGGCATCTGCGGTGCACATGCAAACTTCCAATGGGAAGTGCACCAGACGCCATCTTTGTAAAGGGGTTAGCGCGCATGCACCTAACGTCCGCCGGCAGCATGCAGAGCAGGCAGATCATGACATGCAATGCTGATTTGATGCCAGCACTGCCATTTTGGAGTGCCATGCTCCAGCCTACACTCTCTCTTAACCTCACATAGCTGAACACGATGATAAGCAGCATGAAGGACCCCCCCACCAGTGCTACTTAAAGGAATTATCAACTATTTACATGTTATTTGCTGGTTTATTTCTTCTGGCTGTTACTGCAATTCTACGAGTTTTGGGTGCTTTCTATAGTTGGTTAAAGTTTCAATAGTCTACAGGGAGACTACAGGGTATGGCAGGTGCTGAAGTACTTTTTGGTGACTTAAAGGCTTTTGTACAGACCAGTTTCTCCTAGACATGGGTGGACCATTGAGCATGACTGGGAGAATGAGCAGAGGCCACGCAGAGCAGGACAGGCTGCTAGAAGAGGGAGGAGGAGGAAGGGGAGAAGAGCTCCAAGCTCTGTGAAAATCATTGTGCCAAGTTGGTGCTAGACTCCTCCATGCTCCTTGACATTGAACGCTGGCTTTCTGGCAGGCTTTTCAGTGTAGCAGGCATTTCATTGAGTACACCCATCAGCCTTCTTCTGTAGCCTGGCCCATCAAAGTCATCATCTGGGTCCTCTGCAGCAGAACTCTTGTGCGACCTCGCCCTCCGGTGAGCTGACACCTGTGCTATCCTTGCCCCCTGTCCTGGCTGCAGCGCAACTGTGCCAGGTGTCTCACCATGTGCAGATCCCGCCTCTATGCTATCCTCTAAATTACGTTAAGTGTCAGTATCTGAGCTGGTGGCTGCGACTGTGAAATCGAGTGAGGGTGTGCATTCATCTTCACTGTCTTCTTGCTCTTCCTCCACTGCCTGGGTAGGTTGCAGTTCTTGGTTATCTGAAAGTAAAAAGGGACGAGGGTAGGGTTGTGTTGTGGGGAGAGAAGAAAGTAAGACGTGCATGCTTATACCAACAGCAGCTTTTCTGTCAGAAGAGATTGTGGGATGTGAGAAGGAGGATAAGGAATTCATCTTCAATCGCTTCAGCTCCGCCGGTGGCCACGGCCTCAGCAATGGCCCTTCCCATAAAGGCTAGCATTGTCCCCTCCATGGGGGTTAGAACATGCAGGCGCTCCTCTCCCCTTCCGGTTAGTTCCTTCTGCCTCCGTTTGTGCGCCATCTTGTGCTGCAAGAGAGAGGAAAGTGTGTCAGTGAGTGTCGTGCAATCTGTGTGGATGATGCAGCTGTCATGGTTAAATAGCTGGCAGTGTGTACAAGCAGTGAGATATCGTTTTGAGACTTGCAACAGTGCTAAGTGTGTGAGGGTGAGGTGAAGCATATGAATGTTAGCTATGAGCCCTGATTGATAGAGATTGTTGGTAGGTGAGTGATGGGGGTGTGGTGCATTGAGCAATGGCTGAGGCTAGTGATGCAGTTGGTAGGATATGGCATTTGAAGATTCATTCACTGACCTTGATCACTCGAGTGAGATCATTAAACTTCTTCCTGCACTGCATTCATGTTCTTGGAGCTATACTCCTGGCATTGACCTTCTCTGCTATCTCTTGCCACTGCCTTCTGAGCATGTATCCCTGAGGGCACAGGAAGTCTCTCCTCCTCTTCCACCAAGATCTCTAGTGCAGCATCCAAAAACCTGCACTATCCCATGGTGAGCCATTGTTGATTGTTGCACAGCACACTATTCCCAATAATCTCGAGACCTCCAGCAGCCACAATGCACCTTCCCTTTAAGAGGTGCAGGCTAGCTTTAAGCAGTAACGATATTGTGCCCCCTGCTGACGCATGTAGCTAATGAACAGCACGGGGAGCACTGACTGCAGAAAATTATAATGAAGTTGGTGTGCTGCCTGCATTCCACTCAGTGGGTGTGGGTTAATCACGCATTGCAGCCCTGCACCTGTTTTCAGAGGCTAACCAATTCAACCCCATAAAGTTCTATTGGGCCATTTTTGCACGTATCTAAAGCTGAATTTTTGGTAAGCTTTACTTATATTTCTACTTTAAACAAAAATGTTGTAGTCAAAGGTCATTCATAAACTGAAGTATTATGCAAACGGTATCTTGCTGTTAACAAATGTATTCAGATGGAAATGTGAATTTTATTGAATCTTTACATTAGATATAAGTAAGAAACATCCTACAAATTAGTAACCCTCTGCTGGAAACTATATTTTCTTGCTCTATAAATTCCTACTTTGTAGCGAATCATGTAACAGGAGGCTTATGTTATTGTTATTGACCCGAAAACAGTACCACAGTGCATTATTATTGATTTTATTCTATACAACATGGGTTCTCTTTCCTGAATGCCTATGGTTTTGTCCCAAATTACTTGCCATGAACAGACACATGAACAAATTTTCAGAAGGTAAAAGTTAGTTTAACATAGAATCCATGATACATACATTACACCTTTAAATATAATCCCGTACGGCAGCATAATGATTAATAATTGGTCAAGTAACACTAAGCAAAGAAAAAATATCTTCTGCAATTGCCAACAGTGGGAACCAGCTCTTTGACCATTTCCAACTCTTGCCCCAGAGAGACTGCTATAAATAAGGTAATAAATCGGCACAAAATGGCTAATATGCACTCATTGTAGACTCCCAGCAAGACTGTGATGATTTGAAATGGTACACAAAGGAAAATCAATGAAGGTCACCCAGAAGAAGCGCTCCTATGAGATGCTGAAGGAATAAGAGAACCTGTACCTACAAGGATAAAATAGAACTAGGGGATTTGTTTCACACAGAGCAAAATAAACCACCTGCATAGTTATGTCATGAATTCATTGTGAATGGAGATGAACATCAAAATCTGGTCCCAATGGAAATCAACATCAGAATTCTCTCATTGGAATCTCACATTAGAATCCAGCCTCATTAGAGATACACAACAGAGTTCAGCCTCGCTGGACATACATAATCAAGTCCGCACCAAAGGCTACATGCTACATTTCACCAAAACAAATATGTGCGGAGAATAAAGATTTAAATATAACTACTTTTAATTATCCTGTGAGGTCCAGGCTTTTGCAAATTAATGTCAATTGTACTATGAATTTCTAAATCTTATGATCAAAACCATATGCATGTCCTAATTACTCTGAGATATGGAGAATTTGATTCTCAATGAAGGAATAGCATGGCTATGATTCAGGGCAGTCTGCCATGGTTAATGAGTTCTACTTACCTAAGGCTTTTTTCCCCATTACATAATGTTATATATGCATGAATGAATACTCTTATTTGTTTGTCTCAATCTAATACAGTGTGACACAAATAATAATCTATGTACTGCATAAAGTTATCACTTTGGGTTCACTCTTTTTAAAAAGTTCTTTTGTGTTTCTTTTTTCCATGCCATTATTCCAATAATTGATATGGAATACAAAAAGGAAGCCAATAATGTGCTTTCACAGCAACATTCTTGAACAACTAAATACAACAGGGCCAAAAGTGACAATCTCGGCACTTACTGTGCCCAGCATAAATGCGGGGTTTGTGCTTACTGATAACTTCCAGGAATTAGTGGGAGGGCACCTCACCTGCATGAGGCCAGTGGGCTTATATGCTTCTAGAAATGCATCTCAGGCACCTGAAAAGCTCATGCTGCTAGAAACTCCGGTGCCCACAATCTATCTGGGAAGGGGTGCCCAGCCTCTCCCTGAAGACCCATTCTGAGCACCATTGGCTCCTTGTGTAATACCCGATTGTTTTTTAAAATCTCCATCTTCAGGGGTCCAGCCTCCCAAGTGGCACCCCCTTACACCCTTCTGAAGACCGATAAGTCCCATCTGACTTGGTGTACTTGTTTCCAGTCTTACATTGGGTCTTTATGGGCATAGCGAGTCCCTGCCTCCATCCCCCTGACATAGTTGGCTTCATAAGCAATAGGCAGATACTCTGCCCCTAACAAGGCTAAGCGGGATTTTACAAATGTGGTCATAATCCGGCAGATCCAGGTCCTGGCCTTTATCCGAGCTGTTTCACTTGGAGTTACGGTGGGACGCCGGTGGAATGGCCAAAGAAATTCGATCCCAATTAGTGAGTAAGGAATTGTGCAATTCTTGGCAATTTTTCTTGGTCAACTTGGGGAGAGATTTTAACCCTACCCACTCAGCAGAAACACGGTGGGTGTGCAGTTAAAAATGAGCAGGTTACTTGCCCTCTTAGATCTGACCATTTTCAATATTAACCTGCACGGTTTTGCAAGCTGTTGAGATATCTGCCTAACATTTGAAGTCTCTGGAATGGGCACACTTTAAATGTTTCCTCATCTCCCTTAGGGGAAGGATTCCCTATGAACAGCAGTTGAACATGGATCAGTTGGTCCTAAGAGGGTAGGTAATCTGCTAAAGCAGCTTCACAAATTTATGCAAATTGTATATCATAGGGCCCCGATGCATTTTTTAACCGGACCCCAGAAAAAAAGCCACAGTCTCCCCTGCCGTGATCACTTCCCACTTCCCAAAGCCTTCTTGAAACCTCCTGCCCGCCACTTACCTGGAAGCTGGTGGGCAGCTAAGGGCTCCCTGAGCAGCCACTCTCCACACTCTTCACACCCGTTTTAGGTGGGACGTGGACCAGCGGTATTTAAATGAGGCCCGACGGTAAAAACTGCCATGACCTCCTATTGCCTCTGCTGGACGAAAAATAAACTCGCTGGGGCATATTCCCACAGGTAATTTCTTCCGAGTGAAAATCCGCTGCCTGAAATGTATGGAATCCATTACTGTGCTTAAGAGTTTCCAACCAAACTACTAGGAGTTTAGAGCGCACAATCTCACCCGACTTACATAAATCCAGAAAGTTTCGGCACAGGTTGGTGAATTTTCTTTTGTACTGAGTGGGCCACAAACTCCTTTGAGCGTGACCTTTTCGTTCATGAGCAAATTTTAAAACAACAACAACTTTTACAACAACGACAGCAACAGCAACCACTTAAAAGCATATATACGGTAATGCCATATTGCCACCCCACCATCTAAATCATAAGACAATCAGACAAGGTTCTATACAAGTTTAACATAACTTCTCTGCTTTTGAATTCTATTCCTCTAGAAATGAACCCCAGTGCTTTATTTGCACTGTTATGGCTTTTTTAACTTGCGTTGCTACTTTTAATTATTTGTGAATCTATACCCCTAGATCCCTTTGCATCTCTACTCCATTTAGATTCTTATTTTCCATGGAGTAGGCAACCTCCTTATTCCTCCTACCAAAATGCACCACCTCACACTTATCTATAGTGAAATTAATTTGTCATTTACATACCCATTCTGCAAGTTTGTTTACGGTAGAATTAATTAAAAGCTTTTAGTTCATCATGTACAAACTCTTTTTTTTTAATTACTTGTCAGAAATGACTGGGATATAAAAGAACTGCAAAATAATGCATTAACACTTCAGAAACTTCACTCCTTTAGACGGTTATGGATCGATAAACAATCCAAAAGCCGAAAGCCGTAAGCTGAAAGAGGCATATCTATTCATACAATTTGTATTAATTTTAAAGTTTTCAACATATTAGCCCATCCCTCATAATATAGCAATGGCTGCACAAGCAGCACAAGCAGCAGCTTTCCTATAGTGCTGACATGCTGTACGTCCACATAAGTAATTAGAATATTAATCACAATGCAACCAGACAACCCACAAATAATAAAGTGCTGTCGTTCTTTAGTTCACAGTATTAAAAGAATTGAACAAAACAGGTATCCGTATTTTCAACTTCAATCACTTCCATTAATAAACGTGGTCTTCTTGAACCATCACCCATGTAACATGTCAGAAATACAGCAATTATTCACAAGTGCAGAAAAACACATACACAATTTGCGTCACCGAATTAAAAACAAAAAGCAGGAAAAGCTATGATTTAACAGAAATAAACATTTGTCTTTCTTCCTGGACAGGAGAACCAATCAGACTGACTTGGAAATGTTTACTAATATGTTGACGTAAAGATGTTAATTTACGAATTTCACTTCTAATGTTTTTCTCTCAAACATTCTCCTCAATATTAATCCCTGCTCTTATCACGAAAAGTGTTGAATTATTTTAGGTACTTCCCAATTAAATCGTGGGAAACAAACTTCATTGTTCTCTCAATTTTTAATCTCCTATTTCAAACATTTATACCAAATCAAAATTGTGCATTAGCAGTTTAATCAAAGTATTTTCTGTGTCTTTCTCAATAAACAAATAGTAGTTTCTTCTAAAGTAGCTTCCTGCAATTTTTATACATCATTACATAACTCATGTTTCTATTAACACTCCACTAAACGTTTAAGAGGAAATCTATATTTACATTATCCCTGGGACTTGTTAGGACTATAGAACGACAGGCAAAATAAAATGGTTTGTGTTTTTCCCTTTTTTGGTTCTCTTCCTAAACGTCTTAATATTTTTCTGAAAAGCCAATATGTAACTCCTACAAATCCTCCCCGCCCTCCCCCTCCTCAACAGCATGGTTGCATGTTTGTATAAAGCTACTCACTTCAGTCAATTGTTCAAAATCAAATATTGATAAATTTCCATTTTAAAACATTTTAAGTAATTCAGAGCCTCTTTAAAAGCGTATGGACTTTAAGGCCTGATTGAAACTTGTTTAGATGAGGGGAAAATTGATTTTTGTTTCCGTTTCTTCCAAAATCATATTCGAAACTTGGGGGGGGGGGAAAAGTGTTTTTAACACTAATTTTTTGTGAAAAGTTCATTAAAAATCTTTAAATCCTTTCAAGTCGTTTTGCAGCTTTGATGGAAGAAGTTGCTCCAAGTTTCTCTTTTCCTTTTCAATGCTATCATTAAACATACAACAACAAAAGATAATAAACCTAATTCCAAATGGAACTCAAATAAGAAAGTGAATAAAGTGGTTAAGCTTCCTAAGAAGGTGGTGAGGTTATCTACCCCCAGCCTTGGCGATGAGTTGGGCTCAGTTTTGGAGAAGTCGTTCCCTCTTTTTCTGCTGCCGTTCCCTCCGTCTCTCTCAGACTCTGAGGTACAAACAGAGGCACAAACTTTTTCCCCTCTCTCATAACATGATTTAAATAACCCTGATAGACTCTTTCAAAAAGGGGACAACAT
>NC_140990.1:235277218-235423954 GCF_052327205.1 Somniosus microcephalus
GCAGCTCCGGTACACCAAGAGCAGACACAGAAGGCTCAAAGGCAATGGCCCAGTAATTCGGGTCCCAACGCATGAGTAAGCACCGTGTACTCACGCGTGGGACCGATGGAATTGCCGGTTTTCTGCATGCACAGCGCATGCACGGGAAACCGGCATTTCCGATCCTCTGAACCAAGGGGTTCAGAGGTCGAATGCATGCGCGCAGGAGTCTGCACGTACGCGCTGAAATTCCTTTTTTTTTTTTACAGGGTTGCCTGTGCGATAAGGCCTCCAGTTTTTACGCGAGAAAAAGCAGACGTAAGTACTTTGTTTTAAAAGGTAAGTGGTCTATTAATTAAAGTTAGAATTTTTTTTCCACAGGTTTATTATTTTTAAAGACTTTACAGTAAGGTAAGTGTATTTTTAGACCCGATTTGTTAAAACATTATTTTTTTCAAAAATTTGAATAATTGTTTAAATTAGTTTTTTTACAGTTATTAATAGTTCATTTAATTAGTGGGATGTTTTTTTAACTTTTATTTGAAGTTTAAGTACTGTTTTGGGCGCCCGTAGTTTTCATGAGTTTGACAGTTCTTACTATCAAACTCATGAATGAACTTTTGCAACCTCCGATTGGTTGCCCAGTACTCACGTGATCCCAGCCGGCTCATCGAACTAACTACGCCGTTGGATCATGCAAGCACAGCGCGCCGGGAGCTGAACCGGGCCACTGACAGGAAATCCATGCAGGGCCAGGCTTCAACTGTCGACGCGATATGTAAGTGTAGGTCGGGGGCTTGCACCCGCGGGAAGCCCCCGACACCAATTTCTGGGCCAAAGAATCAGAGCACGGGGGATTCTCCCGCTGTCCAGCTGAAAGGTCAAAGTTCAAGGGAGGAAAGCAAACCCCTCCCGGCGTTACACAACAATCCATCAACCATGAGAACACACACTTCCAGAGCTGCAATTGCGATCGGTTCTGAGTTTGCAGGACTCACAAACGAGTCTGTCTGGATTCCCGGGGCCACTGTGTATTAGACCCCTCCCCCGCTCCAGCTGCTGTCCAGTTCTCTGTGTGGCATTTCAATTGAAGTGCGCGGGAGCTCGGAGATTAGCGCACGCACGCAGCCACACACCTTAGAGGGAACAGTGGTGTGAACCTTCTCTTGACGTTCAAAGGATTCTAAGTCAGAAGATTGTGGGTTCCAGAGACTTGAGCACAAAAATCTAGGCTGGCACTCCAGTGCAGTACTGAGGGAGTGCTGCACTGTCAGAGATGCCATCTTTTGGATGAGACGTTAAACTGAGGCCCCCATCGGCCATCTCAGGTGGACGAAGATCCCATGGCACTATTTTGAAGAAGAGCAGGGGAGTTAGCCCAGTGTCCTGGCCAATATTTATCCTCAATCAACATCACTAAAAACAAATCTGGTCATTAGCATATTGCTGTTTGTGGGAGTTTGCTGTGCACATTTTGGTTGCCGCGTTTCCTACATTACAACAGTGACTACACTTCAAAAATACTTCATTGGCTGTAAAGCGCTTTGGGATATCCTGAGGTCGCGAAAGACACTATAGAAATGCAAGTCTTTTTTTTTTCCTCATGAGCAGTATGGTAACTCCGTATTAAAGCTGTGTGTGAATTTCTTCTTTCCTCCTGGCCACAACATGAACAAGCACCATAACCTACCAAATGGTGGTTCAAGTAGTTCCGAGCTCTTTGTCTTCCTGCAACATAATTGTGGTAATTATCTAACCCTGATATATGAGAGTGTGTTCATATACTTGGCCTCAAGGTAATGGTATCCAGAAACTGCTGTCACAGAGTTTCCTCATTTGCTATATGACAAACATCCATTTTCACCTATTGAAGGGCTTATGTAGAATAGTGTCCTATGTACTAGCTACCTTGAAGTTCTAGATGTCCTTGTCCAATGCTAGTACTAGGCTTACTCATCACTCTGGAGAGAAGTCAGCTTCCTGATAAGCTTCTTTACTAAAACCCTTCACGTAAGGACTTAATCCAAGTACTCACAAGAAGGGTTTCGGTAAAGAGGCCTGCCCACAGAAAGGATGACTCCTCACCAGGGAGCTCCGCAACTGATCAGAATAGTATTTGTTTGGCACTGAATTGTTACAAATGTCTGGGCAATTTTATTGTGCTTTAGCCAACTCTTGTTAAGTAACCTCTCCAATCCTATTTTTTTCTGATACCTGATATATATTCTGATATTCATCTTTTAGCATTCTTCTTCAAAGCATTATAATGGTACACAATTGTTTGCAAATTAGCTGCACAGGCTAACGAATCAACTGGTAATTCCTGTATTTTCTTGTCTTTCCATTGGTGAATATTTCTGAGCTGTAAGTCCTGCAGTATTAGGTTTGTGTTATCATAGACAGTTGCGTGTTTTTGATAGATGAAATGCAAACAAAGCACGTACCACTTTGGAGAACATGGTCTTATGTCAAATTTAAACTTAATAGAGAAGACCATAAGTATATTTTATTGAGAAGATGTGATAAACAGCAAATAATTTGAATGACTGTCTATTACAGTGGTGTCAGTGCCACATGCCCGTTAGATCATTTAATGACAATCCACATTATAAATCTTTGGCTTCTGTCACTATTGTGACAGTTTAAGAGTAAATGGATCTCTGATTTATTGCATTTGTACAAGCTAGTCTCCTGGGGGAAAAAATGTTTTTTCTGACACTGAAATCTTTGTAAAAGATTAGAACTTGGTGGTGCAATCAAATGCACGAATACATGTTACAGATGTAACAAATTCCAGAAAATTAAAAAAGATGCTGGTTAAAATGGCCATTTGAAAATTACACAAAGAGAAGTAATAGTTACTGGTCTGCACAAGGTCTGCTGATGATCTTCATTTTCACAAATGGTCTTGATGATGTAATTCAAAGCGAGATAGCTAAATTTGCTGATAGTGCAAAATTGCGTGGGAAGGCAAATTGTGTCACAGAAGCAGCTATTATTCAAAATGACTCTAGAGGGAGTTGGCACTTGGATAAATGATTGGCAAATGGGTTTTAATGTTCAGAAATGTAAGATAATGCATATTGAAACTAACAATTTTAAATATGAAACATCAATCCACCATTAGGCCATTACCATGACAGCATTAGACATCAATGTTATTGCTGTCAAAGTATATATCAAATTCAAGTATTTGTAATGTATAAAGCCCCCTGGTGCTTTGAGTTGGTGTGAATAATTTTCCAGCCCTGGTGCATATATATAATAGAATGGTGTTAGTACCATAGAAATGCTTAAACTAATAGCATGAGTTCATACTTAGTTTTTTTTTGTCTTTTATGTCTTCCAATAGTTGTAACAAATGTTCTGCTGTACTTTATGCTGTAGCAAGATACTATCAAACATATTACCTGTGCCCTTATTTTAAAAAATGTCAGAAAATTCATTTAAACTATAATGTGATATACAAGCATTAAAAGAAATGATCTTATTCCAAGGAGGAGGCAGTTAACTTGAAATTAAGTTCTAAAAATCACAATTTCTAACAACATTGCAATAAAAATATTTATTGGTACTCAGTGATGACTTTCACCAGTACTCATACATCTTGGTCAATTCAAATCAAGCAAATCCTTGTCAAGGTAAGAGCTGGTTGCCTGAGTATGACAGTTGGAGGTGACTCACACTCATTTTGAAATTCAGTACCAGTCAAGAACACATTCAGAGCTGAATTTCAACATCACCGACTCCTCTGGATGAGCAACCAGGAGCAAAATATTGCGAGTCCTGCTGAATCAATGGAGATGCTCTCTGCTAGACCCCAGGGATAACAACAACGGAGTAGCTCACTACTGCCTTTCAGAGCAGAGACATGGGTTGCCATGGAGCCACTGGGAGGCAAGTTCATGCCCTGATCTTTCTATTGCAAACTTATTCTAAAATTTCCTGGCGATATAATTTAAATATACCGCAGCGAGCATAACGGTGAATCAGGGCAATCAATGGCTTACCCCATCTGTATCATTGAACTAATTAAGCTGATCAATATTGGCATGAATTGAATTAAGGAAAAATTAACAAGCCTCAAGCATGATGAGAGATTAGAAGCAATGTTGTTTTTCTGAGTAATAAGGAACAAGGTACCAGCAAAAGCAATTGATGCTGTGTTGATTAACTTCTTCAAAAAGAGTTGGATCAGTATATGGATTGGAAAGTTACGGATAGAGGTATAGTGTAGGATCATATACTTTGTAGGACGTGATATTCCTATAATGGTGGGGGTTGGATAGGCAATGTTTATGGAAGGCATCCGGTCACGGTAAAATTGCAGCGATGTGGAGATGGATAGGTACTCTGGAACTTTGTATGATTGCTTTTGGGAATCAGGGATTATCTATACAGAATTTTCTGTCAGCAAATTAAGTATGAGAGACAGATTATACAGAGTCTGTAGAAGGAACAGGCTTGATAGGCTGCATGGTCCTTTCTTGCCCAATCTCCTGGTATGCTTTCTCATGTTCTTATGTTAAAACAAAAACTGCAAGTTTCTTTTATCATTTAATTTCACTTTATTTGCCTTTCCAAAGATTAGAAGCCATTAGATAAACTGAGCAGCAACAAAACTATGCTAATGGTGTTCTTTACAAATTCTTGTTGGTTAAATTTGCTGCTCTAATTTCTAAAGCATTCTACAGCTTTCCTGAATTATCATCTGAGGATTTTCAAGAGGTTTAGGCCGCGAGGTTCGGCACCTAAACAGCGGCAGTTAAAGCCGGATTCGACAAAAATTGGCAGCCGCCTCGCTTCCGCCCACTTCTGCCACAGCCCACGCTGGTTGCCACCTTGGTGAGGGCGATAGCGTGGGCGAGACGTGTGTGCACCGGCAGTATACAGAGTAGGCAGATCGTGACGTCAGTCAGTGTGTAACGCTGATTTGACTCACGACCTGGCACTTTAGACGCCGCCGTTCCATTCAATGCCCTCTCCTAAGCATGCTCATCTGCATGAGGGACCCCCGCACCAGGGCTGTTTAAAGGGATACATCCAAATTGCAGGTAAGTTGATTATTGCTCTTGTACTGGCTCTTGCAGAGTTTGTATGAATACTGGGTTGCTGGAAGACATTTCACAAGTTGTTAAAGTGTGCAGGGAGTGCTGCTAGATGTTGGGAAGGCATTGGCTGTTACTGGAAGGCCTCTCAGTAAACCACTTGCTCCCGGTCATGGGGGGGGTCGATTTTAACTCAGGTGAGGGGAATTGTTGGGTTCCCCGAATTTGGTGTTTCCCACACGAATCTAAATGGGTGTGAGATTGATGTAATTTTAACTCAATTGGCCAATTGATTTCCAACGTGTGGGAACCCTTGGCAAAGGAGTATTTCCAGTCAGAAAGTTGCATAATATGACGTCATTATTGCTGCTGCATTTAGGGGCTGCAACAAGCCTTGCTTCTTCTGCAGGCTGCCAACCTTTTGGCATTTGCTGATACACTGAGCTGGAAGCAGAATGGCAAGAGAAAGACCAAGGTCTACACCCCATTTTGACGACGTTGCCCTGCAGGCTTTAGTGGAGGGAGCAAGAGCTCACAAGGAGGTGCTCTTCCCTTCATCAGGGAGGAAGATGCCTCCCCAGCAGACAAAGGCTGCGTGGGCAAGTGGCAGAGGAGGTCAACTCCTTATCGGCTACCCGCAGAACCTGGATACAGTGCAGGAAGAGATTTCATGACCTTCAGCACACTGGAAAAGTGAGTATGAAGTTCCCATCACTCTCAATCTGATCTCCATTGCCTCTCCTCACCAGCACTCAGCTATAGCAATCTCTTCCTCCACATCCCACTTGACACTGACATCCATGCACCCTTACCCATTCCCTCTCTCTCTATGCTCACATTCACCTAACTATTCGATTATGCAGCCCTCACACTCCCTATCACTCTGATGCTATGAAAACAACTGACAACACACAGGGAGGGCCCTTGGTCTTGCCACCTCACTCCATCTTTGTCTCCTTCTAAGCATCTATGCTATGGATTCTCTACACTCACTCCTTCATTCTCACTCAAACTCCACTTGTCTCCCTCATTGCAGGAAAAGAGAGCCCACAATAAGAGGGAAAGAGCAAGGACAGGAGGAGATCCACCATCAGTAGCCCACCTCACCCCCTGGGAGGAGGCGGTCCTGGAGGTCGTAGGACTGGAGGATGAGGTGCAAGTGGGGGACGGACAGACAGGTGCATCACAGCAAGCTGGTGACAGAATAGTTTTCCATCTCTCTCATTGACATTGCATGAGTCGCTGATAATGATTCTGAAGCTATAACAGATGGACCTATGGTCATCTGCAATATTCAATGTGCATGTAACCTTAACCTCACATCTCTAACTCTTTCCTTTACTCCCCACAGGACCATCGAGAGCCCCCGTCCCCACTGTCCAGGAGGAAGAGCCTAAGCTTCCAGACTCCTCAGAGGAATCTGCAGCCTCTGAGGGCGCAGTGTCAGCAGAATTCAGCGCACCCAGCACCAGCGCAGACACTCACACCTCAGTGGGACCTTCGGGACATAGAGTAGTGTTGTCAACTGGTGTATCACAGCTCACAAGTGAGCATCAGCAGATTGTGGAGACAGGGACAACAGTGGAGAGTGCTAGTCGGAGGGCGCAGGACTCTGCCAGCTCGGCTCAGCTGCATGTCGACCCTCGGCTTCTGGGTCCATCCATAAGATCAGCGGGGCTGGAACTCCAGGAACAGATGCAGGAGTCTCTGGCAGGTTTTGTCTCCAGGGTCGATGTGAGTGTGGAGCGAATGGAGGCGTCCATAGCGAACATGAGCAGAACCTTTGTGGAGTCATTGGCGCATGAATGCATCACAATGGAATGGATGGCAACCTCCATGGAGGAGAAAAGTCGCCAGGGTATGGAAAACATGGTGAGTGTTCATAAGAATGACATCTCTTGAGGAGCGATGGGCATCTATTGAACAGGGAAACCAGACCTTCATGGAAGTCCTTCTGAGTAGGACTGCCAGTGCAGATACGGGTCCCCATGGCCCCCTGATGTGCAGCAAGGTGCTCTCAAGCCACTTCCAAGCGCTGGCCCCTTCTGGCCTGTGCAGCTTCAGGTGGGTGAGCAGCAGCCTGGTGCTCCTGTTGCTGCTGCTGTTGTTCCTGGTTCTGCTGGTGCCGCGGCTGCTGTTCGAGCTCATCTAATGCCCAGAAGGGAAGGAAATAAATGGCTCCCATGCTTCTGGTATATGCCTCCGTTGAGGAAGCGCTGAGTGAAGGTGGCGAGCGGGGTTTCCCAGGAGGTCACACTGGAGATGTGTGTGAGTCTCCAACCTTCCACAGATGTGGTTAAGCCTGGTAAAAGTTGCCCCAGGCCTGAAACAACAAAGTCCTGCCACCTGCAAATGATGACTGATCAAATCTCCTCTTTAATGGTTGACCTGCAGCTGATAGTCAGCAAGCCAATAGTGCTCATGCCAGGTTTCACAGGCGTGAGCCCCACCAGGCGTGTTTTACATGGGAAAAGGGTTAAAAATGCAAGGGCCTGTTAAAATGGGATTATAAAGGCCAATTATTGCTGATTAAGGGCCTTAAAGACCAGTCCCGCCTGTTGGAGGTAGGACTGATTCGGGACCATCAGACACGCCTGGGTTAAAATGGCTCGGTGTCAGGAACCAAGGGGGAGGGGGGTCCCGACCCCCAGTTTCTGCGATTTTAACCCCTCACACGCCTCAAAGCCTGCCTCATGGCTGAGTTAAAATCGACCCCGGGGGCTCTAGTTACAGTCCCCTTCATGCTGCAGCATGACAGGGAGATGGAGCGGAGGCAGCAAAGAAGACAAGCTGCTCGCAGAGGGAGGGGGAGGAGGAGGGCTCTCAGCGGGAGGCCTTACCCATCGAGGGTCTTCAGGGAACATTTCTCCTACCTGCACCTAAGCCTGTGTTCGGCGGCTCCACTTCACCAAGGAGTTGGTCACAGAACTCTGCCACCTCTTGGAACCAGACCTGCAGCCTCAGAGCAGGGCAATAACGGCGCTGCCAGTGGCTCTCAAGGTGCCCGTGGCCCTGAATTGTTTTGCCAGCAAATTGTTCCAGTCTGCCACAGGCAACATAGTAAACACCTTGCAGTAGGCCGTCCATCGCTGCATCCAAGAGTTCACAGAGGCTCTGTACGCTAGGAGAGGGGCTTCATTGGCTACTCTCTAAATAGAGAGAAACAGAAGGAACGCGCACGTGGCTTTGCAGGATATCGGGCTTCCCCACGTTGCAGGATGCCATCGACTGCACACATGTGGCTTTGCCGGCGCTTCATCTCAATGGTGAGATGTTCCATAACCGTAAAGGGTACCACGCACTTAATATGCAACCACACCCAGCACATCATGATGATGAATGCCCACTATCCTGGCAGCAGTCATGATGCCTTCATCCTGTGCCAGTCCAGTGTGCCAGCAATCTTCCAGCCACCATGTCAAACCCGAGGGTGACTGCTCGGAGACAAGGGCTATCCACTCTGCACCTGGTTGATTACTCCCCTCCACAACCTCACCACTCGTGGCCAGCTCTCAATAATGCAGACCATCAGAGTGCTCAAACAACAGTTCCGCTGCCTTCCAATACTCGCTGGAGTGGGTGCCCCAATTCGTGGTGATCTGCTGCATCCTCCACAACTTGACCACCATGAGGGCATAGACCTTGCCACCACGGGTTCCACGACTACCTCAGAAGGAGGAGGAGAGGAAGAAGGGAGGAGCCAGCCTGTAAATCCCCATTCCGGACAGGCTATCCGTGAGCGTATCATCAGACACCGGTTGCCCAAATGAAACCCCAGATCCCTCTTGCTCACCACTTCCCCAGCTTACCATCCCTCTGTCACGCAACATCACAGCATTCTCTTGGCCACAGTGCTGAAATGAAAGTACCACAAAACAAACATTTGAAACATAATTTATACATCAATCAATTAAATATTACATAACAAAGTCAACTAATCACCCTTGTGCATTCCCTTAGTGCCTGTTTTCCGTGTGCCTGCTTTCTGGGTCCCTTCCACTTGTGCTGCAATGGAAGCTTAGACATCACCCATCAGACCCTGCATCATGGTTGGGTCCACAAGTGCACGAATGGAGTTGCCCATCACTTCCATCCTGGAAATCATGGGCTCCAAGCTCTGCGCAAAGCCCCATGCAAAGTTGGAGCTGGATTCCTCCACACTCTTTGACAGTGAGAACAGGCTCTCTGGCAGATCTACCAATGCACCAAGCATTTCTGTGTGCATGCCCATTGCCCTTCTTCTGAAGGCTGTCCCATCGAAGTCCTCATGAGTCCTCTGCAGCAGAACCCGTGTGACGGCACTCTCCGGGGAGGTGGCACCTGTGCTACCCTTCCCCCACGCACTGGCTGCAGGCCACTCGTGCCTAGTACTCACGTGCAGATCCCCCTCTATACTACCCTTTAAAGTACGCGTAGTGCCAGTTTCTGAACTAGTGCCTGTGAGTATTTGATCAAGTGACGGTGTTTCTCATTCTCCATCACTCTCCTCTTGTTCTTCCTGCATTGGCTGGGCTGGTTGGAGTTTCTGGGTCTCTGAAAGGAGAAAGGTACAAGGGTAGGGTTGTGGTGGGGAGAGGGGGAAAGCAAGAGCTGCATGCTTACACCATCAGCAGCTTGTAATTGAGAAGAGATTGTGAAATGAGGGGGAAGTGGGATGTGAGAAGGAGGATTAGGTGTTAGTATACCATCATCCTCAATGGTTTCAGCCATGCTGATAGCCACGGCCTCAGTGACGGCCCCTCCAATAATGTCTAGCACAGTCTCCTCAAGCTGGGTCACGATATGCAGCCATGCCTTTCCCACACCTGTTAGCTGCTGTTGTCTCCTGTTATATGCCACATGGCCCTGCAAAAGAAAGGAAAGTGTGTCAGTGAGTCTGGTGAAATGTGTCTGGGTGATGTGCCTGTCATGGTTGAATAGCTGGCAGTGTGTGCAAGGTGTGAGATGTGGATTTGAGGCTTGCAGCAGTGGTAAGTGTTTGAGGGTGAGGTGAAGCTATGAATGTGAGGTATGAGTCGTGGTTGTTGTGTATGTCCCTTTAAGGGAATAACTGGTCTCAGACTGCAGTACCGGCAGTGACCATCCCTGTATAAAAGGCCCTGTCAGGCTTCTGTAGTTTCAGTTTCCAGATTGTCTCCATTCAGTAAAGACTTGTTAAACCAACTCCTGCATTCCGTGTCTCCATTAACACATGGATTGAATACTGGTGACGAGTAAGAAACGAACTTACCTGCAACTCGGCAGCAGCTCAGGCGATGTTATTGAAGGTCGAAGCCAGAAAAGAAAAAAAAAAAATCCAAAGAAACTCGAGAAACGGGCGTCGACCGTGGGCAACCGCCCTCCAAATCATCGGATTGAAAACTTGCAGGGGAGACTGTCAAGAGCCAGGCTTGGTTCCCCAGTCTGTGGTTTCCCAGCTAATCGGGCTGGTGGCAGGTAGTGCACTGATCCTTCCTGGGCTGCGGCGGGCTAGAGCTCGATCGGGTGGCTCTGCAACGGGGCCGGGCAGCGAGTCGGGAAGCAAAGAGAGAGAGAGATGGTGGAGCACACAGGGCGCGGCCGGTGCTTCGCAGCCGGGCAGCGTTCGGACCTAAGAAGAGGGAGGGAAGTGTCCCAGAGGGTCCGTTCCACGACGGGAATAGTTAAAAATAAAAATACCGTGGAGAGCAGCGTTGACAGCAGTGGCAGCGGCGGGAAAGCGCGGGAGGCGCCATCTTAACTCGGCGAGGAAGAAGGAAAAGCACGGGAGGCGCCATTTTGATCCATCGGGGACGAAGGAAAAGTGCGGGAGACGCCATCTTAGATTTTCAAGATGCCAAAGACTGGCGATATCACTGCCTTCGATAATGCAATAGAAGACTGGACCACGTATGTGGAAAGAGTCGAGGTATACTGCGAGGCAAACGAAATAGCCGAGGGGAAAAAGGCATCGGTATTGCTAAATTTAATGGGCTCAAGAATGTACGGCCTATTGCGGGACCTAATTATTCCAGCCAAACCGAAGGCGAAGAGTTTTAACGAAATTGTTGCTATCCTACAGGAACACCTAAATCCTACACCGCTGCTGATAGCAGAAAGATTTAAATTCCACAGGAGAAATCAGCATAAAAATGAGAGCAATGCTGATTACCTTACGGAACTATGCAAGCTATCAAAGCACTGCCAGTTCGGAGCAGGACTGGCAGATACCTTACGGGACAAATTTGTCTGTGGACTCCTGAGTGAAGGAACCCAGAAGAGGTTACTCTCAGAGAAAGAGCTGACGCTAGATAAGGCTTTCAGCATGGCAGTACCGTACGAAGCAGCAGCAAAGGGAGCTGCGGAAATACAACAAAAGCCACAGGAATACGGCACCCACGAAATGACACAGGGATTTGCAAAATGTTATCGCTGCGGCAGAACAAACCATGACCAGAAGGACTGCTGGTCCAAGGACAAAATATGCAGGCAATGCGGAAAGATGGGACACATTGCATGAGTTTGCAGGTCTGAGAAGAAGACCAATGACAATAAAAAGGCTACTAAGGAACCGTACAGGAAAGTACAAAAGATGACGGACAGTAGTTCCGAAGACCAGATGAGCGATAGTGAATCCGGGAACAAGAGACTAAGCTGTCTCAAACTTCACAACGTAATCGCAAAAGAGGATCACCGAACCATTTGGGTCACCCTCACGATAGCAGGGTTTCAAGTCAAAATGGAATTGGATACAGGATCAGCTCTAACTGTCATGAATCGACGAGACTACGAGCGGCTATTCTCACACATACCCTTGAGAGAGACATCCATTGTCTTGAGGACGTATACGGGGCAAAAAGTATACCCCAGAGGAAAAATAAGGGTGCCTGTCGAATACAATGGCAAGAAAATACGGAAATTGTATCTCTACATTCTGCAAGATGGTGGACCACCGTTATTGGGACGTGAATGGATCAGAAAGATAAGTTTAGACTGGCACTCCATTCAGGCACTGACGGTGGCTGGTAAAAAGGATGACGGCGTCACTCCTGGACGTTTGTCAACAATCTTAGCTGACGCCAAAGAGGTATTTCAACAAGAACTGGGCACTCTTAAAGGCGTAACCGCCTCGATAAAAATAGAGGAGAATGCAGTTCCCAAGTTTTTCAAAGCAAGACCGGTACCATATGCAATTCACCCAGCCGTCGAGGCAGAGCTAGAGAATCTGGAGAATGCAGGCGTGTTATCTAAAGTAGACTGGAGTGAGTGGGCGACACCCATCGTTCCTGTCATGAAGAAAACGTTAAACAATAAGTCTGAGGAGCCAAGGAAGGTTCGCATCTGTGGGGACTTCAAGGTGACAGTGAACCCAATCCTTCATACAGTACAATATCCTCTTCCAAGGATAGAAGATATCTTCGCCTCACTGTCCGGAGGGAAGCGTTTTACAAAAATTGACCTAGCGCAAGCATATTTGCAGATGGAGGTTGAAGAATCCTCTAGGAAGTATCTCACGATAAACACTCACAAAGGTCTTTACCAGTATCATCGACTGGTATTCGGAGTAGCATTAGCTCCGGCGATATGGCAAAGAGCGATGGAACAAGCCCTGCAAGGGATTCCGAGGACTCCGTGTTACTTGGACGACATCATAGTGACAGGTGAAGATGACAGTGAACACCTTGCCAACCTAGAGCAGGTGCTCACTAGACTACGTGAACATGGGCTACGAGCCAATCGCCCCAAGTGCGAGTTTTTTAAGAAACAGATATCGTATTGTGGCCACGTGATTGATGAAGAGGGGTTGCATAAGTCCCCTGACAAAATTGAAGCGGTAGTTAAGGCTCCAGCGCCTGAAAATGTGTCACAACTGAGGTCATTCCTCGGATTGGTGAATTACTACCATAAGTTTTTGCCGAATTTGTCCACAATTCTGCATCCACTGAACACCCGACTACGAACGGGAGTAGCATGGAAATGGAGCAATGAATGTAAGCGGGCCTTTCAGAAGAGTAAGGACCTAATCACTTCAAGAGAAGTATTGGCTTACTACAACCCATCACTACCGATAAGACTGGCGTGTGATGCGTCTCCCTACGGCATTGGGGCGGTACTGTCACATAAATTCCTTGATGGTTCTGAGAGGCCGATAGCTTTTGCGTCACACTCGTTAACTTCAGCCGAGCGTAACTATGCCCAGATTGACAGAGAGGCCCTCAGCCTGGTGTGGGGGGTGAAGAAGTTCAATCACTACCTGCACGGTCAGAAATTTACTCTACTAACTGATCATCAACCTCTCATCTCCATTTTCAACCCTCAGAAGGGCGTACCGATAATGACGGCACAACGGCTACAGAGGTGGTCCCTTTTCCTAGGGGCACACCAATATGACATCTAGTACAAAGGAACTAAACAGCATGGGAATGCTGATGGATTGTCACGCCTACCGTTGCCAACGGTGGAAGAAGAACTGGCAGTGGATCCAGTGGAGTTATTCCACTCGACTATTGTCGAATGTCTCCCTGTGACAAATGCAAACATAGAAAAGGAAACACGAAATGACCCGACACTCTCCTGGGTCTATGATTTAACGGTGAAGGGATGGCCAGCACATGGCGAACCACTGCTGCCAGCATTCTCGCCGAGAAGAGAACAGCTGTCAGTGTGCAGAGGAACCTTGATGTGTGGATCCAGAGTAGTAATTCCACCCAAATTGAAGGATAGAGTGCTCAATGAGCTTCATGAGAGTCATCTGGGAGGGGTAAAAATGAAGAACTTAGCCAGAGCGTTTGTGTGGTGGCCGGGAATCGATAGAGAAATCGAAGAGATGACCAAGAGCTGTACAGGATGCCAGAAGGTCCAAAACGCCCCACCACAAGCCCCTCTACATCCATGGGAGTGGCCCTCATCTCCATGGCAAAGGGTGCACATTGATTTTGCTGGTCCCTTTATGGACTCGATGTTTTTAATTGTGGTGGATGCACATTCAAAGTGGCCAGAGGTAATAAAAATGTCCTCAACCACCACAGAAAAAACTATCACAGTCTTACGAACCATATTCGCCAGGAATGGGCTGCCTGAACAGATTTGCTCTGTCAATGGACCACAGTTTGTGTCTGAAGAGTTCCAGAGGTTCTTAAAGAACAATGGTGTTAACCATTACACATCCGCCCCATATCATCCAGCCACTAATGGATTGGCCGAGAGGTTTGTTCAAACATTCAAGAAGGCTATCAAGGCAATGTGTAATGAAGATATACCCCTACAACACAAGGTGGATAACTTCTTGTTTGCCTACCGGAATGCGACACATGCGGTTACCAACCAAACTCCAGCCATGATGTTCTTCAATCGAAGACTACGATGCCGCTTGGATTTGGTTAAGCCAAACGTCAGAAGAGATGTGGAGAACAGGCAGTTTCAGAATATGAACGAAAGGCCGACCAGGAGTTTTAAGATAGGTCAACCAGTTTTGACCCGGGACTACCGCACAGAGAAATGGCAGCCAGGAACGATCTGTACACGGCAAGGACCTCTAATGTATACCGTGGACGTTGGAGAAAGCATTGTAAGACGCCATGCTGACCAGATTCTAGAGTCACTGGAAAACCTCAACTCCACACCACGATCTGATACACCTGGTGATGAAACCGAAGTACCAATTGCATCTACCGCAGAATCGGTGATATTGGAAGCAGACGAACCAAACAACGACATTGATCCCGACTCAACCTTGCCAGAAGAACCTGATATCCCAAAGAGGCGTTGTAGTGGCGCTGCTTAGTTTCCAAACAGGCAGGCCACTGGGCTGTGGGGCTTTTAACATCGAGTAGACGCGTGTCGAAATAAAACGTTCCCAAACGTAGCTTTGTCTTTTAAACGGTTTACTATAACACTTAACAAACAGAATTACAAAGCAAACACGTATAAACGAACACGGTCAAAAACTGTACTGCTCCAAACCTCACAGCTTCTGCCTCTTTCACCACGTGCAGTTTAAAACTGTAAGATGGCTGCACCCATGTGTGGCTTAGGGACTGTTCCATTGTGGCAAGAATGAAGGGGGTGTCGGACTATACTACTGGAGCAAGAAAATAGGGGGTTTCTTAATACAATAAGTCGTTCAGGTAAATTAACTGTATTATGCCATTTAGCCACTATTTTAAAGTATTTTCTTAAGCTTTTATGGCTCTTACATTCCGGCCCTTAATTGACTAGGCACATGAAGCATATCAATTACTCAAACATTAAGAGTCATAAACTAATGAGTTCAACATATTTACAATACAAGTGTCCACTTTTTTCTTTCGTTCAGGAGCTTTTCACGCTGCTTCTTGTAGCAGGCAGAGCTTTGTGATCGGTCTCTCCAGGGTACTGGTCTTGGTTTGCAAACAGACGTGACGAACGACGCCTCTGGAGTCTGGCATGGTCTTAATTATTTTTCCCATCAACCAAGAATTTCTAGGGGCTGAATCGTCCACAATTAAGACAATGTCTCCGACGATGAAGTTCCTCTTTATTTTGGACCATTTTTGACGCTCCTGTAGCAGAGGTAAGTATTCTCTTGTCCATCTGGTCCAGAAGAGGTCTGACATATACTGAACTTGCCTCCACTTCCGACGGGCATACAGATCTTCCTTTTTGAAGACTCCCGGGGGCATGGCTGGCTGTGTTTTCAACAACAACAGGTGGTTCGGAGTCAGGGCTTCGAGGTCATTGGGATCATCTGATGTCTTAGTTATCGGTCGGTCATTAATGATGGCTTCGACCTCGCACAGAACGGTTTGGAGTCCCTCGTCGTCCAGCGCTTGCTGCTTCAGTACAGAACTGAGTAGTTTTCTTACGGTGCGTATCTGTCTTTCCCAGACACCTCCGTGGTGGGATGCAGCCGGAGGATTGAAGATCCACTTAATTCCTGTTTGCATCATGGCTTCCTGTATTTTAAGCTGATTCCAACCTTCAATAGCTTCCCGTAGTTCTCTCTCCGCTCCGACGAAATTAGTGCCATTATCAGAACGCATAATGGACACCTGTCCTCTTCTACAGACAAAGCGCCGCAAGGCGTTAATACAGGAATCAGTGTCAAGCGTGTGTGCCACCTCAATATGAACTGCTCTGATGGTCAGACAAGTGAAAAGCACACCATATCTCTTGACAAGGCTCCGTCCTCGCTTTACCTCGAAAGGCCCGAAATAGTCCACCCCTACATTTGTAAATGGGGGCTTGTCTGGTAACAAACGGTCTTCAGGCAGGTCTGCCATTTTCTGCTCCCCAGCTCTAGCGTGTAACCGTCTGCAAACAATACATTCAGAGAGTATTTTTCTTATTACGGAATTAGCTCCTGGAATCCAGTATCTTTGTCTTAGCTTCGCAAGCACGTGATTCCTCCCACTGTGTCCAATACTCTGGTGTATATGCTGAAGAATGAGAGTAGCAACCCGGAGGTCCTTAGAAAGGATAGCAGGATGCTTGGCCTCCTCTGGCATAGCAGATTTGTTTAGTCTCCCTCCCACCCTCAGTACTCCATCTTGCAGTGTAGGGTCCAGCTTGTAGATATGACTACCTTTCTTGATTGGAGTATTTTGCTGTAGAGCTTCGGTTTCTTCTGGGTATCTTTGTCTTTGACTGAAGCAAACTATCTCCTTCTCAGCCTTGGCCAAATCCTCCACGGTCAATGAATTCTTGCTCAATGTGGTCTTGTGCTGATGCATATACTGCTGTAGAAGCATTCTCTGTTTATCAGGGTTACTTTCAGACTGACTGATAGTGGCTCGGTACTCTTTTCTCTTACCGCTCAGGTGTAGCAGCAACTCTTTCAACCTTAGAAACCGTGCAACTGCTTTCCTCAACTGGTGCCATCCTGAGAAATGGTTAACAAGCTTGTTCACTGTGTCAAAGTTCTCTTTCGTAGTTATGAAATTTACTGTGACTGACCTCTTGACTTCGACGTCGTCTTCAGTAATCTGACTTGGCATATCTGGTCTTTCTGGCCATGATCTCTCTGTTTCCAGCAGATAACTTGGGCCTTGTATCCAAGTTTCACTCCTCATGAAGTTTTCAGCCTTCAATCCCCGTGAGGCTTGATCTGCTGGGTTTAATGAGGTGTTTACATACCTCCATTGAGATGGTTGTGTAGCTTCTCTAATGGATAAGATTCTGTTTGCTACGAAGGTCTTGAAGCGTATCTTCTCATTCTCTATATACTTCAGCACCGTCGTGCTATCCGTCCAGAAGACAGATTCTTCTAATGGGAGCTGTAACTCTTTACGCATCACCTGGTCAACTTTAACTGCAACAACCGCTGCCGTCAATTCCAGTCTCGGGATGGTGACCTGCTTCAGCGGAGCCACCCTGGATTTTCCCATGAGGAAGGCACAATGTTTCTGGCCCTGTTGATTTGTCAGCAAGAGGTAGGTAGCCGTGCCATAGCCGTCCTCACTGGCGTCCGAGAAATGATGTAGTTGAGCCGTCTTTGTAACTCCAAAACTCGCGGGCTTGATGCATCTACTGACGTTGAAGCTAGAAAGTTGTTGCAAATCTGTCAGCCATCTGTGCCATCTCTGAGCTTGACCTTCTGGGATATCTTCATCCCATCCTCTCTTGTCTCTACACAGCTCTCGTAGCATCAGCTTCACCGGCAGAATGAGTGGTGCCAGGAATCCGAGAGGGTCGTAGATGGAACTGACCACGGAGAGAATCCCTCGTCTTGTGGATGGTCTTTCGTTCACCATTATCCTGAAGTTGAACGTGTCTGACTCGATGCACCATTGTACACCAAGAGCTCTCTCGATAGGAAGGACATCGTGGCTCAGGTCCAGATCTTTGACTTCAGTGGCTCTTTCCTTTTCTGGGATAGAAACTAGAACTGCTCTGCTGTTGCTTATCCACTTAGTCAGATGGAATCCTCCATTCGAACACAGAGTTCTAAGGTCTCTTGACAGTGCGATGGCATCGTCTTCTGTTGACACGGACTTCAGACAGTCATCGACATAAAAGTTTCTGAAGATTGTCTCCACAGCCTCGGATGGTGCTTTGCCCTTGCCATCTTCTGCAGTTTTTCTGAGAGCGTAGCTTGCACAGCTGGGAGATGATGTGGCTCCAAACAGGTGTACGGCCATTCTACATTCCACCATCGCTTCACTAACGTCGCCATCTGGCCACCAAAGGAAACGCAGAAGATCAGCATCTTCGTCAGGGATTCTGACCTGGTAGAACATTGATTCTATGTCTGCCATCATGGCAACGAGCTCTTGTCTAAACCTAGTCAAGACGCCAATGAGGGTATTAGTAAGATCAGGACCTTGAAGCAGCTGGTCATTCAATGAAGTTCCTCTGAATGAGGCGGCGCAGTCAAACACTACACGGATCTTTTTCTTCTTTGGGTGATACACCCCGTGATGAGGAATGTACCAGACCCTTCCATCGTCTCTGTTCAACTGTTCTTCGGGCATTTTTACAGCATAGCCTTTCGCTATGATGTTTCTCATGAAGTCTTTGTAGTCTTCGTGAAAGTCGGGGTTCTTGTTCAGCTTTCTCTTTAGACTGATGGCGCGTTGCTCTGCTATGCAGCGATTGTTCGGCATCTTCGCGGTCTGTCTTCTCAGTGGCAAACCAATGTGATAGTGGCCATCAATGAACTGTGTAGACCTTGTCATCAAACCCATGAACTGATGGTCTTCTTGTGACATCTCTGTCTTTTCCTCACAGCTGCGTTCTGAGAAGTCTGCGTTGAACTGCTGTATCAACAGCTCTTCAATGCTTGCGATAGAGATGCGATTAACTGTGACGTTTTGTCGTTCCTCCTTGTTCGACTTGTGGCCACCATCTCTCCTTACCGGTCCATTGATTACCCATCCAAGGGCTGTCCTGACGGCATAGGGTCCGTCATCCTTGCTGTTTATCACCTGCCATGGCTCCATAGTTTTGTAGGCATTGGTTCCAATTAATAGGCCAATTTCTGCTTCAATGTATGGGAGACGCACCTTTTCTAGGTAGGGCCATCTATCCACATCCTTCTGCAGGGCTAGGTTCCCTATTCTAACAGGAATCTCCCTCTGTGTGAAAACATTAGGCAGGTCTATGAAGTCCTTCTCTTCAAGTCCACACACTTCTAGGTCTGACAGGATATAACTTTGCATTGACTTCTCATGACCCATGGTGCGTAATAGGATTTCTGTTCTTCTGCCTCTAACGTTCAGCTGTCGCATGAGTGATTCTGTGCAGAACGTTGCTGAACTACCTGGATCCATGAAGGCGTAAGTCTCCACAACCTTCTCACTCCTCTTAGACTTGATCCTTACTGGTACGATGGCAAGAATACAGTCACTGTCACCGGCCCCAGTGAGTCCACAAGTCTCTGGTTCTAGCGACACCAGAGCACTTGAAACAACCTTCTCGTCGGTATTGTTTTCTTCACTCTTCTTAGAGACTTGTTCTTCTTTATGGATGTGCAGCAGACTGGGATGTTTCCGAGTGCACTCTCTGCATGTTGTTCTTTGCTTACAGTTTCTACTCAGGTGCCCCTGAGAGAGACATCCAAAACATAGGCCGTTGTACTTCAGGAATTCGATTCTGTCCTTATGTGGCTGTGCTTTGATGTCGCTGCAGAAATCCAATGTATGATTCTTCTGGCAGAATAAGCATGGCTTCTGAAAGGCATTAGCAGGCGTCACTGTGCTGCTCTTTTTGGGAGATGAGTTCTGGGGCCTTTCTTCCTCGGCCTGAGTGACGATAGTTGCAAAGCTGCTTCCCCTGGAACCACCTTTCCTGAGAGTCTTTGATTCAGCAGGCTTGGCTTTCACTCTTCCATCGGTGGTCGGGCTGACGTCCTGGATGTTTCCAAACAATGGGTCCCTAGCAATTTTAGCCTGTTTGTCTATGAAATTCACTAAGTCTGCAAACCTGGCTCTACTTTTCCGTCTCTCCATTATCTCAAAGGCTGTTCTTCTCCATTGTTCTCTCATCCTGTAAGGAAGCTTAGAGATGACGATTCTCATAGTCGTAGGATTGTCCATCTCTTCCATGAATTCAACATCCTCCATGGTGTTGCGACATCCTATGAGGAAGAGAACATATGCGTTCAATGCCTCTCCGTCTTCCGATCTGATCTGTGGCCACTTGGTAGCCTTTTCGATATATGCAGTGGCTATCTTCAGCTCGTTACCATAGTGCTCCTGCAGCAACTTCCTGGCTTCTATGTATCCCCGGTCCGGTCTCATGTGTTCACAGCTTCTGACCAGGTCTTGTGGTTTACCACTGGTGTACTGTCCCAGGTAGTACAACTTATCACTGCTGCTCTCTGTCTTGGAGTCAATGGCTTGTTCAAAGGATCTGATGAAGGGCTTATACTTGAGTGGGTCGCCTTGGAACACTGGTATGTCTCTTTGAGGGAGTCGAAACAGATTCTGTTGTTTTACAAGCATCTCTGTAATTTCGTTCTGACGTTGCATCACTCGGTATAGGCTTCTCCCTGTGTCTTCAGGCCTCTGGTGGTCATCAGCAGGGTCTAGTCTAGACCGTCTGACGTCTGGGGTAGCATCACGTGCTCCTGTTAGTGGAGAGGCCACTCTTCCACGCTGTAATGCCGGGGAATTGCTTTCGGGCTCTGTTGTAACTCTTGAAGGTGCCCTGGATCCAACTCTATGTGGCAACGTTGACTGGCAGTGGCTCCCGCCGTCCCGTGAGCCTTCATAATCTTCGTACGCACTCAACCTGGCATCTGAGACCTCGATAGCTGTTTTCATCTCCAGCCGTTCTTTCTTTGCCTGCACCTGGGCCCGCTGGGCCTGCACTTGGGCCTGTTGGGCCTGCACTTGGGCCTGCAGTTGGGCCTGTTGGGCCTGCAGTTGAGCCTGCAGTTGGGCCTGTTGGGCCTGCAGTTGGGCCTGCAGTTGGGCCTCTTGGACCTGCAGTTGGGCCTCTTCCCGTTCAAGAGCTTGCTTCTCATCTAAAGATGCTGCGCGCGCCATCAACGCCGCCCGTTCAGCCTCCACTCTCATGCGTCGCGCCGAGCTTGTGGTAGAAGCGACTGACCTGCGTCCAGAAACAGAGCTACCTTCTTTTCGATTTTTGCTCGGTCTGGCGGAAGTCTCTGAAATGCTATCGTCTGGTCCGACTTCATCGTCAACCTTATCTTTCTCTGCTGTATCAGCATCTTGACGAATTTTTAACATCCACTGCTCCGTGGCCTTGATATAGTCCTTAATGCTGGTTGATTTAAGATCAAACCAGTCGTGCTGATCAGTGTTTCCCTCTTCTTCAGACAGAAGTGCTAATACATCTTCATTGAGTATATTAAATTCTTCATGCAGCTTGGAGAAATCGTAATACATCATGTCTTCAGCTTTCTTAATATTAGCATTATCTTCCATGAGACGATCAATTATCTTCATTTTTCCAGTTATCTGAACTAATTTAGCCTTCCTTGCACCTATGCTTCTATGTAACTTCTCTTCCCTTGCCTTTGGGGTGAGCTTTATTTCCCTCTTTTGGCCAGCAATCCTTTTGGCTGGGGGAAGCTCCTGGCTCCGTAAGGCCTCGGCCATTTTACCCGCAGCTCTTATTTAGCTTCTCAACAGAATGAACAAAGCAAGTAACAGTCACTGTACCTTCGCTTTCTTAAATTGTCGTCTGGCTCCATGACCATTCATGTATACGTTCGCCGACGATTCCGTCCCTTCCTTCTTAGGGAGCTAGTTTTTGACTAATGTAGTGGCGCTTCTTAGTTTCCAAACAGGCAGGCCACTGGGCTGTGGGGCTTTTAACATCGAGTAGACACGTGTCGAAATAAAACGTTCCCAAACGTAGCTTTGTCTTTTAAACGGTTTACTATAACACTTAACAAACAGAATTACAAAGCAAACACGTATAAATGAACACGGTCAAAAACTGTACTGCTCCAAACCTCACAGCTTCTGCCTCTTTCACCACGTGCAGTTTAAAACTGTAAGATGGCTGCACCCATGTGTGGCTTAGGGACTGTTCCATTGTGGCAAGAATGAAGGGGGTGTCGGACTATACTACTGGAGCAAGAAAATAGGGGGTTTCTTAATACAATAAGTCGTTCAGGTAAATTAACTGTATTATGCCATTTAGCCACTATTTAAAGTATTTTCTTAAGCTTTTATGGCTCTTACAGGCGTTATCCAGACAGAATCAGGAAGCCTCCTCAAAGACTGAACTTATAATTGCTTAACTTCAACTAATGTATCTAGCAACCGTAATTGTAATTGTAATTAGTTATTATTTAGTTGTTAAATGAATGTTATGTACTGTTTATCTAAAAGGGGAGGAATTGTTGTGTATGTCCCTTTAAGGGAATAACTGGTCTCAGACTGCAGTACCGGCAGTGACCATCCCTGTATAAAAGGCCCTGTCAGGCTTCTGTAGTTTCAGTTTCCAGATTGTCTCCATTCAGTAAAGACTTGTTAAACTAACTCCTGCATTCCGTGTCTCCATTAACACACGGATTTAATAGTGGTTGATAGAGATTGTTTCTCTTCTTAGGCAAGAAGAATGTGGTGCATTGAGCAGTGTGTGAGGCTAGCGGTGCAGTTGGTGGGATATGGCATTTGAAGATGCATTCACTGACCTTGACCACTCGTGTGAGGTCATTGAACTTCTTTCAGCACTGGATCCAGTTCCTGGGTGAAAGACTGCTGGCAGTGACCGCTTCAGCTATCTGCTCCCACTGCCTTCTTACAGTGAGTTTGGAGGGCCTCCTGATCCCCTGCGGGTAGAGGACCTGCCACATCCTTTCGACCCCCTGCACTAAGCTAAGGTCTCCGGTGCTGCATCTGAGAACGTAGGTGCCCTTTCTCTGCCCTATTGAGCCATAGCTACCTTACAGTTGCCTTGACAACAATTACAATGAGGTGCTTATTCCAAAAAGCACCTCCCCTTTAACAAGTGCAGACAGCATTTCAAACTGCAGGCTAGCTTTAAATAGAGATCGCTTCCCACGAACTTGGGCCCTCCTGTTGAGCACTCAGCCAACCAGCAGCGCTCTCAGCGCTGGGCTCAATGCTTCAATCATGTTAATTAGCAGGCAGCAGGAATGTCGTGTGTTCCCTGCATTACTTTCAATGGGCGCAGGCAGATCGTGCATTGCGATCCCCGTGCCTGTTTATGGGCCTAATCAAATTTTTTAGCCCTACATTTATTAATGACTTGGATAACATAATAGAGAGCCATATATCCAAGTTTTCCAATGACAAAAGGAATGGTGGTATAGTAAGTAGTGTGGACGGGAGCATAAAATTACAAAGAGACATTGATAGATTAAGTGAATGGGCGAAATTGTGGCAGATGGATTTCAAAGCAGGTCGTGTGAGGTCAGCCATTTTGGACCAAAAAATGGATATATCTGAGTATTATTTAAATGGTGAAAAGCTAGGAAGAGTGGAAATCCAAGGAGATTTAGGGGTCCATGTAAACAGATCACTAAAATGTAGTAGTCACATACAAAAAAATAATCAAAAAGGCTAATGGAACGTTAGCCTTTATAATTAAAGGGTTGGAATATAAAGGTTGGAAGTTTTGCAACAGCTATACAAAGCCCTGGTTAGACCACATCTGGAGTATTGTGTACAGTTCTGGGCACCGCACCTTAGAAAGGATATATTGGCCTTGGAAGGAGTGCAGCGCAGATTCACCAGAATGATACCAGGGCTCCAAGGGTTAGATTATGAGGCGAGATTACATAAACTAGGCTTGTATTCTCTGGAATATAGAAGGTGAAGGGGTGATTTGATTAAGGTTTTTAGGATTTTCAAAGGAATTGATAGGGGAGAGAGAGAGGAACGTTTTCCGCTGGTGGGGGAGTCTAGAACAAGCTTAAAATCAGAGCCAGGCCATTCAGGAGAGAAGTTAGGAAACACTTCTTCACACAAAGGGTGGTAGAATGTGGAATTCTCACCCACAAAATACAGTAGATACTAGTTCAATTACTAATTTTAAATTTGCGATCGATAGATTTTTGCTAGACAATGGGGTAAAAGGATATGGAGCCAAGGTAGGTGGATGGAGTTGAGATACAGCCATGATCTCATTGAATGGCGGAACAGGTTCGAGGGGCTGAATGGCCTACTCCTGTTCCTATGTTCCTATGTTAATTATTGCCAATTAACCTCTCTGGCACTGAAAATTAACTATTATTAGTGTGGAATCTTATTCCTTAAGGTTCTGAATTTTTTGGGGAGACTTTCAAAATGTCAATTTTTTTTGTAATTTTCCTTTCTGTCTCTTCTTTCTCTCTTAATTGAATATTTCTTTCCCTCTCTACTTCTCTTTCTGTACCAGATTTGACATTGAATTCACCCTCTTTAATTCACCCTCCTGCTGTTTATTTCCCAATCCTTAAATCGCAATGATTAAGGAGATACCCTGTTAGTCGCCCCGTCTCGCTGTGAGGTTATCAGCTCGCACGTCCATCAACTTTATGAGCAACATTTTATGAGCTGAAGGGTGCAGCTGCAAGTCTAACTAACGGAAAATGCCGTTAGATGCCCTGCTACATCAAATTCTGGCCCATTATCTTGCAAACCCAGCCTGGGGAACTGAACATCAGAGGTTCTATATTAACACTGAAATTACTTTCAATATAAACTTTATAAAATATTTTTCCCTGACATAAACAGGAAATTACAATGCAGAGTAAGATGCACCACACATCTAAAAAGCAAATCACAACAGTTTTGTAGTTTGGAAATTCTATTACAATTACATTACTTCAGTATATCTTATCCATAAGGATTTTTTAAGAAACATTGTTCAGTTAATATTGCATATTGATGCAAATAAGCCTATTTATATGGATTTTGATTGGAATGTTAACAGATTACAGATGTAGCATCCTCATACAAAAGGAATATCTAACCAAAATTGGTTTGAAAATTGCAATACCATTCTAATAATATTGTGCTCCAGCCAGATTTTGTTTCTAATTTACAATAAAGATTCTTTTGAGACTTTAAAATCACTCTTTTAATAGTTTGTCTATGTGCATATATTGATATTACTGTTAAAAAGATGCACAGTAAAATTGGCAATCAAGATTAATCATGCGAACACAGTTCATGTTTTTATAGTACATACTCAGATACCCCTGTCACAAGGACATGGCTGCTATTGCTTTATATCACTGTGAGTATATCATTGGGGCAACTCCATCTATTATAGCAATTCAAGTATATTCACGCTACGTGCATATTACTTATATTAAAACATAAAAGTTGCTCTGTGTACGTTAGTGCAACTACTACTTGTGATGGCGCAAATGACTTTAGTGACAGGCAACAGCACAAATTCAGGGTGATTATTGACATTCTTGTTTAAAGCAGGGTTTAAAGTTGCTGTTAGTTTGAGTCAATTCCAGTTACTTGAAAATCTTTGTTTTTGACTGACACTCAACTGAATTCTGAACCAATAAACTGAAAGTCCACATAGGGCGAAAGGAAACTGGCCCTTCGTTTTTGCCACATGGTTCTTGGGACAACTGATATTGTATGGCACAACTTATAGGACATATACTGCATACTTGCATTCAATTTTGAGCAATAAAAGTTAATCTGCAATTCAAAGCGATGCTCAGCATTCACCACGACCTATTGAACCCAGCACTGACCCCAGAATAGAAAATGTAATCTTTCATTTTCTTCAGTTTTGCAGCCCAGTAGCAAAAAGAATGGGTGAGAAATTTCTGAGACAGAGAACATGGGATTTCAGCAATGCAGATGTCAGAGATATGCAGCATGAGAGGGATCTGAGCTGATGAATAACAGGAGATTCAGAGACATGGAGAAGGAAGGAATTTTCAACCACAGAAATAGCAGAATGGGGTAATCATAGAGAAGGTGGGACAATTACAGTATAAATGAACTGTTATTAAAATTAAAGAGCACAGTGTGGATTCTGTAACAGAATAGAATCTGTTTTTAAGAGTCAATTTATAAGATACTGTTGGTACAATAATTCAGAATAAACTTCCAGATTTATTTTACATTCAGTATATAGCTATGCAGTCTGTAGGATTTTACTGCAAACTAGATACTGTGTTCTTTTAATATGAAGTCTTCAAATTCTGAGCATTGATGTGTATGTGATTTGAATTTTACCCATCTGTGTGAATGAAGCACAAAGGGGGTAATTTTGACTTTGTGCGATAGTATAAAATAGGTGATAGCGAATAGGCAGCACGTTTCACATCGCTGCTAATTTTTATTTCCATTGAAGTCAATGGACTGTAGACTGGAGGATATGGTAACTTGTAATGTGTGAACTTACTATACAGACCATTTTCACTACATAGCAATAAGAGATAGTGTGTACTTGATTGTATCTGACTTTACTGATATTCCATACAAAACACTGTTCATTCTATTTTGCTGGTAACTTTTTGTGCTTTTATTCTCAAATGTGAGGGGAGAAAATTGCGACATAATAGATTCTCATTCAGGATTTTATATTGGTGCTTAAACTTCTATTTTTGTTTTGTTCTCCTTTCTTTTGTATTTTCTATGCTGACTATTGTGAGCCTTCAGACTTTGAAGTGCAAGATCATACACTTCGGTATACCTCGAATAATAATACTGCTAAAACGATTCGCAGTCAAAGGTTAGCACAGTTGTGTGTTATTCTGACTACTGACCTTGTCCAATCTTGTTCATATTTTTCTTTCAGGTTTAACTTGTTACAGCTGAGAAACATCAAAAGCAGTGGCCCCGATATTATCAGGGAGGCAGTGTGGGTGCAGGAGAGCCCAGTGGTGCGGGAGAAAACCTGGTAAGGCCGGGGACATGGAGGCCCTGCTGATCTTAATGGCAGGCTCTGACCAGACAAATAGCCAGCTTGACAGCCTGGCCAATTGGTGGGAACAGGATTTTTAGACAGGAGGCCACAGCCAGGAAGCCGTGGGAACAGCCCCTGGTAGTTAGTGGAGGCTCTGGTCGCGATCGGGGGGGTGGGTGGGTTTGGGGTGTCTGGCCTCAGCTTGAAATTGCAGATGGGGTCCTGATGACATCATTGGACCCGGTCTGCATATTTAAAACAGAACCTCGCTTCCTTCCTGTGGGTGGCCTACTCGCCTGCTCAAAAGAGTAGCTTAATATGGGGACCTGGCAGGAAGGAAGCGGCATCTGTGGGGGTAAGTGACTCCCGATAGTTTAGCTGGCCCTCCCCACCACCCTGATGGGGGCAGTTAAAATAGGAGCCAATGTTTCAAATGGACTAAAATGTATACTTTTACCTGAATTTGAAACTACTGCCATTGATATACTAGATATTTGGCACAGGTACAGTGGACCGAATGGCCTCCTTCTGTGCTGTATGATTCTATGATATAGGAGGCAAGTGCCCTACTGCAGTGCCACCATTCTAAATGCGAGAATTTACCTTATTGTTACCCAGCTGCCCTTGTGCTTGTTTATGCTGGAAGCTCCATTATCACTTGACTTGAAAACATTAGATCTGGTGGGAGCAAGTGGAACTCGTCTGATCACATTGTTCAATAGCACCTCATCAGAACAAACTCTGCGACTTGCCAACTATATTGATATTTTGCAGATCAAACATGAAGTTTGTACGTTGGATGGGGAAAATCAGTCAAGGCTCTCACTCCAACTGCTATCCAGTGATTCCTGGTAGAAAATGTGCTTGTATGGATCAGACTCAGCTGTGATAACCTCATGACTGCATAATAACAACAGAAAATGCTGGAAAAACTCAGCAGGTCAGGCAACATCCGTGGACAGAAATTTGAGTTGACGTTTCGGGTCGAACCCTTCTTCAAAACTGGAAAGAAAAGATAGATCGGAGGCAGGGCTGCGATCGGACAAAAGAAGTAAAATAGAGACAATAAAAGGTATTAGAAGCTAGACGAGATAGTAATAGGCTGAGATTAGGTGTAAAGTATACTGGCAGGGCAAGAGATAGCTGCCAGGTGGGAGAGAGAAACAAAAGGAAAGGGGGGTGGGGGGAAAGACAGGACTGCCCTGGTAGACCCATTGTTTCAGCCTGTTCTTGCCCCACGGAACTTATCTCTTCCTATCTTGACTCTATCTTTTCTCCCCTTGTCCAGTCTCTTCCCACCTACATCCGCGACTCTTCGGACGCCCTCCACCACTTTAACAGTTTCCAGTTTCCTGGCCCCAACCGCTTCCTTTTCACCATGGACGTACAATCCCTCTACACCTCAACCCCCCACCCGGATGGCCTGAGGGCGCTCCGCTTCTTCCTTGAACAGAGGCCCGACCAGTCCCCATCCACCACCACCCTCCTCCGCCTGGCTAAACTTGTTCTCACATTGAACAACTTCTCCTTTAACTCCACTCATTTCCTCCAAATCAAAGGTGTTGCCATGGGTACCCGCATGGGTCCTAGCTATGCCTGCCTTTTCGTGGGCAATGTGGAACAATCTTTGCTCCAGTCCTGCTCGGGTCCCCTCCCTCACCTCTTTTTCCGATACATTAATGATTGTATCGGTGCCGTTTCCTGCTCTCGTCCCGAACTTGACAATTTCATTCACTTTGTCTCCAATTTCCACCCTTCCCTCACCTTCACATGGTCCATCTCTGACTCTTCCCTTCCCTTCCTCGACTTCTCCGTCTCCATCTCTGGGGATAGGTTATCGACCAATATTCACTACAAGCCCACTGACTCCCACAGCTACCTGGACTACACTTCCTCCCACCCCGCTTCCTGTAAGGACTCTATTCCATTCTCCCAGTTTCTCCGTCTCCGCCGTATCTGCTCCGACGATGCCACCTTCCACACCAGTGCTTCAGACATGTCTTCCTTTTTCTGCAACCGAGGATTCCCCTCTACCGTGATTGACACTGCCCTCGACCGTGTCATTTCTATCTCCCGCACTTCTGCCCTCACTCCTGCCCCTCCCTCCCGGAACCACGCTAGGGTTCCCCTTGTCCTCACCTTTCACCCAACCAGCCGCCACATTCAACGGATCATCCTCCGCCATTTCCGCTACCTCCAAAGTGATCCCACCACCAAACGTATCTTCCCCTCCCCTCCCCTTTCAGCATTCCGCAGGGACCACTCCCTCCGAGACACCCTAGTCCACTCCTCTATCACCCCAAACAGCCCTTCCCCTTCGCCTGGCACCTTCCCGTGCAAGCGGAGGAGATGTAACACCTGCCCCTATACCTCCCCCCTTCCCACTGTCCAGGGCCCCAAACACCCCTTCCAGGTGAAACAGTGATTTACTTGTACTTCTCGCAATCTAGTATACTGTATTCGCTGCTCACGATGCGGTCTCCTCTACATTGGGGAGACCAAACGCAGATTGGGTGACCGCTTTGCGGAACACCTCCGTTCAGTCCGTAAGGGTGACCCCGAGCTTCCGGTCGCCTGTCATTTTAATTCACCGCTCCATTCCCACTCGGACCTCACCGTCCTTGGCCTCTTGTATTGTTCCACGGAAGCTCAACGTAAACTCGAGGAACAGCACCTCATCTTCCGATTAGGCACTCTGCAGTCTTCCGGACTCAATATCGAGTTCAACAATTTCAGATCATAACCTCGGCCCCTATTTCATTTTTTCTTGTAATTTTTCCACTCCTTTCCCCCTCGCCACTTTCCTTTTGTTTCTCTCTCACACCTGGCAACTATCTCTTGCCCTGCCAGTACACTTTACACCTAATCTCAGCCTATTACCATCTCGTCTAGCTTCTAATACCTTTTATTGTCTCTTTTTTACTTCTTTTGTTTCTTTTATTCTTTTGTCTGATCGCAGCCCTGCCTCCGATCTATCTTTTCTTTCCAGTTTTGAAGAAGGGTTCGACCCGAAACGTCAACTCAAATGTCTGTCCACGGATGTTGCCTGACCTGCTGAGTTTTTCCAGCATTTTCTGTTGTTATTTCGGATTTCCAATATCTGCAGTATTTTGCTATCGTACTCATGATTGCATAGCCTGCGAGCACTCAAAAGTCTACCTAGATGAGGCACTGAAGGGTAGTCTGCACCTGTAGAACCATGCATAAGCACAAGTCAGGGCATTTTGGAGAAATCGGAGAATTTGCAGAGATTGACATTAAAAAAGAAAGTGAGCACTTGTTAATAGTTGTCAAAAAATTACTTTTTGCAAAAATTATTGCCAAAAGCCTATTAGTACTGCACCAAATATTGCCTTTCTGTATTTAACCAGGCAAGATACATGCAATCTGAACATATAATATGGAGTATAAAGATCTTATTGTCAGTGATAAAGGAAAGTTACTTTGCTTATTACAGTATGTTAAAGTTTTATTTAGCAATCTCTGAGAGTCCATTAGTTCACTAAAATAAACAAATCTCTAATGTAATGTATACCTAAACTGCAGTGCATATCAGAAGCTTTATCTAGCATTGTAAAGTTAAAAAGCATGCAATCTGATTAGAGCTCAGAAATTCTTTGCCAATAAGCCATGAAAAGTGACTGAAAAAGACTGAAAGGCAACATAATTTTTGAAATTCACTGTAGAGTATAAAATATATTATCAAATGAAAAGATTGATCAATGGAGGCTTCCAGTATGTAAAATCATCTGTTAAACTGTTATCCAAAGAGCAATACTCTGAATACTCACTTTGAGATGCTATGGAAATGGTTTCTGTGAAAGCATTTAATCAGCTTAATGTCAAAGCTGGGATGAATATAAATCCTTAAGTGATGCTAAGAGATATTAGTCTCCATATTGATAATCAGCGTAAGTGTTCTGCAATTGAAAAAATTGCTTCGTAAGTGTTTCTAGTTCAAAATGCTTTATGCAAAACAAATGGAATTTGGCCATCAAGGTACATATAACTGAAAACTAAGGCTCCAGAATTCCTCTCTCAATAATTTCGATTAAGTCATTTTTTTTTGCTAATCACAGCTCACTAATAAAACACAACACATGGTTTTGCACTGTGCTATTTCATAAAAATAGATTTATGAGTGTTAACAAAGAAATATCAGCCAATCATGATAGCACCAGTCATGCAGCTAACAAGCCAATTAACTGGTATGAATATTTCAAACTTGATGCGGGCTAAATTCGATAGCCCTCGAAAACGGACGTGGGGATCGCAATGTGCGATTAACCCGTGCTGTTGATGGCAATGCAGGCAGCACAACAACTTTATTCTGCCAGCTCATTATAATGGATTCAGCATGCAGCCAGCACTAACCGCGCAGTTCATTGGCTACTCGCATCAGCAGGGGGCCCAAAATCGTAACTTGCTAGCACCAGTTAAAGCTAGCCTGCACTGCTTACAGCTAGCCTGCACCTCTTAAAGGGGAGGTGCATTGTGGCTGGAGCAGGTGCTGGCAGTTGTTCAGGAAGTGAATCTGACCTGAGAAACAGTAAAGAATGGCACAATATGGGAGAGTGCAGGCTCAAGGTTTTTGAATGCTGCACTGGAGGCCTTGGTGGAGGAGGTGGAAAGTAGGAGAGATGTCCTGTATCTGTAGGATCCAGGAGGCCCTCCAGACAGGCTCAAAGGCAGTGAGACCAGATAGCCAAGGAGGTCAATGCCAGGAGTCAAGCCCCAGGGACCTGGATTCAGTGCTGCAAGAAGATCAATGACCTCACACGAGTGGTTAAGATCAGTGAATGCATCTTCAAATGCCATATCCTATCAGCTGCACCACTAACCTCAGCCACTACTCAATTCACAACACCCCCATCACTCACCTACCAACAATCTCTATCAATCACGACTCATGCCTCACATTCACCTCACCCTCACACACTTAGCACTGCTGCAAGCCTCACACCCACATCTTACAGCTTGCACACACTGCCAGCTATTCAACCACAACAGCCACATCACCCAAACAGATTCCACCACACTCACTGACACACTTTCCTCTCTCTTGCAGGACAAGGTGGCGCATATCAGGTGACAGCAGGCGCTAACCAGCAGGGGACTGGTGCACCTGTATGCTCTAACCCCATGGAGCAGATGGTATTGGTCATTAATGGAATGGCCATTGCTGAGGTTGTGACCAGCGGCAGGGATGAAACCATCAAAGAGGACGGTATCCTCATACCTAATCCTCCTTCTCACATCCCACTTCCCCCTCATCCCACAATCTCTTCTCACTTACAAGCTGCTGATGGTGTAAGCATGCACCTCTTACTTCTCCCCACCCCCTCATCAAAACTTTCCCATGTGCCTTTCTCCTTTCAGATACCCAAGATGTGACACCTGGGCAGGCAGTGGAGGAACAGAAAGAAGAAAGTGATGATGAAGACACAACGTCACTCGATTTCATAGTCGCAGCCATCAGCTCAGATACTGACACTGCGCGTAATTTAGGGGATAGCATAGGGGCAGTATCTGCACGTGGTGAGACACAGTAGCCTGCAGCGAGGGCAGGGGGCAAGGATAGCGCAGGTGCCAACTTGCCGGAGGGTGAGGTCTCACATGACTTCTGCTGCACAGGACTCAGATGAGAACTTCAATGGGGCAGCTTTCAGAAGAAGGCTGATGAGTATGCACAATGAAATGCTTGGTGCAGTGGGAAGCCTACCAGAAAGCCTGCGTGCAATGTCAAGAAGCATGGAGGAGTCCGGCACCAACTTGGCACAGGGCTTTGCACAGAGCTTGGAAACATAGAAACATAGAAGATAGGAGCAGGAATAGGCCATTCGGCCCCTCGAGCCTGCTCCGCCATTCAATGAGGTCATGGCTGATCATCCAAATTCAGTACCCTGTTCCTGCCTTCTCTCCATATCCCTTGATCCCTTTAGCCTTAAGAAATATATCCAACTCCTTCTTGAATATATTTAATGAATTGGCCTCTACTGCCTTCTTTGGCAGAGAATTCCACAGGTTCACCACTCTCTGGGTGAAGAAATTCCTCCTCATCTCTGTCCTAAATGGCTTACCCCTTATCCTTAGACTGTGACCCCTGGTTCTGGACTCCCCGACCATCGGGAACATCCTTCCTGCATCTAGTCTGTCTAGTCCTGTTAGAATTTTATAAGTTTCGATGAGATCCCCTCTCATTCTTCTAAACTCCAGCGAGTACAAGCCCAATCGACCCAATCTCTCCTCATACGTCATTCCTGCCATCCCAGGTATCAGCCTGGTGAATCTTCGCTGCACTCCTTCCATGGCAAGAACATCCTTCCTCAGATAAGGTGACCAAAACTGCACACAATACTCAAGATGTGGCCTCACCAAGGCCCTGTACAACTGCAGCAAGACATCCTTGTTCCTGTACTCAAACCCTCTCGCTACAAAGGCCAACATACCATTTGCCTTCTTAACCACCTGCTGCACCTGCATGGTTACTTTCAGCGACTGGTGCACAAGGACGCCCAGGTCTCGTTGCACTTCCCCTTCTCCCAATCTATTGCCATTTAGATAATAATCTGCCTTCCTGTTTTTGACACCAAAGTGGATAACCTCGCATTTATCCACATTATATTGCATCTGCCATGCTTCTGCCCAATCACCCAACCTGTCCAAATCATACTGGAGTTTCTCGGCATCCTCCTCACAGCACACACACCCACCCAGCTTTGTGTCGTCTGCAAACTTGGGAGATATTACATCTAGTTCGCTCATCCAGATCATTAATATATATTGTGAATAGCTGGGGTCCAAGGACCGATCCCTGCGGTACCCTACCAGTCACTGCCTGCCACTCGGAAAAAGAGCCGTTTATTCCAACTCTTTGCTTTCTGTCTGCCAACCAGTTCTCTATCAAAGTCAATACCTTGCCCCCAATCCCATGTGCCTTAATTTTACACGCTAATCTCTTATGCGGGACCTTATCGAAAGCCTTTTGAAAATCCAAATATACCACATCCACTGGTTCTCCCTTATCTATTTTACCAGTTACATCCTCAAAAAATTCCAGTAGATTAGTCAAGCACGATTTACCTTTTGTAAAGCCATGGTGACTTTGTCCGATCCGGTCACTTTTTTCCAAGTGCTCTGCTATTACATCCTTTATAATGGACGCTAGCATTTTCCCACTACCGATGTCAGGCTTACCGGTCTGTAATTCCCCGTTTTCTCTCTACCACCCTTTTTGAACAGTGTGGTAACATTAGCTACCCGCCAATCCATGGGTACTGTTCCAGAGTCTATCGAATTTTGGAAGATGATCAGCAATGCATCTACTATTTCTAGGGCCACTTCCTTAAGTACCCTAGGATGTAGATTATCAGGCCCTGGGGATTTATCGGCCCTCAATCCCATCAATTTCCCTAACACCATTTCCCTACATATACTGATGTCTATCAGTTCCTCCCTTTCATTAGACCCTATGTTCCCCGATGTCTTTGGGAGGTTATTTGTGTCCTCCTTTGTGAAGACAGAACCAAAGTATGTATTTAATTGGTCTGCCATTTCTTTGTTCCCCATTATAAATTCCCCTGATTCTGACTGCAAGGGACCTACGCTTGACTTCACCAATCTTTTTCTCTTCACATATCTATATCAGCTTTTACAGTCAGTTTTTATGTTCCCTGCAAGCTTACTCTCATACTCTATTTTCCCCCTCTTATTTAATCCCTTTGTCCTCCTTTGTTGGAGCCCATCCTTTCCAGCCTGGAAGTGGGCGCCAACTCCACTAGCACACTTGTGGTCCCAACCATGATGGGCAATGTCTCAGCTTCCATTGCAGCACAAGCAGCAGCCACCCAACGTCTGGGTGCTGCAGTGGAAGCTCAGACTGCTGCCATGCAAGATCAGCTTTTTGCCCTGAAATCAAAGACTGCTGCCATCATGGCTGTTGGTTAGTGTTCAAAGGTGCTTGCAAGGTGTCACAGCAGTCCAGCAATCTGTCCTCGAACAGAGTATTAGGATTGCTGAGGTGCTGCCCCGGGGGAGTGGCAGTGACTCGTGGAGCACAAACCTGCTGTCCTCTCTCAGGGTGACCGCATTCATCCTCCCACCACTGCCACTCTGCTAGTGCTCTTGCTGTTGCCTGTCAGCCAGCCAGCCCAGATTGTTGCCACCCATGCTGAGATGGTGCAATCCGCAGCTGGGCCTTCTCGGCCCAGAGCTGTTCGAGGTCATCCTCCAAGGCCATCTGCAGTGTCCTCCACCAGCCATGCTGCAGTCATTGGGGTAACACTGCATAGGGGCAGTAGGACAGGCAAAGGCACATGGAAGACAGGCACTAAGGGAATGCACAAGGGTGATTAGTTTATTTTTGTATGCAATACGACATGATTTGATTCATAAATTTGGTTTGGAATGGGTTTTTTTTGGTGGCTTTTATTTTTGCACCAAGTGGACACTGCAATGGTCAGTGACAGAGGGAAGGTAACATAAGAACATAAGAAATAGGAGCAGGAGTAGGCCATTCGGCCCTTTGAGCCTTCTCTGCCATTCAATAAGATCATGACTGATCTTTTACCTCAACTCCACTTTCCTGCACTATCCCCATATCCTTGATTCCCTTAATATCCCAAAATCTATCGATCTCTGCCTTGACTATACTCAATGACTGAGCCTCCACAGCCCTCTGGGGTAGAGAATTCCATAGATTCACAACCCTTTGAGTGAAGAAATCTCTCCGCTTCTCAGTCCTAAATGGCTGACCCCTTATTCTGAGACTGTGACCCCTGGTTCTAAACTCCCCAGCCAGGGGAAACATCCTCCCTGCATCTACCCTGTAAGAATTTTGTATGTTTCAATGAGATTACCTCTCATTCTTCTAAACTCTAGAGAATATAGGCCTAGTCTACTCAATCTCTCCCCATAGGACAATCCCCCCGGGTGCTCCGGTTTCCTCCCAGAGTCCAAAGATGTGCGGGTTAGGTTGATTGGCTATGATAAATTGACCCTTAGTGTTAGGGGGATTAAATACGTGGGGTTACGGGGATAGGGTGGGATATGTGTTGGTGTAGGGGTTACGGTGATCGGGTGGGATATGTGTCGGTGCAGGCTCGATGGGCCGAAATGGCCTCTATCTGCATTGTGGGGTTTCTGTGATTCTGTGAATCAGTCTGGTGAACCATCGTTGCACTACCTCTATGGCAAGTATATCCTTCCTTAGGTAAGGAGACCAAACTGTACACAATTCTCCAGGTGTGGTCTCACCAAGGCCCTATACAATCGCAGTAAGACATCTTTACTCTTATACTCAAATCCTTTTGTAATAAAGGCCAGCATACCATTTGCTTTCCTAATTGCTTGCTGTACCTGCATATTAATGTTCAGTGATTCATGTACCAGGACACCAGGTGCCTCTGAACACCAACATTTCCCAATCGCTCAACATTTAATAAATACTCTGCTTTTCTATTTTTCCTACCAAAGCGAATAACTTCACATTTCTCCACATTATATTCCATTTGCCATGTTTTTGCCCACTCGCTTAACCTCTTTACATCCCCTTACAGCCTCTTTGCATCCTCCTCACAACTTACATTCCCGCCCAGCTTTGTAAGGTGTGGGACTTTTGGTGCATGGGGAATTGGGGTTGCGGTTACTGGTATTGCGCTCGAATTAGTTCCGGGCAGAAAGATGCTTTCTAGGTTCCTCCTCCATTCCTCTTCTTCTTCCTCTTCCTCCTGCTCCTCCTTGTGCTCCTCAGCTGCTCATCGTATAGCTGGTGGCAAGAGCTATGCCCTCATGATGGCGAGGTTGTGGAGCATGTAGCAGATCACCACGAATCTTGACACCCACTCTGCCGAGTACTGCAGGGCTCCTCCAGAGCAGTCCAGGCAGTGGAAGCGTTGTTTCAGCATGGCAATGGTCTGCTCTATCACATTTTGCATGGCTTTCATTGTATGCGGGCTGTGCCCCTGTGCATGGGTTGCGCACAGGATTCATGAGCCACGTCATCAACATTTGGTTTGCCACGGTGGCTCAAATGCAGATGGCACAGCGGACTGCCGCAAAATGAAGGCAGCATGACTGCTGGCAGGATATCAGGCATTGACCTGCATGATTCGCTGCCTATGGTCACACACCAGCTAGATGTTGAGGAAGTGGAATCCGTTTTGGTTCCAGTATATGGCAGAGTTGACATGTGGCCCCCACTAAGTGATGTGCATGCAGTCAATGGCACCCTGGACCACGAAGAAGCCTGCAAACCTAGCAAAGCCGCATGCTCACTCCACCTGCTAGTCTCTGGCAAGAGAAAACGAAATGCAGTCAGCTCTCTTTGAATAGAGCCTCAGTGACCTCCCTTACGCAACGGTGGGCGGAAAACTGTAAAATGTTGCAAATATCTCCAGCGCCAGCCTGGAAGGATCCAAACACCACAGTCACCTTCACAGCCACTGGCAAAGCGGTCCTTGCCCCGCTCTGAGGTTACAGTTGTGGCTGCAGCAGGAGGCAGGTTTCAGTGAGAATGACCTTATTGAAGCGCAGGCATCTCACACATTGTTCCTCTCTGAGGTTCAGGTAGGGGAATTACTCCCTGAATATCCTGGATGGATATGGCCTCCAACTGAGAGCCCTATTTCCCCTCCTCCTCCTCCCTCTTCTAGCAGCTTGTCCTGCCCTGCATGGCCTCTGCTCATTCTCCCAGTCATGCTGTATTCCAAGGGGAATTCCTACTGGTGCACCCATGTCTGGCAGCAAGTGGTTTGTGTAGAAGCCTTGAAGTCAGGAAAATGCACTTCAGCACCTGCTATACTATTCCCTGTAGACTTTTGCAACTTGAAAGAACTATGGAAAGCATCAAACACTTTAACAACCAGCGAGTAACCTCTAAGTAGTTGATGCTCTCTTTAAATAGCACTGGTGGGAGTTTCTTCCTTCTGCTTAACGTGTGTTCAGCCGTGTGAGGTTAAGAGAGGGCGTTGGCTGGAGCATTGAGCTCCAAAATGGCAGCGCTGGCATCAAATCAGCATTACAAGTTGATTGACGTCATGATCTGCCTGTTCTGCATACTTCTGGCAGACGTTAGCTGCACGTGTGCTAACTCCCGATATGGCATCTGATTAGTGCAGCTATAGACTACTAAATTATAGGGTGCAAGCTAGTGGGGTAAATCATGATTTTGGTAAATAAGAGTTCTAAGAGTTAGTGAATACTGCAGAATGGAGCATCATGATGACATATTTGGTGGGTGAGGAATGGTAGTAATTAAGTAATGAGGTATACATAGGCGTATGTCTTTAAGGCAATAAAGATCTGGGAAGAAGTTGCATGACTTAAACAACATCACAAAAGTAAGGCCTGAGTATTACTTTAAAGCAGCACAGGAAAAGAAATGCATCTGATGGAAATTTGCCCTTTTCATGGTATTTTACCTCTGAATCAGAAGCTTATGGGTTCAATAGCAAAATACTGCGGATGCTGGAAATCCGAAATAACAACAGAAAATGCTGGAAAAACTCAGCAGGCCAGGCAACATCCGTGGAGAGAGAAACAGAGTTAATGTTTCAGGTCGAAGACCCTTCGTCAGAACTGGAAAACAACAGGAAAGGGGATAGATTTTAAAGCAAGTAGGGGCTGGGAAAAGGGGGAGGGGATAAAAGAACAAAAGGGAAGGTCAATGACAGGATAGAAAGCAGGAGAGATTAAGAGACGTTGAGGGACATTTAGAGATATTCAAGGAATAAAGGATGGCTCTGGATGAAGTGTGAATGGCCCTGGCAGAATGAAGGACAGCTGCCATGTGGGAGGGAAGAAAAACGCCCAGACAAAAGGGTGGATTAAAAAAAAGGGAAAAAATATATATGTATATATATATATATATATATATGTGATAGGGGCCGAGGTTATGATCTGAAATTGTTGAACTCTATGTTGAGCCCAGAGGGCTGTAGAGTGCCTAATCGAAAGATGAGGTGCTGTTCCTCGAGCTTACGCTGAGTTTCCGTGGAACAATGCAAGAGGCCGAGGACGGTGAGGTCTGAGTGGGAATGGGGCGGTGAATTAAAGTGACAGGCCACCGGGAGCTCGGGGTCCCCCTTACGGACTGAACGGAGGTGTTCCGCAAAGCGGTCACCCAATCTGCGTTTGGTCTCCCCAATGTAGAGGAGACCACATCGTGAGCAACGAATACAGTATACTAAATTGCAAGAAGTACAAGTAAATCGCTGTTTCACCTGGAAGGGGTGTTTGGGGCCCTGGACAGTGGGGAGGGGGGAGGTGTTGCAACTCCTGCGCTGGCACGGGAAGGTGCCGGGCGAAGGGGAAGGGGTGCTGGGGTGGTAGAGGAGTGGACTAGGGTGTCTCGGAGGGAGTAGTCCCTATGGAATGCTGAAAGGGGAGGTGAGGGGAAGATGCGTTTGGTGGTGGGATCACGCTGGAGGTGGTGGAAATGGCGGAGGATGATCCGTTGAATGTGGAGGCTGGTGAGGTGAAAGGTGAGGACAAGGGGTACTCTATCGTGGTTCCAGGAGGGAGGGGCAGGGGTGAGGGCAGAAGTGCAGGAGATAGAATGGACACGGTCGAGGGCCGTGTCAACCACAGTAGAGGGGAATCCTCGGTTGAGGGAAAAGGAAGACATGTCGGAAGCACTGGTATGGAAGGTGGCATCGTCAGAGCAGATGCGGCAGAGACAGCGAAACTGGGAGAATGGAATAGAGTCCTTACAGGAGGCGGGGTGGGAGGAATTGTAGTCCAGGTAGCTGTGGGAGTCAGTGGGCTTGTAGTGAATGTTTGTCAATAACCTATCCCCAGAGCTTATGGGTTAAAGCTCCATTACAGAGCTGAGCACATAATCTAGGCTGACACTTCAATGCAGTACTGAGAGAGGTCTCCACTGTCAGAGCTCCCATCTTTACATAGCAACAGGAATAGGCCATTTAGCCTCTTGAGCCTGTTTTACCATTCAATTATATCATGGCTGATCCATACCTCAACTCCATTTACCTGCCTTTTTTCCATATCCCTTGATACCCTTACCAAAAAAAATCTATAGATCTGTCTTATAAATTTCAATCGACCCACCATCCATAGGCTTTTGTGGGAGCAAGTTCCAGAGTTCCACTATCCTTTGTATGAAAAAGTGCTTCCTGATTTCATTCTCAAATGGCCTATTTCTAATTTTCAGTCTATGCCCTCCTGTTCTAGAATCCTCCACCACAGGAAATAGTTGCTCTGTATCTACCTGTAGTGTATGTACCCGTCTACCTTTAAGGAAACTATTGTATGTAACCGTTCACCTTTAAGAGAACTACTTTAGGTGTGGCACTACTTGTTTGGCTTCTGTATACTGTAATACCGACAGTGACCACACCAGTATATAAGTGTTGTGGCAGGATTGCTGGGGCAGATTCGCCCTGACCTTCGAATAGTAAAGACCTGTTTGTTTGTTACTCCTGAAGTCTGTGTCGTTATTAACTGTACAACCCACAGACTTTACAGTGGCGACGAGTCCGACCGTACCCTGCGGCAAGACTACCAAAGCAACTAAAGAGCGTCGAAGAGAGGCAACCGCCCTCGTCGTTCTGCTGGGAGAAAACACGAGGCTGCAGCAATAGAAAGGAAGAAGACTTAGCAACAAAAGCTTCCAGCAGCAACAGGCACTGACTACCCTTCTATCACGGGGCGGAGTGAGCCGATCAGCAGGAAACAAGGCGGCCGCGGAGACTGTGAGTAGGGGAAAGTGTAACGAAATCCGGAGGAAGGGCTGTGCACTCGACCACAGTCGAGGGGGAGCAGAGCTGGTCAGGAAGCCGGGTCCAACGGCGTCGTGAGATAGCCGGACCGCGATCGGCGGGAAAAGCCGGGCAGCGACCGAAGCCACGAAGCGCTGAGACCGGGAGCAGGCGCAGGAAGAGAGAAACTCAGCCGCAGCCGGGGAGGGAAGCACCGGACTGCGTGAGGGCTGGGAGGCGAACGGGAGCCGAGCGTGTGGGAGAGGCAGAGCCGACCAAAGGAGGCTGCGCGAGAGCCAGTCCAGCGGCTGAACTGTTCTCCACCAACGGGGTACCCAGCGCCGGTAGAGCCGAACGTGTGGGAGAGAGACGGAGCTGAGCAAGGGGAGAGGGACTGCGTGAGAGCCAGTCCAGCGGCTGAACTGTTATCCGTGAACGGGGTGTACCCAGCGCCGGTAGAGCCGTGCGAGCGGGAGAGAAAGACAGAGCCGAGTAAGGGGAGCTGTGCGGAAGCCAGCCAGCGGCTGAACCTGTCCACTGTGGGGAAAGCGTACCCCTTCCACCAGGGAAGAAACGCGGGAAGCCGCCATTAGGCGGAGAAGATGACAGAAGCGGGAAGCCGCCATTGAAGTGGGCGGGGAGAGAAGGAAAGAGCGGGAAACCGCCATTTTTGCGGGAAAACCGCCATCTTAACTGCCATTGAAGTGGGCGGAGAGAGAAGGAAAGAGCGGGAAACCGCCATTTTTGCGGGAAAAACCGCCATCTTAGAAATAAACAAATAAATAAGAATACTTAAAGAAATACTTGTGCTGCTCCCAAGGAAAGAAAGATGCCTAAGCAAGGGAATATTAACGATTTTAATTCTGAGATAGAAGACTGGGCCACGTACGTGGAACGCATAGAGATTTATTGTGAAGCCAACAAAATAGAGGAAGACGACAAGGCGATAACATTGCTAAACTCGATGGGGGCAAAAACATACGGGCTCTTGAAGCATCTAATAGCACCAGATAAACCGGCGGATCAGACTTTCGAAGAGATTGTGGCTGTGCTGAAGGACCACTTGAACCCCACACTGTTGATGCTGGCTGAACGTTTCAAATTCTATGCAAGAACGCAGAGGAAAGACGAAAGTAACGCGGAATACTTGGTCGAACTGCGTAGGCTGGCGAAATACTGCCAGTTCGGAGGGAATCTGACAGAGGCACTGCGAGACAAGTTCGTATGTGGATTGTCCAAAGAAGGGACGCAAAAGCGACTACTGGAAGAGAACGACCTCACACTAGACAGGGTTGTTCTTATAGCTGCATCACACGAAGCCGCAGCGAAAGGAACGGCAGAAATGCAGCTGAAGGCGGCGGCACTCGGGGTGGACCAAATTACCTCGAATACAACAAAATGCTATCGTTGTGGGAAGACAACGCACGACCAGAATCAATGCTGGTTTAAGAACCAAGAATGTAGGAAATGTGGCAAACTGGGTCACATCGCAAAGGTATGCCGGTCAGGGAAGAAGACCAACAACCAAAGGAAGCCACCACAAGAAAAGTACAGCAAGGTACACAAGGTGGCTGAGAAGAGTTCAGACGAACAGAATTCAGACTCAGACCCAAACAACCAGGAGCTGGGTAGTCTGAGAATTCACAATGTGGGGAGGGAAGCTGATCTACAAACTATCTGGGTCATGCTAAGAATAGCTGGAGTCCAAGTAAGAATGGAGTTGGACACTGGATCAGCTCTATCAGTCATCAATCGAAGGGACTACCACCGGCTATTCTCTCACATACCCTTAAGGAATACCAAGTTCGTATTACAGACATACACGGGGCATAAAGTATACCCCATGGGGAAGATAAGAGTCAAGGTGAGAGAGAGGGGTAAAGAACACCCAAGAATGAACTTGTACGTATTACCTGAGGGAGGGCCACCACTTCTAGGATGGGAGTGGATTAAGAAAATAGACATGGAATGGCACTATCTAAAAGCCATCACGAGTGAGGACTCGGTACGAGCAATCAGCTCAGATTCTGGAACGGATGACGATAAGACTAACTCAAATATGGAAGACAAGGCTGAAATGGACTTGCCGACTATGGTGGAGAAAATGAAGACAGGCATAAAGGCTTATGCTACCGAGAAGGATAAAGCTTCAGAGCAGAACTCCAGGTTGACAGAGAATTCTGAGCCTGTCCAAGTTAAGGACTTATCCACGACGGAAGAACACAGAGCCCGGACTCAAACGTATCGCAAAATACAACAACAATTAGAACAGTTGAGTTACCGTCTCGTACAAGAGATGAAAACAATGGAACAATTCTGGGACACCGAATGGGAGAACCTGGAAAGACAACAGAGGCAGCTAGCTCAAGCTGAGAGCGACCATAGGGCCATCATGGCTAAGTATCGATCACATCTCCCTGATGCTGTTCAAGAGTTAGAATATTTGCAGAACGAAACAAATGAAGAGGAATCTTCAGGCAGCCAGGATTTTATCCCAGTTCCTCTCTACGACTCCTTACAAGCAGAGTGTAAGAAGTTGAAAGAACAGTATGAACAGGCCCAGGCTACAATTCTGGAGGGGGTTAACTCGGCAACCTCCGAAAAGCTAGTTTTAGTGAAAGCATATGAGCAACTAAAGGTTGAACATGATCAAGAAGTCCAAAGGATGCAGGAAATGTTTGAGGAGCTCCAGGCCAAGACAGACTCATCGGTAGAGATTCCTTCCATCGATGAAAAATTGGAGGTGGAAGACATGGCAGAACATGGAATCCAAGAGGTTCAAGAACTCATAAAAGTACTGAAGGAAACCCAAGACAAATATGAGGCGGAAATGACCAGGGTTCAACAACTTGAAGAACATAGTCAACTGGGAATCCGGGCAGTGGAAGGAAAGGCAACTGGAAGAGAAACAGAGACTGGAAGAATGGCCCCTGAACTGGAGCTAGAAAGCATCAAGGCGCAACTTCTTCGAGCGCTTAAAACCCAAGCACCAGAGGGAAAGGTGGATGAAATAGAGAAGAAGCTGATCCACAGTGTCCCCGGGGAAGAGTTAACGACCAGCCAACTCCTTCACAGGCGGAGTGACACGACTCCACAAGGGGAACACGAGCTTCAGGCTTCAAAGGGAAGGAATTCGGAGCTTCCAAAAGGGATGGAGATAGCTGAGGTGGCAACACAGCTTTTACAAGGATGCCAAAAGGACGCTGAATTACGTCAAATTGAACAGAAGAATGGGGAAACAGCTACTCCAGTAGAAGGAGTAAATAGCCGGATAACGCAATCCCCGATGGAAGGGAAGGTATTGAACTCACAAATGAGGACAGTAGTGAAGGAATGGCAGACAACCCAGGAAGAGCGTGATGAATATGAATGTATGAGGAAGTCTTTTCAAGAAAGATGTCTAGGGAAGGAACCACAGTCGGCTAACGTCCAGATGGGCAAGGAGGAAGTAGAAGGCCCTCTCGCTGGCCTAACTCAGGACGACCCCGAATATTACCATGACCTGTTGAGTGACACTGAATATTACGAGGATCTGGTCTGCCCAGTTTGTGAGGAAAACTCCCAAAGTGCTGAAATCAGGATGAAACACTTAAGGTCTAAGGAACATAGAGAGTTGGTGGCACTACAGCTGGCAGCCGAGAAAGGAGCCCCGAGAGTCTCAAAAAGGCAGAAAAGAAAAAGAAGAGGCAGAAGACAATAACTATCTAAAATATTATCACTTCTACCAGCTCAGGAGGGGACCTACGAAAGGAGCTAAATTAGTTGAAAAGTGGGAAATTATCAAGACAGCCAGTTGGTTATAAAAGTCGGCACTGCCGGTTCAACAGGACGAAAGTTCAAGCTGTTACGTCAAGGAAAAGGCTATGGAGGAGTCACACTATCCATGTGAACCGGCTACACCAAAGAGATGTTGTTCGGACCAAGTCAAGATCGGAGACTGAATCTGTGAACTGTTCCCGCAGAGACTGACTTTGTGAACTGTTTCCCACCGAGATTATATCTGTAAAGTGTTTTATATGAAGTTGAAGATATGTATGTTAATGGGACTCTGTAAGTAATAAGCTAAAAAGGGAGGATTGTAGTGTATGTACCCGTCTACCTTTAAGGAAACTATTGTATGTAACCGTTCACCTTTAAGAGAACTACTTTAGGTGTGGCACTACTTGTTTGGCTTCTGTATACTGTAATACCGACAGTGACCACACCAGTATATAAGTGTTGTGGCAGGATTGCTGGGGCAGATTCGCCCTGACCTTCGAATAGTAAAGACCTGTTTGTTTGTTACTCCTGAAGTCTGTGTCGTTATTAACAGTACAACCCACAGACTTTACACTACCCTTAATCATTTTGTACACCTCGATTAGATCACCCTCATCCTTCTAAACTCAATGGGATACAAGATAAATTTATGTGACCTGTCCTCATAATTTAATCCTTTAAGCATTCTAATAAATCTGCTCTGTAGACCCTCCAAGGCCAATATATCAAAAGTGAACACTATCTGCTGATGCACAGAGTGGTCTGCACAGAGTGGTCTTAAACGGAGTACTTCTAATCAGAGTGTTAAAGTTGGGAATTTGGAGAGAGTGGAAGGCCGGAATTTTGCCGGCGCTCAGAGTGCGGGTTTGTAGGCAGGACCAGTCAAAATTGCAAAGATTGACAGCGGGTAGGAAACCCGCTGTCAACCAGCCTGCAATCAATCTTCTCAAGTGTCGGGTCCCCGATTTGCGCATGAAGCCGACATCTAGCGGCGGGAAGAGGATTAAAGCCACTTACCTGCCTGTTAACAGGTACTTGATACTTGTTAACAGGCTCTTTTTCAATTTTGCCGCTTCTGCCTTCGGCTTCCCGATGTCTGGACACCACGCCAAGTAAGTGTGGCGTTTTGTGAGTCTGCTGTAATGTTTCTGCATTGATGACAGCTGTAGAAATGGTGTGAATAATCCAATGGTGCACTGGTGAGTTTCAGAGGTAAGAAAATGTTGGGAAAATCATTTTAATGCATTTATACTTTTCTGTAGGTAACAAGTTTTGAATTGGATGTCTAGTCCCACCTCATTGGTAGAACTTCTCTCACCAGTGACAGATCATTTCTGTAACCTCACCTGCAGCTGCCATCTGTTCTAGCCTATGGAGGGAGTCATTGAAGAGCCTGGGTGCAAGGGCTCACCTTTGTACAGTGATTGTCAGTGTTTGCAGCACTTCAATGCTGTCAAACACTGAGAAATGAGCTGTCAAAAAAAAATTGCGTGTGGTCCCTTTAAGAAAACCGGCAGATGACGCGGCATCAAATGACATCAGCTGACCAGCTTCCTCTTAATTGGCCAGCAAGCCTGCAGGGTGGGCTTAACAAGGTCAATCAAGGGAAAATCACGTCTGTGGGCCGGATGCAGTTGGGGGCAGGACTGGAACCCGGAAACCAGCTCCCAAGCCGCATCCATTTAAAAAATCCCAGCCGAAGTCTATGGTAAGTACTGGGTAAGTCTGGGTGAGTGCTAGCTGTAAAAAGTGAAATTTTGTTTAACATTTTGAATTTAATTTAGAACTTTATAAAGTGTAGTTAACAGAAACTGCCTGCCAGTGGCAGATGATGGTCAATCAGCTGTAAGTGTTTGTCTTGAATAGGTGCTAATTACTGTGAGCAGAAAGCTAAATCAACACTTGTAACTCCTGGCCAAGGTGGCCGTAAACAGGTCCAGGCAGCAGGCGGTCGAGGGGGTCATTTGGCTCGACTGCCTGCCTCTTCCGCTGCTACGTTCGTGCCCGGATGGCCCTGGAGATAGAGCACATGGTGTCCACCGGCATGCTCAAGGCCTTCCGCAACTGGTGGGCACCAGAGGGACTGGAGTGCATCATCACCACTGGAAATGGAATTTTAATTTAATTTCTTAATTTCCTTTCAATTTCTTTAAGTTATTGGTTGTGCCCCTTTAAAAAAGGGCCACATGGTTGACTTTTAACTGGCAATTGCCACATGAAGAAGAGTTACCACTTGTAACTTGGGTGTGGCTCCAAGGGTATAAAAGTGAACACTATTTGCTAATGCACAGAGTGGTTTTAAAAGGAGTGCTTCTAAACAGAGTATTAAAGTTGGCAATTTGGAGAGAGTGGGAATTTGGTGCAGGGGGGGAAGGAGGTGTTACTTTTCACCTCCAATACTTGTTGTGCTTTGTGTTACAAGTAAATATTTAATTTAATCTACCTATAACTTAAACTAGATCTAGTAATTAGTTAAAAAACAAAACTATAAGCTAAGTAATTAAATACATAGGGGGAACTATTCAGTTGCTTTGCGCTAAAGGGGGCACTAACGTGGCGCAAAGCAACTAACGCCCGAGCGCGGCACCACCAACGCCTCCCACGAAATTCAGCAGGAGATTAGCGGCGGCGCTAACCGTTAGTGCCCCGTGGTGCTGTGCCACCGATGATGATGTCATCGCCATGTGCAACGCCCCGCTCGCGCCCCGGCCATGATCTTCGGTAGCGCCCCCTATGTCCGACGGGGTCGGGGGGCCTACCTGTGGCCAGGGCGGCGCTATTTAATGGTGAGGTGCCGGGTGGCCATTTTTGTTGCTGGCTGCCTGCCAGCACCTGCCTCCGCTCTCGTCCCTGGCCTCCTGACCCGCCCCTCCCGTGGAATGCCAGCTGCGCTCCATGAACCCGGCACTTCTCTTGAGTGTTGGGCTCTTTAACCGGCACTCCTGATCCCGGGGGGCCCAGCTGGGCCCCAGGTCGCGCTGCGCAATGCCCCTCCCCTTTAAGAAGGGGAGGAAGGCCTGTAATACCGCAGCACGTAGGGCCGGGATATTCCCTTGCAGCGCCGGGATATTCCCTTGCAGCGCTGCAAGAGGGAGGTGGGGCGCTTCCAGTAGCGCCCCGCTTCCCTCTTTGGGTGCTACCACTCAATTTCGGCCGCATGGGCACTAATTAGTGCCCCAAAGGGGGCGTGACTCAATTTCTCCCCCATACATTTTAATTAATTAAATAAATAAAACAAGATTATATAGGGGTGGCAGTACAGGTGATGTGCTGCAACAGCAGCATGTGGGAGTTTGTGGAGAGACTCACGATCCTGGAGTAAGTGTCTACATCCCATAGGAACATAGGAACATGAGTAGGCCATTTAGTTCCTCAAGTTTGTTCTGCCATTCAATGAGATCATGGCTAATCTGCGATCGAACTCCATATACCTGCTTTTGGCCCATATCCCTTAATAACTTTGGTTAACAAAAATCTATCAATCTCAGATTTAAAATTAACAATTGATTTAGCATCAATTGCCGTTTGTGGAAAAGATTTCCAAACTTCTACCACCCTTTGTGTGTAGAAGTGTTTCCTAATTTCACTTTTGAAAGGTCTAATTCTAATTTTTAGAGTTTGCCCCTTAGTCCTAGACTCCCCAACCAGCAGAAATAGTTTCTCTCTATCCAATCTATCTCCAGGAACTTCAGCTCAGAGTTGTTGTGGCGGAGTCTGAACTGCAGGCATTGCAGGCATCAGAGAGGGGGAGAGTTACACTTTGATCCAGGAGGCAGTCACAGTTAGATAATGGTACAGGTCTGGTATGACTGGAGGGCATATCTGCAACACAAGCAGGTAAGGGGACCCAGATGCAGTGCTGGAGGAGTCTCGGCCTTTGCCCTTATCCAACAGGTATGAGGTTTTTCCTGCCTATGTGGATGAGGGCAAAGCCTGCAGAGTGGATGAGCAAACTGACCATGATACAGGAGGCCATTCAAGTGGGGAGAGTGAAAAGGAATGTTGTAATGGTAGGGAACAGTATAGTCAGGTAGTTAGATACTGTTCTCTGCAGCCGCGACCGGGAGTTCTGAAGGCTGTATTGCCTGCCTGGTGCCAGGGTTAAGGATATCTCCTCGAGGCTGGAGAAGAATTTGGAGTGGGAGGGGGAGGATCCAGAAACCCGGCTTTCCCGTCCGAAACTCTGTCCCCACCCCCACCCCCATCCTTCCTATGCAACACCCGCCCCTTTAAATATCGGTGCCATAACTCCCCACTTTTAAATTCAGCCCCCTTGAGATAAAGGCTAATGTTCCATTAGCCTTTTTGATTACCTATTGTACCTGTGCACTAGATTTTAGTGATTTATGTACCTGGACACTTAAATCCCTTTCCTCCTGCACAGCTCCTAGTCTATCACCATTAGGAAAATATGCTGATTTGTATTTCTCAGATCCAATATGGTTACCTCACACTTTCCCACATTGAACTCCATATGCCATAGTTTTGCCCACTCACTTATTCTGTATATGTCCCTTTGTAACTTTCTTTTCCTTTCCTTACAACTTACTGTGCCTCCTAACTTACTGCTATCTTAAAACTTGGATATACAAGTCTCTATTATTTCCTTTAAGACATTAATATATATATGATGAAAAGCCAAGGCTCCAGTACTGATCCCTGGGGAACACCGCTTGTCACATCCCAGAGAACAATCAGAGAATGAGCCCTTTATCCCTACTTTCTGTCTCTGAACTAATTACTGACCCATGTCACAAGGTTATCTCCAATTCCATGCACTCTCATTTGTGTTAATAACCTCTTGTGTGGAACCATATCAAATGTCTTCTGGAATATAAATAACATCCATAGACACTCCTGTACCCATCATGCTAGTGATCTCCTTAAAATTTCGACTAGATTAGTCAGACATGACCTACGCTTCACAAATCCATGTTGACTCTTTGATCAGCTAATACGTGTCCATGTGGTCAGTCATGCTGTCTCTGATTATAGATTCCAGTAACTTCCCCACAATTGATATTAAATTGACAGATCTGTAGTTTCTTGGCTTCTGCCTCCCTTCTGTCTTAAATAATGGAGTGACATTTGCAATTTTCTAATCCAAAGGCACAATTTCTGAATCTACAGCACTTTTGAAAATTATGACTAATGCATCTACAATTTCCTCAACTAGGTCTTTTAGTACCTTAGGGTGAAAACCATCAGTCCTAGAGACTTATACGATAGCAAAATACTGCAGATGCTGGAGACTTGTTTATCTTAAGTCCCATTAGAGTCTCATTATCATTGTATATAGATATATATCACTAAATTCCTTTCCTTGACTTATTTTTAGGTTCCTTTTACTGCTGGTATTTTGTCCTCTTCCTCCACTGTGAAAACAGATTCAAAGTACTAACTTAACAAGTCTACCATTTCTTTATTGTCCATTATAGTCTTGCCTGCATCCATCTTTAATGGATCCTTTCCCTTTACCTCACTCCTTCTCAATATATTTACAAAAACTTTTGCTGTTAGCTTTGATACCCCTTGCAAGTTTTTTTCATATTCTTTTTTTGCACCTTTCATTACTTTCTTTGTATCCCTTTGTTGATTTTATAACTCTCCCAATCTGCTGGATTACCATTTTTCCTTGCATTTGTGTAAACCTTTTTTTTAAGCTTGCTACTGTCTCTTACATCATTTGTTGACCATGGTTACTTAACTATACAAGTCGAGCCTTTGCCTTTTATGGGTATGTACTATATTTTTTATTGCAACAAATATTTATTTGCATACTTCCAACTGTTTTTCTGTAGGTTTAGCCATTAATAGTTCAGCCCAGTTTACTGTGGTCAATCCATTTCTCATCCCTTCAAAGTTTGACTTAAATTTAAAACTTTGGTTTGTGACTCTCCCTTTTCCCTTGAAAACCTAATATCAAATTCAATCATATTGTGGTTACTATTTGCAAGATCCTCCTTTACCATCAGATTGTTAACTAAGTTTGATTTATTGCTCATCACTAAATCTAGTATGGCCTGTTCCCTTGTTGGTTCTAAAACATACAACTTTACAGGAAAGGCTGAACAGGCTGGGCTCTTTTCTCTAGAAAAGAGAAGACTGAGAGGTGACCTAATGGAGCTATTTAGAATTATGAAGGAGTTCGATTGGGTAAACATAGAGATGATGTTTCCACTTGTAGAGGAGTCATAAATATAAGGTAGTCACTAATAAATCTAATAAGGAATTCAGGAGAAACTTCTTTGCTCGGAGAGTGGTGAGAATGTGGAACTTGCTACCAGACGAAGTGGTTGAGGTGAAGAGCATGGACGCATTTAAGGGAAAGCTAGCTAAGTACATGAGGGAAAAAGGAATAGAAGGATATGTTGATAGGTTCGTCGTTGTACGTGTCTTCACACTGTTCCCTTTGGGGGACTGTATGAAGTGGTGGAAGGATTTCTGGCCGCGATTAATGCTCCTTCCGTGACCGTAACCATCTTCGTACCAGCCATTAGGATGGCTAGTCCTATGGCGGGAGGGTTTTACGGGCTCCCACAACCCATACGAGGGGGGGGGGGGGCACCCACACATGCAAGTATCCCGCTGGATGTCAACCCAGAATTTAGAGTCGGAGCTCCGACTCCACTTGCCAGGACTGTCTGGAGCGGGGTTTGAAACCCTACGCCTTCTGGCCCAGTGGCAGGGATTCTACTGCTACGCCAAAAGCCCACTCCTGTTGATAGGGTGAGATGTAGTAAGGTGAGAAGAGGCTCGTGTGGAGCATAAACTCTGAATAGCCTATTTCCGTGCTGTAAATTCTATGCAATTATTTGTAATATATTTCTAGAAAACTATCCTGAATACATTCTACTAGAAATTCACTGCCTTTACGACTTGAGCTGTTCTGCTTCTCCCAGGCAATGTGCAAACAAAAATCTCCCATTACAACCACATTGGTTTTGCTATATGCTTCCCTGATCTCCGTATTTATACAAATACCCCCCACCCCTGCCTTTCATGACCTCAGAATGTCCCAAAGCACTTTACAGCCAATGAAGTACTTTTGAAGTGTACTCACTGTTGTATTGGAGGCCCAATCTGCACACTGCAAGTGCCCACAAAAGCAATGTGATAATGACCAGACAATTTATTTTTATTGATGTTGATTGAGGGATTGATATTGGCCAGGACACCAGGGAGAAGTCCCCTGTTCTTCTTCGAAACAGAGCCAAGGAATCATTTAAATCCACATGAGAGAGCAGACCTCTCATCCGAAATAGGCACCTTCGACAGTGCAGCGCTCTCTCAGTACTGCATTGGAGTGTCAGCCTAGACTTTGTGCTCAGTCTCGAAGTGGGGCTGGAGCTCACAACCTTCTAACTCAGAGGCAAGTGTGCTACCAAATGAGTCATGGCTGACACCTAAATCAGACCTGAATCTACATCTGAGCCAGACCTGAATCTTAACTCAGACAACTTGTTCTGTGGCCACTCCAAAACTAATCCTGGCAAGATCCACATTGAAAGATATTGGGCTGGATTTTTCCAGCCTCGGTGGGTCTGGAGCGGGCGACGTCCATGGCATGTGGGGACATAAGAACATAAGAACATAAGAAATAGGAGCAGGAGTAGGCCAATCGGCCCCTCGAGCCTGCTCCACCATTCAATAAGATCATGGCTGATCTGATCCTAACCTCAAATCTTCTATCACTCTGCATCCATCCGAACCCATGTGATCTCCCGGGAGAGGCGAAAAACCAGATAAAGACCCAATGGCCAATTTGAGAGAAAAAAATCTGGGAAATTCCTCTCCGACCCATCTAGGCGATCGAAATTCTTCCAGGAGATCACTCTGTCCCTATATTTTCTACAGTACTTACCTTCTGTAAAGGCGATCTCCACCCCAGCCAGGAACAAGAATAAAACCATCTCCTGAAATCTAACACAGTAGGAGCAGAACCAGACTACACGGCCCCTGGGCCCACTCCACTACCCACAGGACCATGACCATTCCGAACCTAGACTCATGTCCAATTTCCTGCCTGCTCCCCGTAACCCTTACTTCCCTTTACTTCTAGGAAACTATCTATTTCTGTTTTCAATTTATTTAATGATGTAGCTTCCACAGCCTTCTGGGGCAGCAAATTCCACAAACCCACCACCCTCTAAGTGAAGAAGTTTCTCCTCATCTCAGTTTTGAAAGAGCAGCCCCTTATTTTAAGATTATGCCCCCTAGTTCTAGTTTCACCCTTCATTGGGAACATCCTCACCGCATCCACCCGATCAAGCCCCTTCACAATCTTATATGTTTCAATAAGATCGCCTCTCATTCTTCTGAACTCCAATGAGTAGAGTCCCAATCTACTCAACCTCTCCTCATATGACCACCCCCTCATCCCCGGGATTAACCGAGTGAACCTTCTTTGTACTGACTCGAGAGCAAGTATGTCTTTTCTTAAGTACGGACACCAAAACTGTATGCAGTATTCCAGGTGCGGTCTCACCAATACCTTGTACAACTGCAGCAATACCTCCCTGTTTTTATATTGCATCCCCCTAGCAATAAAAGCCAACATTCCATTGGCCTTCTTGATCACTTGCTGCACCTGCATACTAACTTTTTGAGTTTCGTGCACCAGGACCCCCAGATCCCTTTGTACTACAGTACTTTCCAGTTTCTTGCCATTAAGATAATAACTTGCTCTATGATTTTTCCTGCCAAAGTGCATAACCTCACACTTTCCAGTATTGTATTCCATCTGCCAAATCTCTGCCCACTTACTTAGCCTGTCTATGTCCCTTTGCAGGTTTTTTTATGTCCTCCTCACTCACTACTTTCCGTCCCATCTTTGTATCATCTGCAAACTTTGATATGTTACACTCGGTCCCCTCCTCCAAATCATTAATATAGATTGTAAAGAGTTGGGGACCCAGCACTGACCCCTGCGGAACACCACTAGTTACTGGTTGCCAATCTGAGAACGAACCATTTATCCCAACTCTCTGCTTTCTGTTAGAGAGCCAATCCTCCACCCACACCAGAATATTACCCCCAATCCCGTGATTTTTTATCTTGAGCAATAATCTTTTGTGTGGCACCTTGTCAAATGCCTTTTGGAAGTCTAAATACACTACGTCCACTGGTTCCCCTTTATCCACCCTGTATGTTACTTCCTCAAAAAACTCAAGCAAATTTGTCAAACATGACTTCCCCTTCATGAAACCATGCTGAGTTTGTCCTATTAAATTATGTTTATCCAAATGTCCCGTTACTGTCTCCTTAATAATGGACTCTAACATTTTACCAACCACAGATGTTAGGCTAACAGGTCTATAGTTTCCAGCCTTCTGCATACTACCCTTTTTAAATAAGGGTGTTACATTAGCAGTTTTCCAATCTGCCGGGACCTTTGCTGAGTCCAGGGAGTTTTGGAAAATTATTACCAATGCATCCACAATCCCTACTGCCACTTCCCTCCAGACCCTAGGATGCAAGCCATCAGGTCCAGGGGATTTATCCGCCTTGAGTCACATTATTTTACCGAGTACCACTTCCTTAGTGATTTTGATCGTGTTTAGCTCCTCCCCCACCTTTAGCCCCCTGTTTGTCCAGTGCTGGGTTATTCTTAGTGCCTTCTACTGTAAAGACTGATATAAAACATTCATTCAGTGTTTTTGCCATCTCCATATTTCCCACCACTAATTTCCCGGTCTCATCCTCTAAGGGGCCAACATTTACTTTAGCCACCCTTTTTCTTTTTATGTAACTATAAAAACTCTTACTATCTGTTTTTATATTTTTTGCTAATTTACTTTCATAATCTATCTTCCCTTTCTTAATCAATCTTTTAGTTATTTTTTGCTGTCTTTTAAAGACTTTCCAATCTTCCATCCTCCCACTAGATTTGGCTACCTTATATGCCCTTGTTTTTAGTCAGATACTATCCTTAATTACTTTAATTAGCCACGGATGGCTATCTTTTCTTTTACACCCTTTTTTCCTCAGTGAAATATATATTTTTTGGAAGTTGTAAAATAACTCCTTAAATGTACACCACTGATCATGTACCGTCTTACCCTTTAATCTATTTTCCCAGTCCACTCTAATCAATTCCGCTCTCATACCTTCATAGTCTCCTTTATTCAAGCTCAGCACGCTTGTTTGAGATCCAACCTTCTCACCCTCTAATTGAATATGGAATTCAACCATGTTATGGTCACTCATTCCAAGGGGATCCTTTACTAGGACATTTTTAATTAATCCTGTCTCATTATACAGGACCAAATCTAAGGTTGCTTGCCCCCTGGTTGGTTCAGTTACATACTGCTCAAGAAACCCATCCCTAATACACTCAATGAACTCATCCTCAAGGCTGCTCTGCCCAATTTGATTTGTCCAGTTAATATGATAATTAAAATCCCCCATAATTATAGCTGTTCCCTTATTACAAGCCTCAACTATTTCCTGATTAATACTCCATCCAACAGAGTTGCAACTGTTCGGAGGCCTATAGGCTACACCCACTAGTGCTTTTTTCCCCTTATTATTCCTTATCTCCACCCAAACTGTTTCACTATCCTGCTCCTTTGACCCAATATCATTTCTCTGTATTATAGTGATTCCTTCCTTTATTAACATAGCCACCCCACCTCCTCTCCCTTCCTGCCTGTCCTTCCTGATTGTTAAATAACCTGGTATGTTTAATTCCCAGTCATGGTCACCCTGCAGCCATGTTTCTGTAGTGGCCACAAGATCATACCCATATGTCGTTATTTGTGCCGTTAACTCATTCATTTTGTTACGAATGCTACGTGCATTCAGATAAAGAACTTTCAAATATGTTTTGTAGCACTTAGTTCCTGTTTTTTCCCTTTTTAGTACTTTACTTTTTACTCCATACCTTCTGTCCCTTCCTGACACATTCTGTTTTTTAATTCCCCCACTGCTACCTAAGTCTATGACCTTCTCTGTTGTCATTTCTATTACTTGCTCTCCAGAAACCTCCCCCCCACTAATTAGTTTAAAGCCCTCTCTACAGCCCTAGTTATATGATTCGCCAGGACTCTAATCCCAGCACTGGCCAAGTGGAGTCGGTCCCAACGGAACAGCTCCCTCCTGTCCCAGTACTGGTGCCAGTGTCCCAAGAAGCAAAACCCATTTCTCCCACACCAGTCTTTGAGCCACGCATTTAACTCTTTAATTTTATTTATCCTAGCCAAATTCGCTCGTGGCTCAGGTAATAACCCAGAGATTATTACCCTTGAGGTTCTGTTTTTTAATTTGACCCCTAGCTGCTCATACTGCTTTAACAGAACCGTCTTCCTTGTCCTATCTACGTCGTTTGTACCAACATGGACCACGACAACTGGATCCTCCCTCTCCCACTCCAAGTTTCTTTCCAGCCCAGAAAAGATGTCCTTAACCCTGGCACCGGGCAGGCAACACAGCCTTCGGGACTCCCGCTCTTGACTGCAGAGAACCCTATCTATCCCCCTAATGATACTATCCCCTACCACTACAACATTTCTTTTTACTCCCTCCACTTGAATGGCCCCCTGTACCACGGTGCTGTGGCCAGGTTGCTCATCCTCCCTGCAGTCCCCGCTCCCGCCCTCACAGGGAGTAAGAACCTCGATCCTGCTGGACAAGAGCAAGGGCTGCGTCTCCTTCAACACTACATCCTGGATCCCTGTACCTTCCTCACTCATAGTTACACCGTCCTGTCCTTGACCACGGACTACATCTGCAGTAAATAACTTCATAGGTGTGACCTGGCATCTGTCTGGATCCCGGCCTCCAACAAGATTTTACGGTGATGGGATTTGTTAATCCCGCCCTGCGAGTTTCCCGGCCAATTAATAGGAAGCTGGTCTGATGACATAATTTGATGACACGTCATCAGCCGGTGGCAGTGGCGCAAACCTTTCAATGAACTCAGTAGATCACAAAACGTTATTGCAAAGCCACACTCAATCTCATCCTCCTGTGCCACTCATCACATCCTCATCACTCTGCCTTCCCTACCCTACTGCTGCACATCTTTAACCACACCAACTTACCTTGCTCCTCCACCCATCCCTCTCTATCTACATTATCACTTCCACATCTCACTAGCCACCCCTCACATTTACCCGCATCCTAGTCCAATCATTCAAACTAACAACACACAAGGATAGGTGCTTTGGTGTTTTAGCCAATGCTCGTGTAAATTTTCTGTTAGTGTGTTGTCAAGCATTGAAATCCTTATTTTCACCGCTTTGCGTTCTTGGACAGATTTGTGTGCACCTTTGAAAGTGTCTTAGTGAGTTCCAGTGAATGGTGAGCCATACCGTTCTCCCCCCCCCCCCCACCCCCCCCAATGGTGATGATTGTGAAAGGAATGGCTTGGACATTGTAGGGATGCTTTATGGTACTGGTGTGGGGTGGTGCCAACCTGGTGCATCATGTGGCAGCCAGTGTCAAGTGAAGCAAATCTGGACATGGTGAGGCCATCGCTGGCGTCCTGAGCAGCAATGTGTATGGGTGATGATGCCCTGTGTCCAGTACAGCATCTGTTGATTGCGGAGAAGGTTGGTGTGGATGTTGGTGCTGCTGGTGTGCCCAGTGATGCTGGTGTTGGGGCTGATCTTGTTGGGATTGTGAAGACCAAGGTGAGATTTTTTCAAGGGCACTGATGCTGATGGAATAGATGGCAGGTGAGGTTGAGATGACAGAAGTAATCTGTCAATGTTGAGATAGGTTGTTCCAAGGAGGTGATAGTGGATAGAGAGATTACTCCAAATACTTCAAAAGTGTATAAAGCTCAAAAGTGGGTTCCAAATACTGAAGGCTGAAGCTTCTGAGATTGAAAAGTGACCAGCTGTAAAATGGTAGCTTTTATACCACTTTTGCCGCTTTCACCTATTCACATACTTAACTGGCGTGATCGCCGAGCGACGGGAACCTCATGGAAAACTTGGGAAAATGCTTTGTATCTGGTAAAATGGTGATTAAATTGCTTTAAACACCCTCTTAACTAGCACAATTGCATGACCCACCACTTAGTGCCGTGTCTGCAAAGCACAGGCAGAGCCGGCACTAGGGAACTCACAAGGAGGCGGGTTTAGAGTGGGATACTGCCCTGCTGTCAATCTTTTGGATTTTCACAACAGACCCACCTCCAAACATGCCCTCTGAGCGATGGCAAAATTCAGCCGGTTGAGTGGAGATTTTACCTCGGTTGTGAGCCCCAAAGAAAATACCTTTGGGTTCCTGATTGCAAATGCATATATCCACAGAATTAGCCAATACCAGTGTTTGGTGCTCTAGAAATGTTACCAAAGTGCCTGTAGTGTATGTGCCTTTAAGAGCCCCCTGTGTACTGTAATGCCGGTAATGGCCACTCGGGCTATATAAGCCTGTATATTGTGTTGTATCAGTTAGTTCACCTCCAGACTTTGTTCAGTAAACACCTGTGAAACCAACTCCTGCCTTCAGTGTCTCTATTAACACACGGATACAACAGTGCCCAATAGCAGTTTCTGTTTGGATTTTGTGCAATTTGAACCTCCCATGGTCAACCAACCCAAATCAAACAAAGCTTTCTTCAATTTCTGTCTCCTTATTCTGTGCCCCTTTTATATTGATAGTCCTAGTGTATTGCCAACATTGCTCTTACAATGATGTAAGTGGAGAGTTCCTAGTGAAACTGATTGTCCACAATGTTTTGATGGTGGTGGGTGGAGGTGAAGGAGGTCTATATGTGGTCAATAATTTACCACCCTCTTTTAATGCCAAGTGCATTTTCTTCAAATTGAAAATAGCTAACATGATGATCAGCTCTTTTTAATATGAAGAAAGCTGAATTGTGATAATGGAACCCCCTTAATTTAAAAAAAATGACCGACAAGCTTTGTGCCAACTGCAGTTGGACAAAGTTAAAAACAACACAAAATCACTTCTTGGTGTTTGTCTGTCTGAGGTCACTAAAGTGATGTTTGGACCTGTATTAACAGCGTGGAATTTTAGAGATTGTGTAAGGAAAATTGATGTGTGTCACAGCCCCTACAGGTGCAGTATGATGGGGGGTGGGTGTGGGTGGACAGGGGGTGAGGGGTCTTGGTCCCTGCATGCCTGAAAACCAAAGATAAAAATATGTGCACCCTTGTATCTGGAATCAACTGCTAGAGCAAAATTATTTGTATGGGCAGTATCAGTAAATATCTTCAGCCACCAATATTTCCTTTCTATTTTAACAAGATACAATGCATTGTTCAAGATTGTATTTATCAGCTATAATTTGTGGAGTATTCAGAGAACAAATGAGGAGAGCAGGGAAATGTGTAAAGTTCCAATCAAAGGCAAAAGAAACTGAGGGCACACCAGGTGAATCTTAATGAAATGTCAAGTCATAGAGACAATTCACAGCATGTTACTAGTGCAGCAAAATGAATTCTCTTTGCCAAATAAATCAATACTCATTTTAGCATCCTTCCTGTTACACAGCAATTTGTCTTTGAAACTGAATACTGTCACTTCTTATATGGCTCAGGAACCACTGCTCTTTACTGGAATAACTTCTGTGGTGTGAGTATCGATACGGTGTTAAAAAGGGGGCGGGGTGGGGGGGACTTCATCTTCTTTTGCAGGTGAAGCCTTAGGTGCCCAAGCAGTAATTATACACTGTCACAATAAGATATACTTGAGCTATGTTCTTCATATAAATAGAAATAGACATTCTTGGCATTTGGACACTCTTGCCTGCTCTGGATTTAGGCTCGTCTGATCTAGACTAATTCATCGCTGCCTTCTGAGGCAAATACCACCCCATATAGAATATGAAACACTGGGTTAGTTAAGTGTCATAGGTTTACTGACCTGTCTTAAGTATGGCCCTCTCCCCACCATTCCACATTTTTTGGCCCCCCATCTTGGAATGCATGCGTTTATTATACCTTTATTTATATTTTACAGTGCAATAAGACAGTAGCATTGCAACAACAAATAACTAAAACAACAGGGACATTTAGAAAATGCTGGAATCATTTTACAGCGCTATAGGAGGTTTTTTTGTAAATAGAACAGATATTATAACTTCATTTGAATTCATCTTCTATATATCAGTTTGTCTTTTCATCTTAGAGCCCCACTGAGGTAAAGGAAATCACCATGGTTGTACTGCTAATTACATGAGGCTGTGACTATAATAGTAATGACGTCTGTGGCAAACAGCCCATTACTAAATGATTACTCCATTGTTCCTTTAAAATAAAAGGTAAATGTCACAGATTTGAGATGGAAAAAATGAACTGCAATCATAAACACCACATGTTTCACAATCATTAGTAATAACAGCTGCTTTCAATCAATAATATATCGTACTGCTTGGTAGACACACATACACACATCATACTCTTCAGACGCCCATTGATTTCTGATGAATGTTAAACAGTGTTGGACAAAAAGGGAAGTCATGCACAAATGCATACTATGCTTTTCTTCCAAAATGTGAAACATCAACAATCGTGTACTAAGCAAATTTGGCACATCATAAACCTTTTATGAGTGTTTAGTTCTATTGGGTACAAATTGCATGTTATTCAAACCAACATTTCAATATTGTGCTTTTTTTTTTAACAAAAGTATATTTGGAGCAAAAAAATTTAAAAAGCTAATTTGATGGGCCTGAAATATTCCTGCAAAAAAAAGAAAACAGCCTTAACCCTGATGGAGCAGGGCAGTAGAACTTGGCCTTTTGAAGAAGATGGTGTTTTAGTGGAGAATGGCATTGAGGTACTATAGTTGCTCAGGTCTGTGTCTCACTGAACGATGAAGAAATCAACAGTGGCAAAATTTCTAGGGCCACATTAATACTGTACCTTCCATCTGCATAGCAATCCACCACAGAAATCTTGTTCTGATAAGGAAGGAAACTAAGTAAAGGAGGTGGTTGCACACTGCTCAACATTGCTGGTATTACAGACCATGGCACAAGCACAGCTTAACTGTGGCACAAACACGTGCTGCAAACAACCTCATTAGACCCTTTTATAGGCAAGAAAAGGCAATAGTACTGATGTTATTTTGCAGAATTGTTTGTTTTCAGAAAGGGGAGCTTGTGGATAAACAGCTCCACTCCCTGTATTATGGTACAACTGGCTTTATTGCAAATTTTGTGTGGTTGAAACAAGGCTTACTTGCAGCGGTGAAAATTAAACTCATTATAAAGTTAATTAAATTAAACAAGCAGCCAAATTGCACACTCAAGTCATTCCCAGTAGTCCAGAAATATTTACTTGGCTCATTTAAAAATTTACAACATTTTCAATATTCTCTCTAACACCGTGGTGGTTTTCAAAGGTTTGTTGGAAGATACTAAACACAATCATATATTAATGGAGTATGTGTGTTAAATGAGTGCTACCTTGAGGATGAGTCTGGGGAATTAATAATGGGAAACAGGAAAATGGCGGAGACTTTGAACAAATATTTTGTATTGGTCTTCATGGTAGAAGGCACTAAAAGCATCCCAATAATGGATAATCAAGGGGCTATTGGGTTGGGGGGGAGAGTTAAAACAATCACTATCACTAGAGAGAAAGAACTAGGCAAACTAATGGGACTAAATGTGGACAAGTCCCTTGGACCTGATGGCCTGTATCCTAGGCCTAGAAATTGGGTATGGCCCCGCTTGAGGCGTTAGAACTGGCGCTGCGCAAAGTTTATAGCCAGACGAAACTTATCGCCGCCTGGCGCGATATTGGGTTGCATCACCCCTAAAGGGGATTGAGGCGCGAATTCAGGCATTACACGGGACTCCTAAGGCGCTAATCTTCCGGCGCAACCCAATATCGGAGCGGACGGGCGCAGCGCAGGTGCTCTCTATTACTGATGACCACGAGACTTCCAGGCGCAGGCCAGCTCTTAAAGGGGTGGGTCAGTCAGCTTCAGCATGCACACTCTTCGCCTTGCAGGCCTCAGAATCGGCGCAGGCCCTTCTCTGGTGCTAAAAACTTGGACCAGATGGAGAAGGTGAGACAGAGAGCAGAGCGCTTCACCACTGAGGCTCTGGAGCAATTGGTGGCCGCAGTGGAGCACCGGCGAGATGTTCTCTAACCAGACAATGGCACGAGGCCGAATCATAAGGACTACCGACGAGCTTGGAGGGATGTATGCCAGAGGGTCAACTCCAGCAGCATGGTGACCAGGAGCCCTGTCCAATGCGGAAAGAAATTCAACGACCTCACTCGGGTCGTGAGGGTGAGTGTTGTTTCTGCAAACTTCTGCATCCCTTCATTTGCACCTGACTTTATGGCTACAGGGTGGGCTGTGCCCCATTGGCCATCTGCCAGCAAGCACCCATGGCCCTTTCTGGGCACACACATGCACATTTGACTCAAGGCATCATGTAAGGGCTCTTGCACCATGGGGGGCATGAGATGATCACTCAGGGCATCATGTAACATAACTTCCCCTCCTTTCCCCTGCAGTCCAAGCTGGCGAGGATTGGCAAAGACCAGCTTCGCGCTGGTGGAAGACCCCCACAAGTGGTCACTCTCTCGGATCTCGAGGAGAGAGTCCACCAGATTCTTGGAGGACGTCTGAGTGGTCCTGTGACCACTGCAGCTGCCGACCCCATTGTTGACAGCAATGGTAAGGTTCTCACCTATTACAACTGTCTCCTTCCACTTGTTCCCCCCGCCAGCATGCTTTCTCACTGTGGGCCCATGTCATAGCCTTGCCGCAATCTGGCATCCCTTGCTGCCAAGCTGTCCTTTTGCTAAAGCCACTCTTCCACCTTCCTGCTTTCAGATGCTGCATCACCAGCTCGGGAGCCGGGCCCTCAAGCTGCCAGTGCCAGTGCCTCCGAAGGCTCAATGAGAAAATTACTGTCCAACAGAAGGTCAGCAACTCTGGTCAGCAACTCTCTCCAGCAATGATCAGAATGGCCAGGCCAAATGGCTGCAGCTTTTATACTAGTGCTGTCCCCTTTAAAGAGTGCCCCCCGAGTCCGAGAATGGCCTGGGAACGCTCCATCCAACTGTCACTAATAGCGCCAGGCGAAAAGGTTGCGGGCGCCACCGAATATCCGGTCCGGGGCGCCAAAAAGGCATTGCACACTGAAATGACGTCATGATCTGCCTGCGCCCGCGGGCGAGCGAAAAGAGTTAGCGCCAGCGCTAAAAGGATACTCCATATGGGAGGTGGCGCTATATTCACTGCGCCCGCCCGAAAATTGGGTAACGCCCCAATTCTCGGGCTCTTTAGGCGCTAATCGCTGGCGTTACCAACCAAATTTCTAGGCCCTAGAGTCTTAAAAGAGGTGGCTGCAGAGATAATGGATGCATTGGTTGTAATCTACCAAAATTCCCTGGATTCTGGAGAGATCCCAGTGGACTGGAAAACTGCAAATGTAACATTCCTATTTAAGATAGGAGGGAGACAGAAAGCAGGCAAATATTGACCAGATAGCCTAACATCTGTCATTGGGAAAATGCTGGAGTGCATCATTAAGGAAGTGATAGCAGGACATTTAGAAAATCATAAAATAGCCAAGCAGAGTCAGCATGGTTTTATGAAAGGGAAATCATGTTTGACAAATTTGCTGGAGTTCTTTGAGGATGTAATGAGCAGGGTGGATAAAGGGGAACCAATAGATGTTATGTATTTGGATTTCCAGAAGACATTCGATAAGGTGCCACATAAAAGGTTACTGCACAAGATAAGAGCTCATGGGGTTGGGGGTAATATATTAGCATGGATAGAGGATTGGCTAACTAACAGAAAACAGAGAGTCAGGGTAAATGGGTCATTTTCAGGTTGGCAAATTGTAACTAGTGGGGTGCTGCAGGGATCAGTGCTGGGGCCTGAACTATTTACAATCTATATTAATGACTTGGATGAAGGGACTGAGTGTAATGTAGCTAAATTTGCTGATGATACAAATTGGTGGGAAAGCAAATTGTGTGGAGGACGCAAAGAATCTCCAAAGGGATACAGATAGGCTAAGTGAGTGGGCAAAAATCTGGCAGATGGAGTTTAATGGGAAAATGCGAGGTTATCCACTTTGGTAGGAAAAATAAAAAAGCAAATTATTATTTAAATAGGGAGAGATTACAAAATGCTGAGGTAAAGAGGGATCTGGGGGTCCTTTTACACGAATCACAAAGTTAGCATGCAGGTACAGCAAGTAATTAGGAAGGCAAATGGAATGTTAGCCTTTATTGCAAAGGGAATGGAGTATAAAAGCAGGGAAATCCTGTTACAACTTTACAGGGCGTTGGTGAGACCACATCTGGAGTACTGAGTACAGTTTTGGTCTCCTTATTTAAGGAAGGATATACTTGCATTGGAGGCAGTTCAGAGAAGGTTCACGAGGTTGATTCCAGACATGAAGGGATTGTCTGATGAAGAAAGGTTGAGCAGGTTGGGCCTATACTCATTGGAGTTTAGAAGAATGAGAGCGGATCTTATTGAAACATATAAGACTGAAGGGGCTTGATAGGGTAGATGCAGAGAGGATGTTTCCCCTCATGGGGGAATCTAGAACTAGGGGGCATAATTTCAGAATAAGGGGAAACCCTTTTAAATCGGAAATGAGGAGGAATTTCTTCTCTCGGAGGGTCATGAATCTTTGGAATACTCTTCTCCAGAGAGCTGTGGAGGCGGAGTCATTGAATATATTTAAGGTGGAGATAAACAGATTTTTGAACGATAAGGAAGTCAAGGGTTATGGGGAGCAGACAGGGAAGTGGAGTTGAGGCCAAGATCAGATCAGCCATGATCTTATTGAATGGCGGAGCAGGCTCGAGGGGCCAAATGACCTATTCCTGCTCCTACATCTTATGTTCTTATGTTGAGTATTTTGTGAATGGAAATATGTGCCATTGTACGAATAGTATAGAGGTTTCTGTTGTACCATTGAAAAGAATTGACTCATGTCTCAGTTCATGTTATTCATGTGATTTTCTTAGATATATATCTGGAAGAATAAATCTCTTTTTCATATTGAATTAGTTGCCACTGCTGGTGGTTTTAACGATTCTCTCCAAACAAAAGGTGGTGAAGAGTAAGTAATCAATTCAAAATACAAAGGTAATACGATGGCCAGCAGCAGATTACAAGGCAGTAATCCAATCAAACGGTACAGATGATATCTTAAACTGAGAGCATAGTTCAAGCAGTTTTATTATTAGCTGAACCCCCAACACTGTTTACCACCTGAAACATTACATCAGCCATTCAGTACTTTTTCTGTCTTATGTGGAGGGATTTATTTTGTTCACTACCCCCACTTTTCTTTGAAATTGCAGGTTGAGTACTTGCGGGATCACTGGCTGAAGACAAAAGATAATACAGGACCTCACAGAAAATTAAGGGTTGCCAGCAAATATTCAAGCTGTCACAGAGCACTGTATTATTTCAAATGGTGAATTTCAAAAGAATGTAGTGTTTTATACAGAATCAATTCAAGCTCATTAATTCAGCAGTGTCAGCTTCACTCTCTACATGTGAGACAAGAAGAGGGTCCATATCATGTCATACAATAAATCTATTAAAATTTCTATCCCAATTTCCATCATTATCTAAAGTTCTGACACATAAGGGTAAGTTAATTGATTCTGAGCTCCCAAGCTGAAGCTGCGCTCAAATGGAGTGTGGGTTGGAGAAGGGGTTCCAAAACTGTAGTGCCAGTTCTCCAACCTGTGCATCCTTTGAGCACAGTGCAGCATCAGTGAATTTACACGATATTATTTTGTAGTGTCCAAAGATGTTCCTCTGCCACTTGTCCTATCTGATCTCTGGTTTAATACACCTTAAATCTTATGTCGCGTTCACCGTTGTATCCACTTACCCTACTGTGACATAACACTTACCGTCATCTAATGGTAGCATTGATGGACTTGCAACACCCTAAAAATAATGCAGCCAGTAGGTAAATGTGTTGCATGGTGCTGCACTGAGCCATATAGACCAGGAAGGTCACAGGTTCAATCCCTGGTCTGTGCGATCTCAGATAGGGCAGCTGTGGGAGAACTGCAATTCACTTCAATGTTCCTAGCTCACATGCAAAGCATGCCCACTTAGAATATTTGCCAGATAGCTGCCAATGCCCATAGAACTTCACCACAAAATCAGCTAGTTCCTTCAGAAGAGGAGTTATAAGAAAGTTGTGAGAATATACATAATTGTTGTACGAGTCCATCTCCCGTGACATTGCAATCTTCAGGTCATCACTTGGAGGAAAATCCAAAGGAAGCAAAGGCACACAATATACTCTGGGTGGTGGACTTCAATGTTCACCACCAAGGTAAGTATAAGACTTTGTGTGGCCAGATGAAGCAGGAGTGCTCCTCTGGGCCCTACAAGGAAAGTCGCAGTCTCCCATGCCCCGGTCTCCTGCTCCTCCCTGCCACATTACTGCAAGTCAGCAGGAACGCTATGCTGACAGCCACCCTATGTCCTCTTCCTGTCCATTCTGGATGGCAAACGAATCAGCGGCCCAGCTATTACAATGGCCATTGACTCCTGTTGCTGCTGGCAGGTTTCCCACCAGATGCTTGCTCAGAGTCAAAATCCTCCCTAGAGTGTCAATTAGCTCTATGATGTAAAGAACTGCTTCCCCCACCCCGTGAAACATTCAGATGTTTATTGATTTATGTAATTGTACCATCAGAAGAGAAAAAAATAATTATGTACCTATCTTCAGTAGGTAGGAATGCATTTCTTTTTATATATATTTTCCAGGAATAATCAATCTCACCTAACTGTTACAAAATTCTTTTGCAATGTGCTCCCTCCCCCAAATCCAATGCCCCAGCAATTTCCTTTGCAATGATATAGCTTCTGCTTTATCCTGAGCAATGTCATGGGAGATCTTCTAGTATTCATTAATTGTCAAAACACTTGTTCCAAATCGTGAAATTTAATACACAATGGAGATAACTTAAACATCTTTGCCCCCGTCTGTGAGTGAGCAATGAGCGTTAGGGGTACAAATCTCCCATGGAAGAGAGCTGGCTACCAAATTGGAAGCCAGCAACTTTCAAGTGTGCAGGACATTGGTTGAAACCGGTATTAGGCTCCTGGAATATGCAAATTGGGGTCCTAATGCCAGTTGTACGACCCCGATGCAAACTTATTCAAACTGGGCATTCAGCGGCCTAGCCAGTGGTCCTTGGAGGACCAACTGGAAGTTGCCCACAAAATGTAAAGAAAATTCTTTATAGTTTCATTTCTGTGGATGATTGGTGTCCACAGCTTGCTGGTTTCATGCAATTGAGGCCTGAGGCACTATTTGCTTGGGCCTTGGGCCGATGTCTTCAGGCTCACGTTCGAATTGCGTTGCCCATTTTGCGCTGGAAACTAGCAACTACTCGAATTTCCCTTCCAATAATTTCTTGAATTTGAATAATTAAAGAAATGGTAGAATGCTCATAAAAGGGAAATAGAAAGAGATAGTTTGAAGATACGAGTGCTTCCTTAGTGAGTGGGTTGTACCTTTAGAAATCGCATATTAAATGTGGATGAAAGTGGGAGGTGAAATAAACAAAGCCGTCTGTTTACAGTATAACCATTTTAAAACCATTATTTATTCACAAATGAAACGCAGAATACAGTAAAACTTAAGAGGGAAGCAGATGTTGTTGTCATCAGACATTTCCCCGTGATGTTTTCCCGTGAAATTTCAATGGAGCGACAGCTGTGGCAAGTGATGCGCTGAAAGCACATCCAGTCACAACAGTATTTTTTACATCAGTGAAGATATCAGTGTCTACATTCATGTGAAATACAGATATGGAGTGGCATTGGAGAGTATTATATGCATCGAAGACTAAAACAAAGTTTCATCACTTGCACAAGGTTATCTAGTTAAATATGCAGAGATTGCTTTATATTATGTAAGAGTTGGAGGGAGCCGAATATGAAGTGGCTCATGTTAAACACCATCTTAATTATGTAATGGCAAAACTGTGTGGACAGAACGCATATGGGCTGGATTTTGCCAGCCCTGGAGAGGCAGGTTTGGAGGCGGGACTGCCGGGAAAATGGCAGAATTTGGGGGCGGGTGCTCAACCCGTCCCCAACCCGCCTCCGTGCCATCTTGCCAGGAGGTGGATAGCCGTCCCGCGCCGGGTCCCATCTCTTTGTAGGTGGGAAGGGGATTACAGCCACTTAACTGCCTGTTAACACACAGTTAACAGGCAGACAAGAGGATTATCCCCATTTTGCCCACACACGAGCAGGCTTCCCAAAGGCTCCAAAACCCGCTAGGGTCACCAAGGCAAGTAGTGGGTCTGCGGGGGTCGGAGGGTTGCAAAAGTGTACTGTGAAGGTAAGTGATGGGTGCAAGTGTGGAGAGGTGACTGTGTGAGGTAAGTGGAAAGTGTTAGAAAAAGTTTACTTACCTTTGTTTCTTCCTGCAGGCTTCAATCAGTGGGTATGCGGAGAGTCTCGCACCTCCGTGGCAGAGATGACAGATGGCCGTTGCATTCTCCAATGCAACAACCATCTAATTTTTGCAAAAGAAAGGTTTGATGAGGTCTTGAATTCAAGACCTCATCAAACTACAGAGAATGTCAGTGTTTGACAGCTTCACAGAGCTGTCAAATGATGTCAATTCATCTGTCAATTTTTTGACAGATGAAACGTCATACGCTAATGTTCTCTGTAACCGACTTTCCCTTAATTGGCCTGCTAAACCCACTGAGCGGGCTTAACGAGGTCAATCAAGGGAAAATGGCGTGGGTTGGCCAGAAGTTGATGGAGGCGGGACTGAAACTCAACAAGTGGGAGTCCCGCCTCCAAAAGCTCCCCATTGGCAAAATCCAGCCCACAGTGTACGAATCAACTATTGCCATATGTGAATTTCATGTCCATATATTCAGTCTTAGACGAAAAATGTATCAAACCTGACTGTTGCTGATTGAGGATACGTAGATCATGATGCAACTGAACTAATAGTTCCTTGTACCATTAATCAAAGGAGCAGCTGTTTCCTAACTGAAGTGGCAGATCCACCCATATCAAATGTAGAATAAGACAATCAATGCCTGTATTTATCATAATTCTAATTCCTTTTGAAGCACTCAAAACATGACCTCTATATCATTATACATGGATACTACAAATGAATACAAAGTTCTGTTTTCATTTTGAATAATCTTGATTTTAAATCAGTATATCAATGCAGTTGTATTTTAAGGAAGTTTAAAAATAAATAAAACCTCAGCTTTTCTCAGATTATATCATTTTTCTTTATTGATGAACACATTTGAATAAAGCACATTTCATTTAGAAAATTGAAAAAACCTCAAGTACCAATTGTGATATAACAACAGATACAAATAAAGATTCATAACATGATTGTGTAAAAATGTTCCAAATTCTCTCTCGTTAGTTATATCTGTTGGAATTATGTTTGGTCACACTTACTTATTTTAGGCTCTTTCGGCGCCACTGCATCATGATGCAGAATAATCACATCTGTCGAATCAACTAATATAATTAAGCAATAATGGACACACGTTTGCATTGTGCCAAGGAACTGGGAATAGGTCACTTGTGTGAAGGACAAAGTCACAAAATGAGTTCCTTAACTGACTCAACTATTTTCAATTCTCCATCAAGTACACATGCAAATATATTATTCATCTGTTGAGGGTTTTTTCCTTCCCATTGGTTTCTTCCCTTTTTTTGGTGTTATTGATTCCATCTGTCTTTAGCATCACAAAATGTATTTATAATAATAATATTTACTGTATAGCTCTCCAAGGCTGTGAGAAGTAGCATACACCATAAAAGTATGGCCTTGCAAAGAATATTTGACCACATCATGAAATGTATAGAATAATTTTTTGCCACTTTTTCTTACCTTTCTACCTGAGAGGAACAACTGCAAATTTTGCATTAGGTGGCTTCAATCTTTGAGGCACACCTCTGTGTATTGCCTGCTATGATAACAAGCTGTTATGCAAGGGCATCTTCAAATCTGCCAAGATATTCTCATATCTTTAAAGTCTAATATTCAGCCAATCTAAACACTCTTCAAGTATGATAGTTAATTCTAGTGTAGGTGTCAACCTTGGCTCAGTGGTAACACTCACCTGTGAGTCCGAAGGTTATAGGTTTGAACCCACTGAAGAGATGAGACTAGGGTGACACTTCAGTGTAGTACTGAGGGAGTGCTACATTGTTGGAGGTGCTGTCTTTCAGATGAGTTGTTAAACATATGTCTGCATCTCAGATGGAGGTAAAAGATCCCATGAGACTATTTGAAGACCAGGGGAATTCTCCTGGTGTCCTAGCCAACACTTATCCATCAATCAACATCACTAAAACAGATTATCTAGTCATGTATCTCATTGCTTTGTGTGACGTTGATGTGTGCAAATTGGCTGCTGCATTTCCCTACAATTACTTCAGAAGTTTCAATGGCTGTGAAGCACGTTGGGATATCCTGAGGTCATGAAAGGCGCTTTTTAAATGCAAGTTATTTCTTTCTTCTAAATTGACAGGCCTTGATTTGTTAGGATTACTGGATTCAAACTATCAATTAGATTGAAATTTGAAGATCCTGAGAGAAGCTTTGTCGCTCCTAACCCAGAAGCTATTGCCATTATAGCTGCGGTTCTAAATCCTTATGGCCTCTGAATAAAAAAGTACAAGACAAGAGGATGACCCAAGAATTGAAGGGAAAATGCAGTAAGAGCACTTGACTTAATGAAGTATAGAGGAGCTGAAACATGGGGCCTAGCCTCTCATAGCTTAAAAAAATCAAGAATAATGATGTAAACAGGCATAATTCACATGCCAATCTGGTCGGTTACTTAAAATTTGGTTTGTCCTAATATATTACTTAAAAATAGCACTTATGCTGCTTCCTAATATAATAAAGAAGAAAATAAAAGACTGAGGTACCTTTATTTCGTACAGCTCATTTTAATTCATTAATTTGAGCTTCAATATTTTGTCTTCAGCCCTTCATAAATCTGTGTTAGGTCTTACTGCTTGTGTAAGAATATAAAAATGTAACTAATGCTGAACTAATTAAATGATAGACAGATGTTATTTAAGATTATTAAAGCATGTATAAAGAGGGATTTAGTTTAATCCACATTTAGAAGAAGATTATGCAGCAACTTGTAAATGCTGCCACATCCATCAGGAGCACTTTTGACTTCCTGAGTAAAGCTGCCTTAAAGGGATTGTTCCACTGAATTTAAAGTGATTTGTACTAATATTGTTACGGCTGGTTATTAAAAGAAAGTGCTTATGTCCATTATGTTTTTTTACAAAATGCTTTCACAGGTGTCCTCTAAATTATAGCTCTTCTCTTTCAAATAAGTAGGAAACATACACAACATTTAATTACTTCAGATGGCAAAATTCAATAATGAAGGAAGTTGTTATGCATTATTAATGTCTTCCTTTTCCATAAACTGAGATATGAATTTTGTAATATTTTATTTGTCTCATTTCATGTGAAAGAAAAACTCAAAACTGAATTTTTACATTATATCCTCTTGTATACTATTGTGTCTTCAGTTACTGTTCACACAAAATGGAAGATATTGTAAGTAGAATTTTCAAATTGAAGCTAATTCAACTATTTGGATAGGTCATGACATCATTTTTTTTTAAACCACTGATGGAAGTAATTATCCAAAATATTTTTGTAAATTTGATCAATTCAGCATTTGACCGAGTGTGGCATCAAGGAGCTCTAGCAAAATTGAATTCAATGGGAATCGGGGGGAAAATGCTCCATTGGCTACAGCCATACCTAACACAAAGGAAGATGGTTGTAGTTGTTGGAGGCCAATCATCTCATCCCCAGGATATCGCTGCAGGAGTTCTTCAGGGCCTTGTCCTCGGCCCAACCATTTTCAGTTGCTTCATCAATGACCTTCCCTTCATCATAAGATCAGAAGTGGGAATGTTCGCTGATGATTGTACAATGTTCAGTTCCATTCGCAACTCCTCAGATAATGAAGCAGTCCAAGCCCACATGCAGCAAGACCTGGACAAAATTCAGGCCTGGGCTGATAAGTGGCTGCCCCTTGACATTCAATGTCATTACCTTCATCGAATCCCCCACCATCAACATCCTGGGAGTCACCATTGACTAGAAACCAGCCACACAAATACTGTGGCTACAAGAACAGGTCAAAAGCTGGGTATTCTGAGGCAAGTGACACCTCCTGACTCTCCAAAGCCTTTCCACCATCTACAAGGCACAAGTCAGGAGTATGATGCAATACTCTCCACTTGCCTGGATGAATGCAGCGCCAACACCACTAAAGGAGCTCGACACCATCCAGGACAAAGCAGGCCACTTGATTGGCACCCCATCCACCACCTTAAGCATTCACTTCCTCGACCACTGGCACGCCGTGGCTGCAGTGTGTATTATCTTCAAGGTGCACTGCAGCAACACGCCAAGGCTTCTTTGACAGCCCCTCCTAAACCCGCGATCTCTTCCACTTAGAAAGACAAGGGCAGCAGGCGCGTGGGAACACCAAGTTCCCCTCCAAGTCACACACCATCCTGCCTTGGAAATATATCGCCATTCCTTCATCGTCACTGGTTCAAAATCCTGGCACTCCCTACCTAACAGCACTGTGGAAGTACCTTCACCACACAGACTGCAGCAGTTCAAGGCGGCGGCTCACCACCACCTTCTCAAGGCCATTAGGGATGGGCAATAAATGCTGGCCTTGCCAGTGAAGCCCACATCCCGTGAATTAATAAAAAAATAGATGGATTCAATTGGATTAGAGCAGAAGGACAGTGAGCAAAGTTCCTAATAATTTGCTTGATCCTTATGTTTAAAAATAAACTGTTATTACATTTATTCTGAATATAAAGTAAATTAAATAATGTTGCATGTGATTATGATGTGATGAGTTATCCTTTAGAGAGGGATAAGCTAAATAATATTAATAGTTAAAACATTCTTAAATGACTTTATAACAGAAGTACCCTGACATGAATGCCAAGTTGTATACCTTCCTTTCTGTTGTGAAAGGTTTCTGATATCTCAGAAGAGCCTTGTTGGAGGACACAGTTATCACAAATGAAATAAACAGTTTAGTGTGGGAACATGATAGGCATTAGTGTCATTTTTTCTCTTCCATTATCCCTCATTTCATCTTTTCCTGGTCGCTGTCTACCTTGAATGGTCCTCCAAATGGGAGAAAAGGATAGCCTAGGTAGCACAATTTTCTATAGCCAATATCAACAATCTTTTGGAGCAGGATGAGTCAGACATTATCAGTTGTTCCCTCCTTTCAGGATGATGGGGCTTCTCGTCTCTGTGGTGCACCACCTAGCAACTCAAAGTACAACTCACGAAATTCATTCAACTGACACAAATTATGGTGAATGCCCCAGTCCTAGAATTCCCAGTCTTCTCACTGAGAATAGTCCTCTCATATAGTTCAGTTAATGAGCCATATTCCAATGCTTTGTTTCTCAAAAAGAAACAAGTTTTGCAGATTCTTCTTTGTGATTTGGCATTCAATGAAACAATCCTTTAAATAAGTTCCATTTATGGATTACTGAAGTACACCAAATACTCCAATGGTAATCACTGCTCTGTTCAATCGAGATAGAATTCAATGTGCATTATTGCAGCACATAAAAAATATCATTTATCAGCCTGTCTCTTGTGTTGTTTTTAAAATGTTCTGTATGACTACAAAACATATCTCCTCTTGCTGACTGCTGCCACAGCCTGGTAGCTTTTCAAAGTACCTCCTTCTGTTTTTAATCATGAAACCCTTTCTCTGTTCATTTTTAATGAAAATAATTATAGTGTAGGTGCATTATGTAGATTTTAAATGTTTATTCATTCACCAGTGCACACAAATAATTAAATAACTAGATGTTAGATCTTATCTCTTCCAAAGAGAATCCATGCCTCAAACCCCTTTGACCTAATAAAGCTGATAAGAGTCTTTTGTTTATTAGCAAAACAGCATTATAAGCACAGAACCTTCCCAGTGTCACACATTTCATTCTGGATTGCTCTTCTAATATTAATATGCTTCTTGAAAAATATATAATTTTGAATACATCTGATCATATAAGAAATGTCTAACATTCAAGTAGTGAATGGAAACCTTAAGATGACTAATGCGTTTATAGCATGTAAAACTGGCTAAAATATCAATTGTACTCAGACTAACTGTACCAGTGTTTACCATGATGGTAATACTCTTTCCTGGAAATTAAGGGGTTATTTAGGAACATAGGAACAGGAGTAGGCCATTCAGCCCCTTGAGTCTGTTTCGCCATTCAATCAGATCTTGGCTAATCTATACCTCAGTTCCAGTCACCTACCTTTGATCCATATCCCTTGATACCCTTTCCTAACAAAGCTCTATCAATCTCAGTCTTGAAAAGTGCAATTGACTCCGCACCACTGCCTTTTGGGGGAGAGAGTTCCAGATTTCCACTAACCTTTGTGTAAAAAAGTGCTTCCGAATTTCACCCCTGAATGACTTAGTTCTAATTTTAAGATTATGCCCCCTTGTTCTAGAAACCCCCAACAAAGGAAATAGCTTTTCTGTATTTATCCTATCAAATTCTTTTATCATTTTAAACACCTCAATTAGATCACCTTTCAACCGTCTAAACTCAAGGGAATACAAGCTGAGTTTACACAATCTGTCTTCATAATTTAACTGTTTAAGCATTCTGGCGAGTCTGCTGTATCCCCTCCTGAGGAGCGGTGCCCAAAACTGAACGCAGTTCTCCAGATGGGGTCTCACTGAAGGGTCATTTCCTCCCCTTTGTATTCCAACCCCCTTGAGATAAAGGCCAACCTTCCATTAGCCTTTGTGATTTCTTATAGATGGAATGGATTTGCAGTCTTCTAAAGGTTAGAGGCCAATGTATAGTTTCAGAGTCTTTTCAACTTCTGAGTTCTCAGCCGAGGTAGTTTGCTGATTTTTATTCTCATGATATACACTTGTAATGTTTCTACATTCATCTTTGACAATTTTTCATCATTTGAAATTTCCATGCATAAACAGGATGTACGTAAATTTGTGTGTAAAAACTTTTAGTGCTCAAACAGTTAATTTTTAGATATGGTATATTAAATTTTCCCAAATACCAGGAGCTATATTTGTTCTTTTTATTTATAGTTTTCTTAGAACACCATGTTTGATTACTGAAATCTTTAATTACAATGTTTCTTGATCCACTAGTCATTATTAATTATGCTACTGACCCACAATCATGGCACGCTTAGAAAATGTTCACGCATTCTGTCTCTCAAGATGTTCCACACTCCAGGCTATTTATTTTCTGGTATGTTTTCAGAACTTGTACTGTTGAGCTACAGACTTATATATCAAATATATAGTTTAAAGAGCTGAAGCACTGCACTACCATCACAAGGGTTTTTACATCCTCTTTCCCATTGTCATTTCCTCTGGCATATGTGCTAACAACATCTAAACACTAGCTGAGGGCTAATGAAACTTCTGACACTTGTGTAGTTACATTTGGTAGCCACGAACAACATACTCTACAGCTGCTGTGCAGAGTGAGCAACTCAACTTCTATGCCCTAGATAGCTCATAATTTTATTATTAAATTAATCAGTCTTATCCTTAATTAAATGATATTCTTGTGGAAAAATATTTAATAGCTTTATAGAAGCTTTGCTCTATTCTTTCTTGCAGTTGCCATGCTGATAACGGACTAATACTGTTGGCTTTAATGTCAGTACTACTTAAGAATTTTCTAGGCTTTCTAAGTTTTAAGTAAACTTCTGACTGAAGGAATTATAGGTGAAAATCAATCCAGTTTATAGTTACAGCCAGCTTTCCATTAAATTCATGTTTAGTTTTTGGCACAATATTGGTTGTTCCAGAATTGAACTTGAAAGCTAGCTTGTTAATTTGCTAATAACATTGTGTAATATAAAATGACAAAAAAATATCTAAGACCAACAGACTCACCGGAGCAGTCTTAGGCTGCTCCTGTCAATACAGGGTAATGTGTAACTTTATAAAACTGCCAAACTAGTACAGTATTGTGTGCTTGTGAAAAAGGCAGTATGATATTCCACTAGGCTGAACTGACTAACCCTGGTACCATGACATATATTTGGAGACAAAATCTTCTTAAAAGCTGTTTCTAAGAGAATGTTATCAGATTTCCCTGCTGATTGTTTCTTGTCGTGCTATCACCAGGTGCTTTTACTTTCACTCCTCCATTCTTTTGCAATTCATCTAGTAATTAGAATGAAATAAATTTAGACCAGGCAGCAACCGAACAGATGAGATGTTGGCAAGTTGCGCTCATTTCATACTGCTGCTGACAGGCAGCCTACTAATGGTAACAAATTGAAGGATTAAGGAAGAGATGAGATGAAAATAACAAGGAATCTGTATATAAACTAAGCATAGTTGCTATTTAGTTGACAATAAAATAACAAATAGTTAAACACAACCCCTGCCATAAAATTGTCAGAATCCTGTATTCATGACAGGTGGTCCTAGGTGATTTGGAGAACTCGGAAAAGCACTAAAGTGAGGAGTGATTTAGCTAAAGAATCCTAAATAATACAATAATAGGTAATTACATTTTGCTGCATTTTACTAGCATTTCTAAGCCACCCTGCAACATATCTTATTGTAGCAATCTATTGATATCTTTAGTCATTGCTAGTAATCAATGCACATATCATCTTTCTTTTACTTCATTAACCCAAAAAGTACTGAGAAAAATTGCAAATAAATAACAATGCAATGATTTAAATTCCATGCAGCACACAAATACATTTATGCCATTACCACTATATATTCTGAATTTTATTTTACCAGCTAGATAAACAAGTAAAGTTTAAACTGTCAGCGATCAATTAACTTTCTGTGATAACCTTAAAATAAGCTAAATACCAGTGTCTTGTTTCCATTCTTGCAGAGTGGGCCCCGAAAAACTCCCTTGATGTTTCTGAAATGGCCATTGCTAAGGTGTGTAGAGCTGATGACAATATAGTAACACGCCATATGGTGCTGTAGCTCCCATGCACACAGTGCATACAGTTCAAGTGGACTGCAAACGAGAAGCCTCCTGATGATCTGAGCTAGGAGCACACAGCGCTCAATGAATGCTGCTCCTCTTTTCTCTTGTTTCACGCTGGTACATCAGCATAAGCAAATGAGACATTAGCTAGTCAGCTTTTCCATCTACTGCTGATTCGTCCTGCTTAAAGCAGTGTGCCCAATCTCTTTGCATCTCTGCTGCACGAATGAGAGTTCTAAACCTCAGTCTCTCACAGGCATAATATTATACAAAGAGCTGCTGGTCCATTGCACTGGGCCAATGGCAGAAAGCCACTAGCCTAATACTGAAAGCTGTCTGAGAAGTACATATGTCACATGCTGCTTCTACACATTACTGACTCAGCCTCACAGAGCCCTGCACATGGCAAGCCTCGACCAACCAGCAGACAGCTGTAACAGCATTCATAAGAATCATTGCAAGATCAGTGCAGGTAAGAGTTTCATACAGATCAAGGCAAGAACATTTCTGAACTACTGCCAACACACTATAAAACCCACCTCACAGCCCTTTAGTAGTTCATTGTTTTAACTTAAGTCACTCTGTTTGGTAATTTATTTATTAAATATTCACATCATGATCACATTAACACATTCAGGTCTGACAGATCAATATAATAATTGAGGGAGTGCACAGTTAGAGGCTCAGGAGGAACAGCAAATCAGGATGCCTATTTCTAAATATTCAGCTCTCGAGGCAAAATTTAATTGAATTGCCTCATTTACCAAAACAAGAGCCACTAGAGAGCAGCTATTGCAAACACTGTTTCACCCAACTGACAGTAACTGTAGAAGTGCGCTGAAACTGTGTGCACAATGACTCCTGTGAAATGTAGCTTGATCACCAGCTCTCACTCTTGGGGTAGGGTATTTGTGCTTTTGTTTCCCCTTTCCCTGAATCAATTTGCAGTCAAAGCACGAGCCATTGTTTTCATAAAATTTCAGCCTTCCTTATAGACAAGTCTCATTTTTTTCCTCCTGATTACACATGACTTCTTCATGCAATTTGGCTGATGTGTTTCAAATATCCCTGAAGTAACTATGAATTCCCAGACGGCTAGCCATATGGGTCTTGTATTGAATTTGTCTCTGGCTGCAGCTTTCTAACAGCAAATTATTTTTTTCCAGTTAGCAGTTGTTAGAAATGTGGGGATTTCAAAAAGCATGATCTAATCCATCTGTTGGATTTTGTGTAAAATGATTATTTGGTAAAGTATTCAAAATGTGCAAGTAAAATCTTTAGTGACACTATTAATTAACACTTACTATTTTGCTGATAAATATCACACCGAAGCTATACCAATCACTTTCGCACAAATTCATTTGCTGTGTGCATGATATAAAACCATTGGGGGTAGAAATTTATCTGTGCTGTTTTTAATGAGCTGGTTAATATGTTTAGTGGAATTCTTCTGTTCACTATTTTAATGAACTTATTGTCCAGTTTATTTAAAACGCTTTAGAAGTTTTATTGAAATAGGAAATCAGGAATTTATATCCCTTGGCACTGAAGAAGTATTAGTCTTCATACAACTAGTCCAGTTTGTATTTGCTCAGTTCATTATGAATTGGTCGAATGTTATTTATGATAACAGCATATCCCAAATCTCAAATTCATTGTTATAACATTCAGTATTTAATAGCACAAGATATTTTTGCTGCAGATTTATGCAAGTGTAACTAAGAAAAAGGATGATTTTACTTCCTAACATTTTGTTTCCTGAAGACCTTGATGTGAATAGGTTCCACGGGCGACGGACAGTGGTAACGTATTTCACTCCTTAGCTTCCTGCGGTTATGCAATGTGGATCAGCAGAACAAAGCTCCTTCCTCGATATAGTATTGTCCCTGTGCTTGTACCTATATTTCAGTGTGATTCTTTACTCGTGCTGCTCCTGTTACAGTTTTAGACAGCTCAGATTTGCTTGTTCTTGCAAGAATCCCCCTACCTTTCTTAAAATGTATTTATTAATTTACAAATTCTAAAGAACAACATAATATCCATTTTTCCTTCCAATATTGTCTCAGTGCCACTTAGCCCAGGGTCCCAGTAAAGATCATATTTAGGTTATATCAAAATGATCTGAACTGTACAGAACCTTCTGGGATTTATATGTAGTTGTGTCCAGAGTCAGTTGTGCTCAAGAGGGTATTAAATTACCAGCGTGACTCATGCACTAAATTTTTTTTCTCTTCTGTAGAAAATGGCAGAAGGTTTGTGTCAGCCATTTATACCAACCTGATGCAAATGTCTGCTTCACAGCCCAGGTCAACTTTGAGGCCAAACAGTGGGCCTTTTTATTCCAAACTAACCCCACACTATTCACTCCTGATTATTTAATGTGCACTGGATTGAGAAAAAAATAAAATAGAAATGGTGCAAATTTACAGTGGTAGTATAAGGAAATGTCCCTCTTTTTCTATTCTTTTCTATCATGCTTTCTTCACCTGGTTTCCCTTTGCTTTCAGAATCCATCCCCTTTCCAAGACACACTGGATGGGGTTTTCTGTACATGCTTGTTCACAATTTGTTTCCCCATTCACTTTAATGGGTGGGAAATCACAGACTGGTGAGCACAGAAGTGGAAAAGCTGGGCGACTATGTTATGTGAATAGTACAATATCAATTGGCTTCATTTCACAGTGTATGAATCTACTGGTATGTGTCCTACATCCAGGCATCTTGTAGTAGTCCACAGCCACTGAAACTCATTTCTGCAAAGCAGCAGGAGATAACAATATTAACAGCCTTAAGCATCTAATTGTAGATACATTTAAATGCAATTAGTCAGACTCTGCCATTTGAAAAAGGTGGTTGTAAGTCATTCTGTTAATTAACTATTCTGCTGGTAATTATAATGACTTCAATGTAACATAAAACCGAGTAGGGTGTAAAATGGACGGCCGATTCAATCCTGTCAGTTTCCTGTTGAGCAAGAGTGGGGATTAGGTTAGAATTAGCCTCACTGGCTCAGTGGCAAATCAGCTTAGTGGAGGTTTTAAGTTATTTGGCCCTGTATAGTCTCGAGTTTGAATTGTGGTTTTAGCTGAGTCAGCTAATCTCAGCAATAACAGCTGAGTTGGCACTATAATTGGCCTCTGCATCCCTGGGGAAAATGTAGCTAGTATTCCTACTCCCAATTTCATCTTGTCATCCCTGTTGGAAGTGCAAGTATATGAACATTGGGTGAGGGCGAGATTGGACCTGGCTGTGATGCCACCATGGTCAAATAGCCCGGTAGCACATATGAAAAATGACTACTTGAGTGGCATAGAGGAGAGCTGCCAGCATCAGTGAAACTGCACTTCAGAATGAACCAACATCTTCAGGACAGAAGAACAGCAAAGGAGACATAATTAGTGGGTGGGGTGAGGAGAAACACTCTGGGGATGGTTTTGTTATTGTTATTTCCATGTTTAAAGTAAAATTGTTACTGAAAGATACAATTAAAAGCAGAGATTAATGCAATGGTAGTCAGTGATGTAATGATTTGTAGCAACACCAATTGCTAAACTGAAAGCTATTTGAAACCCCACAGTGCGAAAGAACTAGTGTACAACAAACACACCAAAGACGAACATGGGCTGGGATTTTCCTCAGAGTTGCTCTTGCTCTGCCATCATAACTTTGCCAGAAGTGCTGTTGAAACCCCTTTTACACACATAAGCGAGGTTTCCACCACACACCCGACAAAGTAAGAGTGGCGGAGTGGGAGCAGCTGTGGGGAAAGTCCCGGCCATGGCTCCATCTGAATAGTTTCTGAAACATACTGGGGGTAATTTTCAGTTTGGGCACAGGCGGTAAACCAGCCATTGCAGATTGGCTGCCCATTATACACCCCGCCCAATTCTCAAATAGAAAGAGGTGAAGAACAGGCACCCAATTCGCCTGGGGCCAAAAGGAAAATTACACCCATTGTTCCTGTCTGTTCCTAGTTGAGGTGCTCCCAGTACACTGGCATCACCTTTAAGGTTACTCCAGGGGCATGGAAGATGGACACAATTAAGTTAATTCAGGCTCTCCACTCAGAATATCAGTGCAGCAGAAGCTCCTGCATTATTCCAGAGTATCGGCAAACAGAAGCACATTAGTACATAGAATTACATAGAAATTATATTACAGACAGAGGCCATTCAGCCCAACTAGTCCATGTTGGTGTTTATCGTCCACATAAAGAGTAGTCCCAATCCCATGTGCCCACCCTGTTCCCATTAGTACTGACAACAAATCTCATTTAGTGCTATCAGCTTTGATCAAAACATTTAAAAAGTAACATTTAGTTATATTTTTGAACAAAACTTCCTCAACAAGTTGCACCTAAGTAATAGTATGGCATACGCAGTGTATACAATCCAGGTAGGCATTGTCTTGGTCAACCGGATTAGTGATCAAATACCTTGGTTATACTGGACAATCACAGGTCACATTGGCCCAGAAATTCGGGTCGGAGGCTTCCCGCGGGTGCAAGCCCCCGACCTGCAATTACCTAGCGTGCCGGCCGTTGTGCTGTGGGCCCACGTGGGATTCTGATCCTGGGCCTGCTCCAACTGCCGGCGCGCAGTGCTTGCGTATCCCAGGGGCGCAGTTAGTTTGAAGCATCCCCTGGGATCACGTGGGCCATGGAGAGACAATGGTAGCAGGGAATCTGTATTCATAGATTTGACAAGAAGACCTGTCAAATCTATGAAAACAATTCAGCCCCAAAATATCACTAAAACTTCAAATAATTTTTTTTTTAATCACATTTTAAAATAACTATAAATTACATAAAATAACTATTTTAAACAATAATTAAAATTTTTGAAAAAATTAATTACAGTTGCTAACGGGGCTAAAAATAAACTTACCTTGCTTTAAAGTATTTAAAAATAATAAACCTGTGGAAAAAATGTTTTAATTTAACTTAATTCACCACTTACCTTGTTAAAAGCAGGCCTTGCGACTTCTTTTTACAAGCGTAGCTCCTGGAGACTTATGCTCATGGAGAAACCTGCAAAAAATAATGACGTTCCAGGCGTACGCGCTGCCTCTCCGGCGCACACGTTCCACCTGTGAACCCCTTCCTTTAAGGGAATGGAAGTTCTGGTTTCCCGCGCATGCACAGTGCATGCACGAAACCAGCACTGTTGTTGCGCCTACGCATGAGTACCCAACGCGTACTCATCCGTGGGGACCCGAAGTTTTGGCCCATTAATATTGTCTCCAAAATTTGTCAAATCTAAATTCAAATGCGCTGTATAAGATACTTGAATCACTGCTGCTGTATTACTGTCATATCTACCTCAAGAGTTAGTTACCCTCCCTTGATCTATTTCTAAGTCTCTGCTGAGTGGACCTAATAGAATTGGGTGGTTCCACTAATCTTAGCACTTCCATACCTTGCTGGATTTTGCCAGCCAAGACGAGTTGGGGGCGGGACTGCTGCCTTCTGGGTTCTAGTTCCGCCCCCAGCGATGTCTGACGAACCCACGCTATTTTTCCTTGATTGGCCCTGTTACTGGCTAATTAAGGGAAAGCCGATGACAGATGATGTCAGTGTATGATGATGCATCATCTGTCGAAAATTTTTGGACAGATGAATTGTCAGCATTCGACAGCTTTGAGAAGCTGTCAAACACTGACAATCTCTGTTCTAAGGTGAGCCCTTACACAAAGGCTCACCAAGACCTCTCTCCTCAGCAGAAAGCAGATGGCTGCTGTATCTGAGAATGCAGCAGCTATTCTGTCATCTCTGCTGTTGAGATAAGGCATCTTCAGATCCTCAACAGTTGAAGCCTGCAGAAAGAAGCAAAGGTAAGGAAACTTTTTCCAACACATGCTCCAATATGATTTGGACAGGTTGGGTGATTGGGCAGATGCATGGTAAATGCAGTATAATGTGGATAAATGTGAGGTTATCCACTTTGGTGGCAAAAACAGGAAGACAGATTATTTTCTGAACAACAATAGATTTGGAAAAGGGGAAGTGCAACGAGACATGGGTGTCCTTGTGCACCAGTCACTGAAGGTAAGCATGCAGGTGCAGCAGGCGGCTAAGAAGGCAAATAGTATGTTGGCCTTCATAGCGAGAGGATTCGAGTACAGGAGCAAGGATGTCTTGCTGCAGTTGTACAGGGCCTTGGTGAGACCACACCTTGAGTATTGTGTGCAGTTTTGGTCACCTTATCTGAGGAAGGATGTTCTTGCCATGGAGGAAGTGCAGCGAAGATTCACCAGACTGATACCTGGGATGGCAGGAATGACGTATGAGGAGAGATTGGGTCGATTAAGCTTATATTCGCTGGAGTTTAGAAGAATGAGAGGGGATCTCATTGAAACTTATAAAATTCTAACAGGACTAGACAGACTAGATGCAGGAAGGATGTTCCCGATGGTGGGGGAGTCCAGAACCAGGGGTCACAGTCTAAGGATAAGGGGTAAACCAGTTAGGACTGAGATGAGGAGGAATTTCTTAACCCAGAGAGTGGTGAACCTGTGGAATTCTCTACCACAGAAGGCAGTTGAAGCCAATTCATGAAATATATTCAAGAAGGAGTTAGATATATTTTTTTAAGGCTAAAGGGATCAAGGGATATGGGGAGAAAGCAGGGACAGAGTACTGAATTTGGATGATCAACCATGATCTCATTAAATGGTGGAACAGGCTCGAGGGGCCGAATGGCCTACTCCTGCTCCTATCTTCTATGTATCTATATATCTATTACACTCAGCTCTCATACTTACCTGTCCACACTTGCACCCATCACTCACCTCTACAGCTGTCATTTTAACCCCTCTCACCCCCACAGACCCAATGCTCGCCTTGCTGAACCCACTGAACCCTGGCGAGGTTCGCAGCCATCGGGAAGCCCACAATTGCAGGCGTAAAATGGGGAAAAGCCTCAAAACTGCCTGTTAACAGGCAGTTAATTGGCTGTAATCCCCTTCCCACTTCGAGGAGATGAGTCCCTGCGTGACTCGGGGACCCGCCTCCCGGGAAGATGACACTGAGGCGGGTTGGGAGCGGGGTTGGTAACCGCTCCCAGTTTCTGCCATTTTCCCAGCAGTCCTGCCTCCAAACCCACCTCCTCAGGGCTGGTAAAATCCAGCCCAAGTTGTCTCTACTCTATTGACCTGCTTTTGAGTGTAGGTAAAAAACTCATCACATTCAGATCTGGGCAAGGGACAGTTGCTGTCTGTGACAGGATACAAAGCTAATAATGTATCACAAATAAAGAATCCTAACTGGGACCACTCATTTACCAAAAGTCGGTCAATACTCCTCCATTTAACCCTAAAGAATTAATGACTTCAATGATTTGCATTTATATAGCAACTTTCACGACCTCAGGACTTCCCAAAGCGCTTTACAGCCAATGAAGTACTTTTGAAGTGTACTCACTGTTGTAATGTAGGAATCGCGGCAGCCAATTTGCACACAGCAAGGTCCCACAAACATCAATATGAAAATAACCAGATAATGGCCGTGAAATTCAGCACCGTAGCGCCGGCAGTTAAGGCTAGTTTCAGAAAAAAATGGCAGCCACCTTGCTTCCACCCACTTCCAGCACGGCCCGCGCTGGTCGCCATCTTGGTGAGGGCAATAGCATGGGCGGGACATGCGTGCGCCGGCAGTATGCAGAGTAGGCAGATCGTAACGTCAGTCAGCATGTAACGCTGATTTGACACACGACCTGCCATTTTCGACGTTGTGGTTCCAAACAACGCCCTCTCCTAAAAACACACAGCATTCAGCTGCCTGAGGGACCCCCTACCAGCGCTATTTAAAGGGATATATCTAACTTGAAGGCAAGTTGATTATTTCCCTTGTACTGGCTCTTGCAGAGTTTATATGAATACTGGTTTGCTGGAAGGCATTTAGAACATTACTAAAGTGTGCAGGAAGTGCTGCTGGACATTGGGAAGGCATTGGCTGAATCTGGAAGGCCTCTGAGTAAATCACTTGCTCCCAGTCATGGGGGCTTTACTTCCCGTCCCCCCTCGTGATGCAGCATGACAGGGAGATAGAGCAGAGGCAGCAAAGACAAGCTGCACTCAGAGGGAGGGGAGGAGGAGGAGGGAGAGGAGGGATCTCAGCAGGAGGTCTTACCAACTTCTCCTACCTGCACCCAAGCCAGGTGCAGTGTATTCGGAGGCTCTGCTTCACCAAGGAGGTGGTCACAGAACTCATACATCTCTTTGAACCAGACCTGCAGCCTCAGAGCAGGGTGACGACCGCACTGCCAGTGGCCCTCAAGGTGACCGTGGCCCTGAAACTTTTCACCAGCAGATCCTTCCAGGCTGGAACAGGCGACATAGTAAACATCTCTCAGCTCGCCATCCATTGCTGCATCCGGGAAGTCACAGAGGCTCTATACCCCAGGAGAAGGGACTTTATTGTCTTCTCTCCCAGACAGAACCAGGAGGAGCATGCAAGTGGCTTTGCCAGGATATTAGGCTTCCCCGTGGTGCAGGGCGCCATTGACTGCACACATGCGCCGCATATAAATGCTGAGATGTAACATAACTGCACCACTTTGGCATGTGTGGCAGCAGTCTGGGCTGGCTGGCTGACAGGCAACTGCAATAGCACTGGCGGAGTGGCAATGGTGGAAGTACGAATGCTGTCATCCTGAGAGAGGACAGCAGGTTTTTGGTCCTTGGAGCCACTGCCACTCGCCCAGGGTGGTACCTCAGCATTCCTAGCCATCTACTGGAGCACAAATTGCTGGACTGCTGTGAGACCCTGCAAGCCCCTTTCCACACTAGTAAACCCAGCCACGATGGCAGCAGTCTGAACTTGCGTGGTAGCAAGTTGAGCCTGCATGAGAGCAGTCTGAGTTGCCACTGCAGCACTCAGACATTTTTTTTTCATTGTTTATGGGATGTGGGCGTTGCTAGCAAGGCCAGCATTTATTGCCCATCCCCAATTGCCCTTGAGAAGGTGGTGGTGAACTGCCTTCTTGAACCGTTGCAGTCCGTGCGGTGAAGGTACTCCCACAGTGCTGTTAGGGAGGAAGTTCCAGGATTTTGACCCAGTGACGATGAAGGATCGGCGATGTATTTCCAAGTCAAGATGGTGTGTGACTTGGAGGGGAACTTGGAGGAGGTGGTGTTCCCATGCACTTGCTGCCCTTGTCCTTCTAGGTGGAAGAGGTCGCAGGTTTGGGGGCTGCTGCAGTGCATCTTGTAGATGGTACACACTGCAGCCACAGTACGCCGGTGGTGGAGGGAGTGAATGTTTAAGGTGGTGGATGGGGTGCCAATCAAACGGGCTGCTTTGTCCTGGATGGTGTTGAGCTTCTTGAGTGTTGTTGGAGCTGCACTCATCCAGGCAAGTGGAGAGTATTCCATCACACTCTTTACTTGTGCCTTGTAGATGTTGGAAAGGCTTTGGGGAGTGAGGACGTGAGATACTCGCCACAGAATACCTAGCCTCTGACCTGCTCTTGTTGCAACAGTATTTATGTGGCTGGTCCAGTTAAGTTTCTGGTCAATGGTGACCCCCAGGATGTTGATAGTGGGGGATTCGGCCATGGTAATGCCATTGAGTTTCAAGGGGTAATGGTTAGACTCTCACTTGTTGGAGAAAGTCATTGCCTTGCACTTCTGTGGCGCGAATGTTACCTGCCACTTATCAGCCCAAGCCTGAACGTCATCCAGGTCTTGTTGCTTGCAGGCATGGACTGATTCATTATCTGAGGAGTTGTGAATGGCGCTGAACACTGTGCAGTCATCAGCGAACATCCTCATTTCTGAATTTATATTGGAGGGAAGGTCATTGATGAAGCAGCTGAAGATGGTTGGGCTTAGGGCACTGCCCTGAGGAACTCCTGCAGTGATTTGTAGGGAAATGGTGTTAGGGAAATTGACGGGATTGAAGGCCGATAAATCCCCAGGGCCTGATAATCTACATCCTAGGGTACTTAAGGAAGTGGTCCTAGAAATAGTAGATGCATTGCTGATCATCATCCAACATTCGATGGAATCTGGAACAGTACCCATGGATTGGAGGGTAGCTAATGTTACCCCACTATTCAAAAAAGGGTGGCAGAGAGAAAACAGGGATTACAGACCGGTAAGCCTGACATCGGTAGTGGGGAAAATGCTAGAGTCCATTACAAAAGATGTAATAGCAGAGCAATTGGAAAACAGTGACAGGATCGGACAAAGTCAACATCGATTTACAAAAGGGAAATCGTGCTTGACTAATCTACTGGAATTTTTTGAGGATGTAACTGGTAAAATAGATAAGGGAGAACCAGTGCATGTGGTGTATTTAGACTTTCAAAAGGCTTTCGATAAGGTCCCGCATAAGAGATTAGCGTGTAAAGTTAAGGCACATGGGATTGGGGGCAAGGTATTGACTTGGATAGAGAACTGGTTGGCAGACAGAAAGCAAAGAGTTGGAATAAACGGGTCTTTTTCCGAGTGGCAGGCAGTGACTAGTGGGGTACCGCAGGGATCGGTCCTTGGACCCCAGCTATTCACAATATATATTAATGATCTAGACAAGGGAACTAGATGTAATATCTCCAAGATTGCAGACGACACAAAGCTGGGTGGGCATGTGTGCTGTGAGGAGGATGCTGAGAAACTCCAGGATGATTTGGACAGGTTGGGTGATTGGGCAGAAGCATGGCAGATGCAATATAACGTGGATAAATGCGAGGTTATCCACTTTGGTGTCAAAAACAGGAAGGAAAATTATTATCTGAATGGCAATAGATTGGGAGAAGGGGAAGTGCAACGAGACCTGGGTGTCCTTGTGCACCAGTCGCTGAAGGTAAGCATGCAGGTGCAGCAAGCGGTTAAGAAGGCAAATGGTATGTTGGCCTTCGTAGCGAGAGGGTTTGAGTACAGGAACAAGGATGTCTTGCTGCAGTTGTACAGGGCCTTGGTGAGACCACATCTTGAGTATTGTGTGCAGTTTTGGTCACCTTATCTGAGGAAGGATGTTCTTGCCATGGACGGAATTCAGCAAAGATTCACCAGGCTGATACCTGGGATGGCAGGAATGATGTATGAGGAGAGATTGGGTCGATTGGGCTTATACTCGCTGGAGTTAACATAGAAACATAGAAATATAGAAGATAGGAGCAGGAGTAGACCATTTGGCCCCTCGAGCCTGCTCCGCCATTCAATGCGATCATGGCTGATCTTCCAAATTCAGTACCCTGTCCCTGCTTTCTCACCATATCCCTTGATCCCTTTAGCCTTAAGAAATATATCCAACTCCTTCTTGAATATAGTTAATGAATTGGCCTCTACTGCCTTCTGTGGTAGAGAATTCCACAGGTTCACCACTCTCTGGGTGAAGAAATTCCTCCTCATCTCTGTCCTAAATGACTTACCCCTTATCCTTAGACTGTGACCCCTGGTTCTGGACTCCCCGACCATTGGGAACATCCTTCCTGCATCTAGTCTGTCTAGTCCTGTTAGAATTTTATAAGTTTCAATGAGATCCCCTCTCATTCATCTAAACTCCAGTGAGTACAAGCCCAATCGACCCAATCTCTCCTCATACATCATTCCTGCCATCCCAGGTATCAGCCTGGTGAATATTCGCTGCACTCCTTCCATGGCAAGAACATCCTTCCTCAGATAAGGCGACCAAAACTGCACACAGTACTCAAGATGTGATCTCACCAAGGACCTGTACAACTGCAGCAAGACATCCTTGTTCCTGTACTCAAACCCTCTCGCTACGAAGGCCAACATACCATTTGCCTTTTTAACCGCCTGCTGCACCTGCATGTATGTTTAGAAGAATGAGAGAGGATCTCATTGAAACTTATAAAATTCTGACAGGACTGGACAGACTAGATGCAGGAAGGATGTTCCCGATGGTCGGGGAGTCCAGAACCAGGGGTCACAGTCTAAGGATAAGGGGTAAACCATTTAGGACAGAAATGAGGAGGAATTTCTTCACCCAGAGAGTGGTGAACCTGTGGAATTCTCTACCACAGAAGGCAGTAGAGGCCAGTTCATTAAATATATTCAAGAAGGAGTTGGATATATTTCTTAAGGCTAAAGGGATCAAGGGATATGGTGAGAAAGCAGGGACAGGTTACTGAATTTGGATGATCAGCCATGATTGCATTGAATGGTGGAGCAGGCTCGATGGGCCGAATGGCCTACTCCTGCTCCTATCTTCTATGTTTCTATGTTTCTATGTGATGTCCTGGGGCTGTGATGATTGACCTTCAACAACCACAACCATCTTCCTTTATGCTAGAGATGACTCTAGCCAGTGGAGAGTTTCCCCTCCAATTCCCATTGACGTCAGTTTTACTGGGGCTCCTTGATGCCACACTTGGTCAAATGCTGCCTTGATTTCAAGGGCAGTCACTCTCACCTCACCTCTGAAATTCAGCTCCTTTGTCCATGTTTGGACCAAGGCTGTAACGAGGTCGGGAGCCGAGTGGTCTTCGCGGACCCCAAACTGGACATCAGTGAGCAGGTTATTGGTGCGTAAGTGCCACTTGATAACACAGTCGATGACACCTTCCATCACTTTGCTGATGACTGAGAGTAGACTGATGGGCGGTAATTGGCCAGATTGGATTTGTCCTGCTTTTTGTGGATAGCACATACCTGGGCAATTTTCCACATTGTTGGATAGATGCCAGTGTTGTAGCTGTACTGGAACAGCATGGCTAGATGTGCGGCTAGTTCTGGAACAAAAGTCTTCAGCATGATAGCCGGGATGTTGTCGGGGCCCATAGCCTTTGCTGTATCCAGTGCGCTCAGCCATTTCTTGCTATCACGTGGAGTGAATCGAATTGGCTGAAGACTGGCTTCTGTGATGGTGGGGACCTCAGGAATAGTCTGATATTGATCATCCACTCGGCACTTCTGGTTGTAAACGCTTCAGCCTTGTCTTTTGCACTCACGTACTGGGCTCCACCATCATTGAGGGTGGGGATATTCGTGGAGCCTCCTTCTCCTCCCGTTAGTTGTTTAATGGTCCACCGCCATTCATGACTGGATATGGCAGGCCTGCAGAGCTTTTATCTGATCCATTGATTGTGGGATCGCTTAGCCCTGTCTATAGCATGCTGCTTCCACTTTTTAGCATGCATGTAGCCCTGTGTTGCAGCTTCCCCAGGTTGGCACCTCATTTTTAGGTGCACCTGGTGCTGCTCCTGGCATGCTCTTCTGCACTCCTTATTGAACCAGGGTTGGTCCCCTGTCTTGATGGTGATGGTAGAGTGAGGTATATGCCGGGACATGAGGTTACAGATTGTGGTGGAATACAATTCTGCTGCTGCTGCCCCACAGCGCCTCATTTTGAGCTGCTAGATCTGTTCTGAATCTATCCCATTTAGCACGCTGGTAGTGCCACACAACACGATGGAGGATGTCCTCAGTGTGAAGATAGGACTTCATCTCCACAATGACTGTGCGGTGTCATGGACAGATGCATCTGCAACAGGTAGATTGGTGAGGACGAGGTCAAGTAGGTTCTTCCCTCGTGTTGGTTCTCTCACCACCTGTCGCAGGCCCAGACTGGCAGCTATGTCCTTCAGGACGCAGCCAGTAGTGGTGCTACCAGAGTACATTCTGTGCCCTTGCTACTCTCAGTGCTTCTTCCAAGTGGTGTTGAACGTTGAACATGGAGGAGTACTGATTTATCAGCTGAAGGAGGGCGGTAGGTGGCAATCAGCAGAAGGTTTCCTTGCCCATGCTTGGCCTGAAGCCATGAGACTTCATGGGGTCCGGAGTCAATCTTGAGCACTCCCAGGGCCACTCCTTCCCGACTGTGCCACCACCCCTGTTGGGTCTGTCCTGCCGGTGATGGTGGAGGAGGAGTTTGGGACATTTGCTGAAAGGTATGATTCTGTGAATATGTCAGGCTGTTGCTTGACTAGCAAGTGGGACAGCTCTCCCAATTTTGGCACAGGTCTCCAGATTTTGGTGAGGAGGACTTTGCAGGTTTGACTGGGCTGTGTGTGCCGTTGCCCTGTCCGTAGCCGGTGCCAAAGTTGATCCCAGGTGGTCCATCCGGTTTCATTCTTATTATTGTGTTTCATAGCAGTTTATTCCAACTGCGTGGCTTGCTAGGCCATTTCAGAGGTCAGTTAAGAGTCAACCACTTTGCTGTGGGTCTGGTGTTACATATAGGCCAGATTCTGTAAGGACAGCAGATTTTCTTCCCATTAGTGAAGCAGATGGGTTTTTGCGACAATCCGATAGTTTCATGGTTACCATTACTGATAGTAGCTTTTTGTTCCAGATTTATTTAATTAACTGAATTTAAATTCCCCAGCTGCCGTGGTGGGATTTGAGCTCACAGCTCATTAGTCCAGGCCTCTGGATTACTAGCCCAGTGACATTACCACTATGCTACCGTTCCCATTGCTTCTGCTTGTGCTGCAATGGAAGCTGCAACATTGCCCATCATCATACTTGGGTCCACAACTGCTCTGATGGAGTTGCTCATCACCTCCATTCTGGAAATTATGGGCTCCAAGCTCCGTTCAAAGCCCCATGCAATGTTTTGAGCTGGACTCCTCCATGCTCTTTGACACTAACAAGAGGCTATCTGGCAGGCCTGCCATTGCACCAAGCATTTCTGTGTGTATGCCCATCACCCTTCTTCTGAATGCCACTCCATCAAAGTCCTCATCTGAGTCCTGTGCCGCAGAATTCGTGTGAAACCTCGCCCTCCAGGAAGCTGGCAAATGTGCTACCCTTTCCCCCTTGGCCTGTCTGCACCCACTCATGCCCGGTGGCTCACTACGTGCAGATCCTGCCTCTATATTTCCCTGTAAAGTCCGAGCAGTCCCATTTTCTGAGCTGGTGTCTGGGAGTATCAGATCGAGTGACGGTATCCCTTCTTCTCCATCACTCTCCTCCTCTACTTCTTCCTGCACAGGCTGGGCTGGTGACAGTTCTCGGGTATCAGAAAGGAGAAAGGCACAAGGGTCGGGTTATGGTGAGGAGAAGGGGGAAAAGCAAGATGTGCATGCTTACACCATCAGCAGCTTGTAAGTGAGAATAGATGGTGCGATGAGGGGATGATGGGATGTAAGAAGAAGGATTAGGTGTGAGCATACCATCAATATCAACTCTTTCACCCTCACCAATTGCCATGACCTCAGTGACGGCCCCTCCAATTATTTCCAGCACTGTCTCTTCCACTTGGGTCAGGTTCTGCAGCCGTGCTTGACCCCACCTGTTTGCTCCCGCCTCAGTTACAATGAGGTACCTCTCTCACAAAGCACTTCCCCTTTAAGAAGTGCAGACAACCTTTCACTCTGCAGGAAACCTGCAGGTGGGGTAAGTAAATCGTTCAGCTCTGCTTTTATTTTTATTGTTGTTTCTTGAGCTTGGTTTGCTTTGTTTCAAATAACAGTACTCACTATTTGCTGGATTCACACAACTGAGCTGTATTTAAAAGGTAAGTCATTTTCACAAAAGGAAAAAAGTCAAATCCATGCACTAACAGCAAAAAAGCAGATTACTTGTTTTAAACAACAATAACAAAACAGATCAATTAAATGTCAGGAAGCTTCCTCTTAAATAAATGGGGTTACTGTATTACAGAATTTAAGCTATTTGGGTTCCAGAATCAGACCAGGAAAAGCCTGATTTTAAAATTGCAAAGTAGCATGCCAGACATCTAGGCATGATTTTGCTATGCTAGATACCATCAAGTTGAAATTGCACTGTGCAATAATAGTAACAAATGTATTCATGCATTTGCATGAAATTTCACTTCTATTGTTGGATTAACCCATTTAAAGTAACACACTCATTACTACAGAAAACTTTGTGCTATCCAGCACCGACGGGCCCGAGCTGTTGCCGTTCCCTCAAAACTGCCGGACACACCAGCGTTAATGTTGAAGCATACGGAGCTTTTCATCTCCGTATCTGACAACAAACACTGTTGCTTAGCAACAGCTTCTAAACAGTTGGCCCGTACCTTGGAAGCGTCTCTCTGAAGCTGTTGCTAAGCTACAGAGACTTTGCAGAGCTTGACTGTTGAAAAAAAAGCCACGAGAAGAAAAAAAACCTAACAAAACGGCTCCTGATTTTTGCCGGTGGCTCGAGCTTGCCAGACATTTAGCCTCCGGATAACACAAAGTTTCCTGTAATATCATATAGCCTGACTTTGATAAAATAACAAAGGTGAAGGTAGTGCAGTTGATGTTGTGTATATAAACTTTCAAAAGGCGTTTGATAAAGTGCCACATACTAGACCCGTTAGCAAAATTGAGGCAATGGCTGCGTGGATACGAAATTGGCTGCGAGACAGAAAGCTGAGAATAGTAGTGAATGGTTGTTTTTCTGACCAGACTGAATGCTCGCCTTCTGTGCTGTATGATTCAATGATTCTATGATTTCAACCCCTATAAGTATCTGCTGCAGCACAAGCTTTTCTAATGCAGTTTTGATATTTTAGCTAACATTTTCTTAAATAAAATTAATGAATGAAATTAGATCATAGTTTCCACTTTTGTCATATAAATATTATTAACTGTGTTGCAAAATACTTTATCATGAAAACATGTGCCCTTTAATTACTGGGGGTAGTGCAAAACAGGCAATAAAGAATCCGCAGCCCTTTTTACACCTGGCCCCATTTTCTTTTCCTTTTGTGGAAACCCCCTACTGCGAGACCCCCGAAGCCCCCTTACCCACATTTACTTATGCCAGCAGGCGGCTGAGGGCTACCCAATTTTTTGGAGGCTGGCAGCCATTTTCCACCCAGCGACATGTTAATGAGGCCCAGGAGTGAAAATAGCCCAGGCCTGTTTTCTGCAGCAGCGAGTGAGCTGATCCACCCAAAAGCAGCCCGGAGTTAAAAATCAGGGTGCAAGGTCCATTTCCAACTGAAAGAAGGTTCTGTTATGTCATCCCATTATCCAGGATGACAAGGGACATTAGGCAATTTGCCATCTTGGTGAGGGTGGCAACTAATACTCACACCCACTGTGATGAGGACAATTCTATTCACGTGGGCATGGCACATGGTGTCTGTGGAGAATATACTCCTGGGAGAGTGGTTAGTCAGTTTAACTCACAGGCCTGCTGGCAAATTCCTGCTCTGGAAGGTATCAGCGACAAAGATCCATAATTTCCAATAGGAGGCTTCCTGCGTGCAGATGCCTCCTATCGGTAAAAAACATATGCACTTACCTGAGGGCTCCCAAGGTCCAGACACTTCCGATGCTGGGCCTCTCCACAGTCGAAATGCGCAGGGCCCACGTATCCTGGGGCGCAGACGGTTCGCAAGCGTCCCTGGGATCACGTGGGCCAGGCCAGCCAATAGGAGAAGGGAAACCCCTTCATACTTTTGACAGATAGACCTGTCAAATATATGAATGGGGATCACCCCAAAAAGACACTAAAACATTGGCCCAGAAATTTGGGTCGAGGGCTTCCCGTGGGTGCAAGCCCCCGACCTGCACTTACCTTGCGCGCCGGCCGTTGAGCTGTGGGCCCCCATGGAATTGCGATCCTGGGCCTCCTCCAACTGCCGGCGCACAGTGCTTGCGTATCCCAGGGGCGCAGTTAGTTCGATACATCCCCTGGGATCACGTGGGCCATGGGGAGCCAATCGGAGCAGGGAATGCTTCATTCATAAGTTTGACAGGAAGGGCTGTCAAACTTAAAAATACTATAAGCCCCAAAACATCACTAAATCTTCAAATAATTTTTTTTTTAAATCACATTTTTTAAATAAACTATATACTACATGAAATAACTATTTTAAACAATAATTTAAATTTTTGAAAAAAATAATTTTCTTTTCTAACAGGGCTAAAAATAAACTTACCTTTCTTTAAAGTATTTAAAAATAATAAACCTGCGGAAAAATGTTTTAATTTTAATTAATTCACCACTTACCTTGTAAAAAGCAGGCCTTGCAACTGCTTTTTATATGTGTAACTTCTGGAGACTTACCCTCCTGGAGAAACCTGCAAAAAAAACATAAGTTCGATTCGCACGCGCAGCCTCTCCGGCGCACGCGTTCGAACTCTGAACCCCTTCCTTCAGGGGAACGGAAGTGTCGGTTTCCTGCGCATGCGCAGTGCATGCAGGAAACCGACACTTCCATTGGACCCATGGGTGAGTACCCCGTGCGTACTCACCTGTGGAGACCCGAATTTCTGGGCCATTAAATAAATCTTTTAAAAACCATCATGTTTTTAAAATGAGTTAAAATTACATTAAATTTAATATTTTAAACAAAAAGTTAAACTTTTTGAAAAAAATAATTAAAGTTTTTTACGGGGCTAAAAATAAACTTAATTTTTTTTAAAGTATTTTAAAATTATAAATGAGTGGAATTTTTTTTTTTTACTTTCTCAACTCTTATGCTGGTAAAAGTAGGCCATACACCTGCTTTTACCAGGCGTAAGATTTCTAAGGGTTTTCAGCGGGCGGAGGTTCTGCAGAAAGTGGAACTCTCCACTTGCAGAGACCCTTCTCCAGGGCAGGCGTCCGATCTGTCAAAAGCATTCTTGACAGATCGGAAATGCCGGTTTTCAGCGCATGCGCTTTGCATGCCTGAAACCGGCATTTCCGATGTCCCTACGAGTGTGTACACAGCGCATACCCACCCATAGTGATTGGAAAATACAGGCCAATGTTTCCAGGAGCCAGAATGAACAGAAAAGAAAGGACAGAGGGAGTCAGGTTTTGAACAGAAGGACTGCAAGACACAGATCTTGGCCTGGAGCTAGAAGCTAAAAATGGAAGCGATCAAATCTTGTGATTAGAAATTGTCGAGAGAAAGACAAAACAAATAAGTCAACCCACAAAAGGGACAGGGCACACCAAATATAATTTATTCCCATTTTTTATGGAGTGTAGTGATGTTGAGTTAAGCAAGGGGAATTTGCTTTGACTGTTCCTGTGTATGTTCACTTGCTGTCTATAAAATAAAGCAGCTTAACAATCTGTATCTTGCCTCATGTCACCAAGTGTTTCTCAGGTCAACTTCAATAAGATTTAAAAAAGCACATGTGAAGGCATGTGAGAAAGACACGATATCCAGTTCAGACCACAGAAGTGTCCTACTGCAGCACCCTTGGGTTTTGTTACCGTATAATTAGATATTGGGTAGTATAGGCACACCACAAAAAGTAAGACACTCAGGTAGAAATTAGACCATGTTGCGTCCGTTTTATGTGAGTAAAACGGATATAACAATCCCCAGTTTCAGGGACCCACGTCCTGCACTCCAAGGACACCTGAAGAAACGTCTGACCCGAATTTGGCTTGGGCCACTTTTCAGATGTCGGGGACAGCCACCTAAAACTGGCATTAGATCATTTCCGTATGTTAATGGAAGGCCTAATACCCATTTCAGAACTCCTCATGGAAATCGGGCTGCCCTGAGTGGAGCAGGCATCAAGCAGGCATGGGTGCAGCCTAGACAGCAGCCACCACCTAAAATAAAATAAAATTCATGTGGCGCCAGGAGGAGCACGCCAGTTCCTCTTGGCTACACGACATGCCTAACAGCTGCTGCCAACTGTGATCAACCACCAGCCCCAACCCACGCTTTCCTCCCTCTCCCCCACCCCCCACTCACTTCAGGATCGCTACCAGCAAGGCAAATGGACCTATTTTCAATTTTGGAGATGACCGAGCTGCCTGCGGAGGCAATTTGGGTGAAAATGTTTCCTTTGACTTTCCTACTTATTCCTTAATACCTCATTTTTAACTTATGTCCCTTCACATGCGAATCATTCACTTGCATGTGGTTTAAATGGGGCCAAGTCCCATATCTTTTGTTCTTCTTCACTGTGTCAACAGATGTGTGGTATAAAGAACATTTCTTCATTGATACAATTTGCACCTACGTCAAGCACATTTTTGTGTTTTATTCTTCAGGTTGTGTTTTATTCTTCAAGCTGAATTGTGTTAAGAGGTTTTTGCATTCATAAGTTACTAACAAGAATAGAGTGTGCTGCAACTGACATTAGAATTTCTGCAAGTTAGCCACTTGGAATGACAAAAAATTAGCTTCAAGTTTGGGCCTATAAAAATAAGACCATAAATAAAATCATGCCTGACAAAAGTATTTGTAGATCATTAAAGTTAAAGCTCTGCACCAACAGGGTTGAAGTTGGCTCTGTTTAATAAGAAAGACCTGACATTTTTTGATCGCTCAAATGATCAAGTCATGGTGAAGTGTCCGAAAGCCAGTATGTCCTCAAAGCTTTATCCAGTAATGCTTGGCATATAAATGGTCTTCTGTGGATGATAAAGATGGAAAGGAATTGGAACCAAGCTGAAATAATCGCAAGGATAGCAGAAATGAAAAACCCCCAAACAAAAAGGAAGGTGGTAGAGAGCCCAACATCTCTATTAAATTTATAGTCAAGGATGAGCAGGCAATCTGATGACTTAGGACAATGCATGTCAGTGGTTGTAGAGGACCGGATACACAATTGATTGTGGTGTAACTGCTACATTACAAGGGTTTGCCTTGCCAACGAGCTAGAGACAAACATGGTGGTCCTATTTTGAACAGGAATACCCTGACCTACAACTAAAAAGGAGCAGGAAGCTGTATGCCTGTCAGATCTGGTGAAGACCATAAGAAAGACAAAAAGCAGTGAAAGACAGTAGGTGGATTATGGAAGTGATAATCGAAAGGATTAAGGAAGCTAGTCAATTCAACAGAGAGACCTTATTGTGAACCCCATTATATTTCTCTTGAGCACATTGTTGGTGATTTGGTACTGCACTTGTCAGTTATTGCTTTAGGCCATAGCCTTGCTATTTTCAAAAGAAAGAGTAGCATTGCATAAAATATCACAAATAAAAAGCAGTCACTGAGAGACCTATAGGTTAATATTTTATGTAGCAGCAATCACCAGTCAACTATCAGTTCCTGCCTGCACTAGAACTGGCAAGAAAAAAAATCAGTCGTGGATACCAGCAGTTATTAACACACGCATATACCTGTAATTATGTTTTTGACATCATGCACACTTACAGAATGGAAGCCTTTTCTATATAAGCAGATTTGCGCATTCTTAGCAGGCGCCTAGATGGGTATATTTGGGTATAGTTGATGGATCTTAAAATCAGCAGTAGTGAATGATTTCTCCATGGTTCCTTTGTTGCTCTGAGGATGTTGGCAGGCTTTTAAAATGACTCTCCCTGCTGTGAAAAGCACAAATGACTTGAGAAATGATTGTGGGCAATGCTGACTTTCTGATACTTGTAGTTGCTCCAGCATGGGATCTAGAAGATGAAAGTAGCGTAAAAGGTGACGTCACCAATTACCCTTACAAGCACCAGGAAAATGGAATTTGGTATATGCTTGTCATCCAAAACTTTTTAACTCAACCACATGCAACATTAGCTTATTGAAGCATCTCTGAAAACAGTGGCACTTCAAGCAATAGATAATGAAATAGTCTGTAAATCTGTATCCCAAAGTCCAATGTACCTGCATCACTAACGGGTAACATCCTTTTTGAAATTACTGACAAACAAATCCGTATCAAGCAGCCATCTTATGCTTCACCTCTTCAGTTATTCCACTGAAAAATGGAGTGATGAATGAGGCAGAAGCAGACACTTTATAATAACGTATTTGTAAATTGTTGCAAGTTTTGAGCCAGCTTTGAATATTCTCTCAGGTGTTGGTCACGCCTGTAAACGGTCTAAGTGCTGTACATTCAGCAGTGTGCTGCCCAATACCATATTATGTAGCCCAGGAATATAATAGGATGCACTTGTGATCTGAACTGGATATCGTGGCCCAGAATTTCCTGAAGGTTTGCGCCAGTGGAATGGCACATCGATGGCATTGGGTTTGTTTTACACCGTAAAAGTCACAGGAAATTTTGATGTAAATGAGTAACACCATTATTTATACCATACCATCATTTCCAAGACTTTTGTGCCACTTCACCAATACCCTCGCCACAAAATTGATTATCATAGCTCCTCCTCCCATCGCCCCCCAGTCAAGTCAATGACGAACGCTAATTTTCCTAGATTGATGCTAGTTTTCTCAATGCAGCTACTTAGACTGAAAAATAATTAGTTCAAAATAATTGATTAAAGTAAAATCAAGGGCTCGATTTTCATTGGGCCGTTGAGGCGGGATTGGAGGCGTGTGGGGGGTTAATATCGCGAAATCGGAGGGGCACAAATCCATCCCGCCTCCATGCCAGTTTCAAAGGAGGCAGATACTCGACCTGTGCTGGGAGCCACCTCCCCAAGGCGGGAAGGGGATTAGTGCCAATTAACTGCCTGTTAACAGGTAGTTAACAGGCAGTTTTTAGCCTAATCCCTATTTTTATCCCTGATGTGTGGGATTCCCGACGGCTCCAAACCACACCAAGTTAGCGAGGCAGACCATCGGGCTGAAGGGCTTGGAGGGTCCGGTGTTCAGGTGAGTGATGTGTGCATGAGTGCAGAGGTAAGTGTGTTTGGTGTGTGCAAAGTGTTTAAATAAGTTTTACTTACCTTTACTTACCTTTACAGCCTTCCTTCCTTCAGGTCTCGGGAGTCCCTCATCTCACCAGCACAGAAAGCAGAATGGCCACGAGCTGTCAAAAGTTGCAGCATTCAGCTTTCTGTTCTGGAGAGATCTCTAAATCAGCCTGAGAGGAAGGAATTAACTTAGTGTACAGATTGTCAGCATTTGACAGCTTCAAAGAGCTGTCAAACGCTGATATTTCATCTGTCAAAAGCTCTTGACAGATGAAATGTCAATCTGTGATGTCACCTGTTGCCGGGTGGTCCTTAATTGGCCTGCTGAGCCCGCTGGGTGGGCTCAACAAGGTCAATCAAGTGAAAATCGCGTGGGTTGGCCACAACTCAATGGAGGCGGGACTACAACCCCGAAAGTTGTAGTCCCGCCTTACTACATGCCTCCAGTATCAAAATCCAGCCCCAAATCTCTGCTCTTTCTTGATTATTTAATCCTTAGCTAACACCCATGAAAACACTTCTTCTTCATCATTGTGTGTTAGGTTTAGTGTATATTGTGTGCCAGTGTAGGGCTCTGAAGTGCCTGCACATGCCACTGATGAAAGAGAGAGTGGGAGAGAAATTTGTTTAGGACCATAACAGTCAGTGCACTCACAGCGCATGCCAGAAACCGGAGGTTCGAATCTCGTCCAAAATTGCAGCCATCAGGTAGGTCGGTGGGGGGAGGAGGTGAACGGGAAAAGGGTGAACATGGGTCGGCAGTTGCCACAGTTGTTCTTTGGAGCTAGAAGAAGCACTCCTGCTTCGCCTGGCTCCACACTAAGAAAGTTAAAAAGAACAGATTTACCTTTATGTTGGCCTCCGCCTGCATTCCTTTAAAAACCACTAATAAGTCCACTTAAGGAACCATAAAAACAGAGCAGAGCATGCCGAATGCATGTTTCGCTCAGTTTCAGAGAGGGACCTTAAAACAGGCAGTGGAGCCCTCATATATAACATGCCTAATACCTGTTTAAAGCAGCCACCAGGGCTGCCATGCCAATTGTTATAAATCTCATCATTCATCAAGAAACTACACGTGAAATAATGCTGGACGGCCAGCTGGTGGCGTCGTCCAAGGAGTATAAATACTCGGGCGTCGGCCCCAACTTTTCAGGGACATTTTGTAAGACAAGGAACTAGTGAAGTACAACTAGGCCTCCATGTTCTGAAACAAGTTGATTAAAGCCTTGCTTTATGCTCAAACCAAGTGCGTAGTGAGTTTTATTACGTCAATTTAATCAACTTGATATCGACTCCATGCTTTGGGTGATTTCGGGAACAGCCAGCTACGACTCGAACCGTAGAAGGGAACTCAGACAAGTGATTGATCCATCATGGAGAAACTACTCAGACCCGCTTGTCTCGACCTGGACCCGAATTCACCTACAGCTGCTAAGGTATGGAAACACTAAACACTGGTGTACTTTCAGCAACTTCCTCAGGGTGTGTGCTAACAATGTTCCTGATAAATTAGAGATACTTGCTAATTATGTATCCCCTCATGTGTTTGATTATATCGAAGACTGTGCAGACTATGACGCCGCTATCCAAATACTACAGCAGCTATATGTCAAGTCCCCAAATGAAATTTTTGCTCGGCATCTACTGGCCACAACTTGACAACAACCCGGGGAATCACTTGACGAATTCCTTCAGAAACTTTGCAGGCTCAGCAAGGATTGTAATCTTAAAGCTGTTACAGCTGAGCAGTACCAGGAGGAGTTAATTCGTGATTCCTTTATTAATGGGATTGTGTCTCCCTTCATACGTCAGCATCTGTTGGAGAATAAAACCCTCAAGTTACAGGCTGCCTATGACCAGGCATGTTCTCTGGACTTAGCAAAGGGGAATGCAGAAACCTATCTTTCAGCACGTGCACGGGCTGCTGCTATCACTTTTAGTGACTCTTTCGATAGGCCTCGGGTGGAAGCCCTCACGGATGACAACTCCAACCCGGCTGATGACAACCCTACCCTAGAAACCAACACTGATGATGACCCCGCCCTAGCGGCATCTTGGCAATCTGATAGGAAGTGTTTCTTCTGTGGAGGAGCGTTCCATTATAGGAAATTTTGTCCTGCTCGTAACGCGACCTGCAATCATTGCAGCAAGAAAGGTCACTTTTCCAAGGTATGCCAGTCAAGAGCCGCTGTTAGTAAGAAAGGCCACTTTTCTAAGGTATACCGGTCGAGTGCTCCTGTTAGTTTTGCAGCTACTATCAAATTCAAATCGCTTTATTGGCATGATAAGGTACATCTTATGTTGCCAAAGCATCAAAATACATTTATGGTAGAACACATAAACGCAGTTCTATTCATACAGTGTATAAACAGGTATATCCCTGAGTGTATAAATATACATTCGCCTTGTTTATATATACTCTTTTCTTAGTTTACTGGTTGTCCCTCTGTTCATGGCAAGCTGTAACATAGTGTGCCGCCAGTGTTACACAGCTTCTCTCCTCCCCCAGTAGGAATGGGAGTTTTTGGTTGTCATTCAGATTTCTGAATTCAGGGCATATTTGTGTGAATTTTTGGTAGAAATTCTCCCTGATGCCCTGATATTTTCCGCAGCTGTGAGGAAGTGCATCTCTGTCTCCACTACTCCCTGACTGCAGTGAGAGCATATCCTGTCTTCTCTTGGCAGCCTGGTCTGCCTGTGTCTGCCTTTTTCGATCGCTAGGCTATGTTCGCTAAGTCTGTACCTTGTCAAGGTTCTTCTCAGTTTGTTATCCTTTACCATGGTCAGGTAATCAGCTATGTTGTATTGTCTGTTTAGGGCCAAGTAGCAATTGAGTTTGCTTTGGGTTTTTGTTGTTTCTGCCCAATATGTCAGATATTTTTCCTTTTGCTTAGCGACGATTGTGTTGGGTCGAATTCTTTGTGTTACCCTGTCACTGTCCTGGGACTGGTTATTGTTAGTGTTGTTAGTAGTTACTTCACTGAGTCCCAGGACTAGTTGACTGAGGGTATTCTTCTTTATGGTCAGCTCTTGGCATTTCAGGGCGTCGTAATGATAGCATTGGGGGTTGCTCATTTGTAGGTGATTCCAAAATTTGGTGGCTCTTTTTTGGATAGTGATTATTAATGGATATTGGCCTAGTTCCGCCCTGAATGCATTGTTTACTGTTTTCCTTTGAGTCCGGAGGATACTTTTACAGAATTCTGCATGTAGGATCTCAATTGGGTGTTTGTCCCATTTTGCAAATTCTTGTTGTGTTCGCGGTCCCCATACCTCACTGCCATAGAGTGCAATTGGTTCAATTACTGATTTGAAAATTTTGAGCCAAATGCTAATTGGGATTTCTATTTGGATTGATTTTTTGATGGCATAGAAAGCCCTTCTTGCTTTCTCTTTCAGTTCATTCACAGCCAGTTTGAAGTTTCCCGTAGAACTGATTTTTAAGCCCAAGTATGTGTAGTTAGTGGTTTGTTCAATTTTGGTTGTTCCTACTGTGAAATTTATTTTGGGTCCCTGATGTTTGGATCTTTGCTGGAACACAAGGGCTTTGGTTTTTTGGGGATTTATTGTCAGGGCCCAAGTCTGGCAGTACGACTCCAGCAGGTCCTATCTATAGCAAGTACTATCTATAAAACTGCTCCTCCCCCAAGAGCCACTACTAAGGTTACAGCTGCAATCTATAAAACTGCTCCTCCCCCAAGAACCACTACTAAGGTTACAGCTGTCAAGGGTAAAACTGCCCCTCCTCCCATCACAGCTGTTTTTCCCCAAAGTCTGTCCCATGCAGCCATGAAGGTTTCGGTAAATGGACACATTTTGAGTGCACTAATCGACTCATGCAGCTCTGACAGCTTCATTAGTGAGCGGGCTGTCAGTAAGTTAAAACTGTGTATTTACCCCTCGGACAGGGAAATTGCAAAGGCTCTGACAACACTGACCACCAATTCTTCCGGCTTTTGTCTTGTCGACCTTATTCTCAATGGCCGCACGTATTTCTCCACCCGGCTCGGGGTGCTGAAGAACCTATGCAGTGATGTGCTCCTCGGACAGGATTTCCAGAAACAACACAAAAGACTCACTTTCGAGTTTGGAGGGTCAAAGCCGGAGCTTACTATTTCCAAAGTACCGTTTTGTGCGCTTTTGGCGGCTTCGCTCGATGAGCCCTCCTTGTTTGCCAATCTTTCCCCCCGATGTAAACCCATGGTCACTAAATCACGATGTTTCAGCCAAGATTATCGATACTTTATCGAGGCAGAAATCTCTCGCCTTCTAGCTGACGGTATCATTGAGCCATGTTCATCTTCCTGGCGGGCTCAAGTCGTCATTGTCAAAAATCCTCTGAAGCAACACAAGAAACGTCTGGGCATCGATTACTCACAAACTATTAACCAGTATACCGACCTGGATGCCTGCCCACTACCACGCATCGATGACATGGTCAATAACCTTGCCAACTACAAGGTAGTTTCAACTTTTGATTTAAAGGGCGCATATCATCAAGTGCCGTTAAAGGACTCTGACAAGAAGTATATGGCCTTTGAGGCCAATGGTCGGCTTTACCAGTTTTGTCGCTTTCCATTTGGGGTCACCAATGAGGTGGCCGTCTTTCAACGGGCAATGGATAGCCTAGTCAAACAGGAGAACTTAACGGACACTTTTCCATATCTGGATAATATCACCATTGCTGGTCATGACCAGAAGGAGCATGATGACAACCTCTAGAAATTTTTTGACGTTCTCCGTCGTTGCAACTTAAACTTAAATGAGTCCAAATCTGTGAAATCAGTATCATCAGTCAACATCCTTGGCCACTGGGTGGACAACGGTGACATCAAACTGGATCCGGAGCGACTTCGTCCGCTTCAGGAGCTCCCTCCCCCTACGAATCTCGGCTCTCTTCGTCGGGCACTCGGCTCGCCTATTATGCGAAATGGATACCCCACTTCTCCTACAAGATCCAGCCCCTGCTTCACGCTAAGTAATTTCCATTGGAGGCAATGGCTATTTCAGCTTTCAACCTCCTCAAGCGACAACTGGAAAAAGCCATGCTTCGTTCCATTGATGAAAATCTTCCTTTCGTGGTCGAGTGCGATGCATCAGATGTGGCGATCTCTGGTACCTTGAATCAAGGTGGTCGACCCATTGCATTTCTGTCCAGAACTTTGCAGGGTAGCGAGCTCCATTATCCTCCTGTCGAGAAGGAGGCTACGGCCATCATCGAAGCGGTACGTAAATGGAGTCATTTTCTCGCTCGTCGCCATTTCACACTTATAACCGATCGGCGCTCCGTGGCCTTTATGCTGGATAACCAGAAACGCACTAAGATCAGGAATAACAAAATACAACTCTGGAGGATGGAATTGGCCGCCTTTGGATACAACATACATTATCGACCCGGCAAAGAGAATGTGGCCCTGGATACCCTCATGCGGGCATTCTGCTCTTCTATGTCAACTTCGACTCTGGCGGATCTTCATACTGACTTATGCCATCCTGGCATTACCCGTATGTTGCACTTTGTGCGATCTAAAAATCTCCCATTTTCTACGGAAGATGTGAAAAGAACGTGCTCCTTCTGTAGAATTTGTGCGGAATTAAAACCGCAATTCTTCCATCCATCAGATGGCTCGCTCATACGTGCTATGCAGCGACTCAGCATTGACTTTAAAGGGCCATTGCCCTCCTCAACGCAGAACACCTACTTACTGACTATGGTGGACGAATATTCATGCTTTCCCTTTGCTTTCCCCTGTCCCAATATGCTTATTTCCACAGTGATCAAATGCCTTGATCAAGTCTTTTCCCTTTGCGGTACGGCCAATTTCATCCACTCTGATCGGGGTCCCTTCTTCATGTCAAGCGAACTCAAAAGTTATCTCTCCCAACGGGGAATCGCCGCAAGTAAAACGACACCGTACCATCCCATCGGTAACGGACAGGTTGAGAGATACAACACTATCATTTGGAACGCTGTTCGTCTGGCACTGAGGTCACACAACCTACCAGACCAGCAGTGGGAAACTATGCTCCCTGACGAGTTGCATTCCATCAGGTCTCTCCTTTCTGCATCTACCAATGTCACACCTCACGAGCGATTCTTCAGCTTCCAGCGTCACTCCACCCATGGGACGTCTCTACCATCATGGTTGGCAGCTCCTGGCCCCGTGCTGCTCTGAAGATTCGTCCGATCATCTAAACCGATCCTCTCGTCGACGAGGTAGAACTCATGGACGTCAACCCCACGTACGTGCATGTGCAGTACCCGGATGGCTGGGAGTACACCGTTTCGCTCCGGGACCTGGCTCCCTGTCCGGCCGGTTCCACGGACCCAACCGATAGAGGGACCCACGGGGATGAGGCCGACATTCTGCACTCCCCCGAAGATGACGCCCTATCTGGGCCATCGAGAGATCTGCCAGCTGCCCCACCGGATCCACTCGGGGAGCCGAGCACTCCCCGTGGGATGGCCACCCGAGGCCAGGACGCCTGTCAAACCCCGGCTATCCAACAGGATGAAGCCAGTTCTGTGCCTGTGGGGACCCGCACACGGAGTCACGATCTCCCCAGCCTCCCTCGGGTCGATCAGAGCAACACGGGCCCTGTCGATCCACCGGTATGGATCAAGCACCAAGACTCGGTCCAGGGAGACATGCCTTCTAGCCATAAACAAAAACCTAAGAGACTGCGGCTATTCATGGTCCGTCTGATCCGCTAAGAGGAAGTCGTTGGACTTCCAAATCTTTTAGGCAGGAAGAATGTTATAAATCTCATCATTCATCAAGAAACTACTCATGAAATAACGCTGGATGGCCAGCTGGTGGCGCTGTCCAAGGAGTATAAATACTTGGGCATCGGCCCCAGCTTTCCAGGGACATTTTGTAAGACAAGGAACTAGTGTAGTACAACTAGACCTCCATGTTCTGAAACAAGTTGATTAAAGCCTTGCTTTATACTCAAACCAAATGCGTAGTGAGTTTTATTACGTCACCAATAGGTTGTTGGATATTTTTCAGAAGGCCTCGGACATTGCCCCGTTAAATTGGACATTTTTGCCCCCATTTTCCACACAAGAAATGAGCAAACAAGGCCTAATTTCACCTACTGTTTATTTAATTGGAGATGTTTTAGGTATTACATAGAATTACATAGAATGCACAGCACAGAAACAGGCCATTCGGCCCGACTGGTCCATGCCAGTATTTATGCGCCACACGAGCCTCCTTCCACCACTCTTCATCTAACACTATCATCATAACCTTCTAATCCTTTCTCCCTCACGTGTTTATCTAGCTTCCCCTTAAATGCATTAATGCTATTCGACTCAACTATTGCTTGTGGTACTAAGTTCCAAATTCTAACAACTCTTTGGGTAAAGAAGTTTCTTTTGAATGTTCTATTGGATTTCTTAGTGAGCATATTATATTTATGGCCCCTAGTTTTGGTCACCCCACAAGTAGAAACATCTTTTCTATGTCTACCCTATCTAAACCTTTCATAATCTTAAAGAGCTCTATCAGGTCACCCCTCAGCCTTCCCTTTTCCAAAGAAAAGAGCCCAGCCTGTTTGGTCTTTCCTGATAGGTATAACCTCTCAGTTCTGGTATCATCCGTGTAAATCTTATTTTGCACCTTTCCCAGTGCCTCTATATCCTTTTTAGAATATGAAGATCAGAAATGTGCACAGTACTCCAAGTGTGGTCTAACCAAGGTTCCATACAAGTTTAACATAACTTCTCAGCTTTTTCATTCTATCCCTCTAGAAATAAACACCAGTTTGCTATTTTTTTTAAATGGCCTTATTAACCTGCGCCACCACTTTTACTGATTTGTGTATCTGTACCCCTAGATCCCTTTGCTCCTCTACCTTAAAGATAGCTTAAATTACTAATGTAAACTTCTAAATAAATGGTTTAAAAAAAATCTGTTTCTTAGAATGTTCCTGAAAACTCAATACAGCAGCTGAATGTATCCATAACTCAAGCAATTTTCTGTAAATGATTATGTTTAGCAAAGGTGAAAGGATTTGAAATTCAGAACTCAATGGACTGGATTTTACCAGCCCTGAGGAGGTGGGTTTGGAGGTGGGACTGCTGGGAAAGTCAAAAAGAATGGGAGCCCACTCCCAACCCACCTCCAACCAATCTTCGCAGGAGTCAGGTCCCCGGTTTGCTCAGGGACCCTGACTCCTAGCGGTGGGAAGAGGATTATAGCCACTTAACTGCCTGTTAAGAGGCTTTTCCCAATTTTTTGACTGCTGCTGCAGGCTTCCCGACATCGGAGAACCCCGCCAGGGTAAGTGAGGCGAGCTGTGGGTCTGTTCTTATGTTGGTGTTTGGATGACAGCTGCAGAAGTGGTGTGAAGGATGCAATGGGACAATGATTAGTATCAGAGATAAGGAAATGCTGTGAAAGTAATTTTTAATGTAGTTAGATGTTTCTGCAGGTGACAAGGTGTGAAGTGTTTGTGTAGCCTCATCTCATCGGGAGAAGTGACAGATGGTTTCTGCAATCTCAGCTGCAGCTGCCATCTGTTTTATCCTAAGGAGGGAGTAATTGGGGAGCCTGGGTGAAAGGGCTCACCTTTGGACAGTGATTGTCAGTGTTTGACAGCACCTCAATGCTGTCAATCACTGTCAAATCATCTGTCAAACAAGTGTGGTGCATATGCCTTTAAGAGAACCAGCAGATGAAGCGTCATCAACTGATGTCACCTGACACTGGCTTTTCCTTAATTGGCTAGCAAGCCCACAGGGCGGGCTTAACAAGACCATTCAGGGCAAAATAGCGTCCGTTCGTCATACGTCGTTGGGGGTGGGACTAGAACCTGGAAGGCAGCAGTCCCACCCCCAACTCGTCTCGGTAAGTAAAATCCAGCCCAATGACTCAGGTCATGCCAATATTGATCTGCTTAATTAGCTAATTGTTACAGATGGGTTAAGCCATTGGCTACACCACTTCTGAGGTCCCTGATTTGCCATTATGCTCACTATGATGTATTCAAATTACTGTGCCAAGACATTTTGGAGTAAATTCACAACAGGAAGATCAGAGCACAAAATGGCATTATTTACAGTGTAAGTTGTGGATTGCAACATCCCAATAATTTCTGGCCAATGTCTATCATTCATGGGATCTTCTCCAACCTTTCCAAAGGCAGACTGAGAAACATAGTGGCACGAAGCCAGATATGAATTGTTAAACTGCTTTACTTCACAGAGAGCAAGTGAATATCCAGAGTAACAGTCAAAGCAAATTCTACTTACTGAATCTCATTGGGATTAAATAATAAACCATGCATCCTGTCCCTTTCACGGGCTGACTTTGTTGTTTTTGGCAATGACCTTCTTTCTAGACAGATTCTAGCTGCACAAACTTACCTCCTGCATTTCAGTTTCCAACTCCTAGTCTTTTGTTCGAAACCTGAATGCCCCCACAAATGAGTTTTTACCTTTTTATATTAATTCTGACTCCAGAAAGCAGAAACCAAGGGGGTGATTTTCTCAGCCCTGAGGAGGCGGCTGTGGAGGCATTTGTGCTGGGAAAATGGTAGAATTTGGGGGCGGGTGCCCAACCCGCCCCCAACCCGCCTCCGTGCCATCTTGCCAGGAGGCGGGAAGCTGTCCCGCGCCAGGTCCCATCTCCTTGGAGGCGGGAAGGGATTAAAGCCTATTAACTGCTTGATAACAGGTAGTTAACAGGCAGAAAATAGGATTATCCCCTTTTTGTGCCCTGAAGTGTAGGCTTCATGACCTGGGGGTACCCCGCCAGGGTGTAGGAGGCGAGCAGTGGGTCGGAGGGGGTCGGAGGGGTCTGAAAGTGCGCTGTAGAGGTGAGTGATGGGTGCATGTGTGGAGCGGTAAGTATGTGAGGTGAGTGTAAAGTATTAGAAAATGTTAACTTACCTTTGTTTCATCCTGCAGCCTTCAGCCGCTGTGGTGACAGAGTCCCCGACATCTCCATTGTAGAGATCACAGACTGGCTGCTGCATCCTCCGATACAACAGTCATCTAATTTATGCAAAGTAGAAAGGTTTGATGAGTCCTGAACACAAGGACTCATCAAACTACACAGAATGTCAGTGTTTGACAGCTTCACAGAGCTGTCAAACAATGACATTTCTTCTTTCAAAAATTCTTGACAGATGACATATCATACGTTGACATGCTCTGCAACTGGCTTCACCCTAATTGGCCTGCTAAGCCCACCGGGCGGGCTTAACAACGTCAATCAGGGGAAAATCCCGCTGGTTGGCCAGAAGCTGATGGAGGTGGGACTGAAACCCGACAAGTGGGAGTCCCGCCTCCAATAGCTTCCCATTGAGAAAATCACCCCCATAATGACCATATGAATAGATCCAGCATCACTGCAATGTGGTGTGAATATTTGTTGGCCATCTGACACGAGTTAACCAATTACTATTTAATGAGCCTGGCATGAGACAATAGATTCTCAATGACATTCCACATATTGGCTCAGCTGCATCAATGCCAGCAGCCTATGGCCTTTTTTTTTTAAAGTGTATGAATTCGTTTTGTTTTGAAATGCAACTTTTAAACATAAATCAGTCCCAAAATCCTGTCCCTGAAGAAAAACAGGATCAAAAATCCCAAAACATGGCATAATTTGAACCATGATTTGCATCCAAGTTTGTAATTTGCATAGATGCAAATGTCCCTATATAAAATACAAAATATACTGTTGATGTAAATATGCACCTGACTCAAGGTAAAGCATAATGCAAATCGGCTCAAAATACAGTGCTCATGAAGGGATAATTACTAGTCCTAGCCCTTTTCGGGCTACCCTGGATCAGGCGTATTCCCCAGATGTTCACCTTCAACTAAAGTTAGAGATAGCCGCATTCTATAAGATGCTTAATTGGGTCTAAAGGTCCAGACTATCTCTCCCTAAAGGAACAGAACGACTTGAGGATGTTACCGTCCTCCAGATAGCACTTTTAATAAGTTTAACTAGACTGTAACCTTCTGTATATTCTGAGGGTCCAGAATACTCCCCCAGAATTCTGTAACTCCTCACCAAAGAGTGTACAGAGATTGAGTTTGATACAGAAGTACTCTGTGAGACAATTCTAAAAATATATAGATTTATTAAAGAACCGACATGTAGTTAACAGCTGGTGAGTCAATCACAACTTTAACAGTTCAAAATACAAATAGCTTACAATTCTTATTCTCAGAGATCCTTATTCTCAAATCTTAACTTTGTTACATTTTTACATTTCTTACTTATTTCTAATCCAGGATATCCACCAAAATCAAAATAAAAGTACCGTTTTGATCCCCAAGACTCAAAGAGTTAAAAACTTACAGAGCCTGCCTCTGAAGAGTGAGAGAATCACTTTGCCCCTTTCAGCAACTTCTGACTTCCTATCTGAAAGTTCCATATTTTATACCCTTTCTTAGTGGTATATCCTTTGAAGTTTTCAGCTGATGTAAGCTAATTATCTCTAGTCATATTTTTGTTGACTTCTTTCTACTCTTACTGTCAATTCAGCTGTTAACTAGCAGAATTCTGTCTGCTATGTAGGTGTTCAAAGCTTATCATAAAAAACAGTTATAACAGATGTATTTATTTGATACCGTTCTTAAGAAGGTCTTCTGTTCATTTCTTAAATCACCTTAGCTGGTTGGAAGCAGATTTCACGTCTCCTGTGTGCTCCAAGTTCAATACAAAAACCAAGTGATTGCTTGGTGCATCTATTGATTTCATATCTACAGTCTTCTGTTTGTATATTTTACATGTAAATTGAAAAACACTTCAACCGAGTGCCCAATTGTCCCCCTAGCTACCTCAATGGTTATATTACAGACTTATGTCTCCTTGTTTCATTTGATGTGATATTTATGAAGGCATATGGTTCTTTAATATTCTGAGTTTCTGTTTCCCGAAGTGTTGTTTTATGACACCTTAACATTATACCATTATGCCCTTTCATGTGCCTGTTTACAAAGTGTTGGTTTAAAACAATTCAACTGGGTAAATCTTATTGTGTTCCTTCCAAAGCTTAGACTTTCTGGAAGCTCCAATGGTTTGCTTCAATAGGGCCATTGTTTCATTGTCAACAACCCATTCCCATTTCAAAATCTTGTATGGTGTTTACAGCTTTGTGTCAACACATCATCTTACCTCAGAAGCCTGTATTCTGTTTACACCTTGTGTCATTGAGGCTTTTAGATTTTTAAACCCAGTTTTCATGTTTTAATAAAGTCAGAATTCTGTTCATAGGATGGTGTATTTCTTGGAATATGGCTATTTCCTTTACACACAGAACAAAATGCCCTGTGGCACATTGTAATAAAATTTAGCCTGTAGGCAACACATTATTAATTAGGCAGCTTTGTAAGCAGTGTAGATGGAAGCATAAAATTACAAAGAGATATTAATAGATTAAGTGAATGGACAAAGCTGTGGCAAATGGATTTCAATGTAAATAAGTGTGAGGTCATCCACTTTGGACCTAAAAAGATCAGAGTATTTTCTACATGATGAAAAGCTAGAAACAGTGGAGGTCCAAAGAGTCTCAGGGATACTTGTACATAGATCATGAAATTGTCATGTCAACATTGAAGGGACTACTTTGTTTTGCGGCTGTACATCCTTAGTTGTGAGCGTATATAACAGACGCGTATCGATTTGTATAGTCAGTGCCGAAGTTCCAGTTAACCAGTAAAGATCACTTGAAGTTACTCTCAGTCTCTGCTGCTTTATTATTTTATGTAGTTGTGTATAACGGTACAAACACAACAAATTGGCAACGAGAATTATGAACCTACGTCTTCCTATTCTGGCATGGCATCCAGAGGACACTGAAATTTGGAAGAAAGGAGCGAGAAGGTAGAGAATACGGAGCACACTTGCTAAGCTAGGCAGGGGATACGTAAGACAAGTGAAAAGTGCACAGGACTTGCATGACGCTAGCTAACTAGTAAAGAAAGAAAAACGGGTTTGGAAAAAAAAATGGCGATGATTGGCACTATTGCAGCATTTGATAGCAGCATTGAAGACTGGGCAACTTACATTGAAAGAGTGGAGTTGTACTGTGAGGCTAACGGAGTGGAGGTAGAAAAGAAAGCCACTGTTTTGCTGTGTGTTATGGGTGCAAAGACATATGGGCTGCTACGTAGTTTATTAACCACTGAAAAGCCAGCAAACAAAACATTCAAACAAATAGTGGGCACACTCCAAGACCATTTAAGAATTCAACAAAAATCCCTGGAATATTCAACTAATAAAATGTCACTGAAACAAGAACAGAAGTGCTATCGCTGTGGCAAAATGTCACATGACCACAATGACTGTTGGTTTAAGGACAAAGACTGCAGACAATGTGGCAGATGAGGGCACATTGAAAGAGTCTGCAAAGCAAATAAGAAGCCGAAAACAGATACAATACAGAGTAACAAAAAGGTACATCAAGTGACTGAAAACAAGAAACCTTTCAAAGATAGATACAAGAAGGTACACTACGTGACTGGAGACAGTTCAGATAAAGAAAAAAGTGACACAGACTCAGAGGAAGAGGATCTGGCTTGTCTAAAACTACACAGTGTGAAAGAGACGGGGATCACAGAATAATATGGGTTACTCCAGAAGTGGCAGGAGTTAGGCTGAAAATGGAGTTGGACACAGGCTCAGCTTTAACAGTGATCTCTGTACATGACTACAAACGACTGTTTTCACACATACCGCTAAGGCCAACTAAAGTACTGTTAAAGACATACACAGGACAAAGAGTGTGCCCCAAAGGTAAAATAAAAGTGACAGTGACATACAAAGAAAAAAAAATACTGCAATTGAACCTCTATGTAATGGAAAATGGAGGACCACCATTACTGGGACGCGAATGGCTCAGGAAAATACAGTTGGATTGGCATACCATCCAAGCACTGTTTGTGTCAGCAAAGGAGGACAGCAACGCCACTCCTGAGAGACTGTCACAAATACTCTCTGACTCTCAGGAAGTGTTCAAGAAGGGAATAGGAACACTTAAGGGCATGAAAGCAAAAATTAAGATTGAGGAGAACGCAAATCCAAAGTTCCACAAGGCCAGACCAGTACCTTATGCAATTCGCCCTTCAGTAGAAGCAGAGCTGGAGAACTTGGAGCAGTTGGGGGTCCTGTCCAAGGTGGATTGGAGTGAATGGGCCACACCAATAGTTCCAGTGATGAAGAAAACCTCCAGCACAAAACCAGGAAAGCCAAGAAAAGTGCGCATCTGTGGAGACTTTAAAGTGACTGTTAACCCAGTCCTCCACACAGTACAGTACCCATTGCCTCGCATTGAGGACATCTTTGCTTCCCTGTCAAGAGGGGAACGCTTCACAAAGATTGACTTGGCCCAGGCCTATCTCCAAATGGAAATTGATGATGCATCAAAGAAGTACCTGACAATAAATATGCACAAAGGCCTTTACCAGTACAATCGGCTGGTATTCGGAATAGCATCAGCTCCTGCAATCTGGCAAAGGGCAATGGACCAAGTCCTGCAGGGGATCCCAGGTACTCAGTGTTATCTTGATGACATCATCATTACTGGCAAGAATGACAACGACCACCTTTCCAACCTCGAGCAGGTGCTCATCAGGTTATGGGAGTATGGGCTCCGAGCGAACCGAGGCAAGTGTGAGTTTTTCAAAAAGGAAATCTCATACTGTGGACATGTGATTGACAAGGACGGTTTACACAAGTCTCCAGACAAGATTGAAGCTGTGATTAATCCACCAACACCTGAAAATGTGTCTCAGTTGAGATCATATCTTGGACTGGTGAACTACTATCACAAGTTCTTGCCCAACCTATCCACAGTGTTACATCCACTAAATGCACTGCTACAGACAGGGTCACAATGGAAGTGGAGTGACAGCTGCGAACAAGCTTTTCAAGAGAGTAAAAGACTCATTACTTCAGAAGAGGTGCTAGCTCACTTTGACCCATCCTTACCTATTCGACTGGCATTGGTGCCGTGTTATCACATAAGTTCCCAGACGGCTCACAAAGACCAATAGCCTTTGCCTCAAGATCATTGACTACAGCTGAACGCAATTATGCACACATTGACCGAGAGGCCTTCAGCCTTGTGTGGGGAGTCAAGAAATTCAACCACTACTTGTATGGTCAACAGTTTACACTGTTAACTGACCACCAGCCTCTCATTTCAATCTTCAACCCAAGGAAGGGCGTTCCAGTGATGACGGCACAACGGCTACAGCGATGGTCACTCTTCCTAGGGGCTCACCTGTATGATATTGAACACAAGGGGACCAAGCAACATGGCAACGCTGATGGTTTGTCACGTTTACCACTGCCGACCTCAGAGAGAACTACAACAGTTGACTCAGCAGAGGTATTTCACACGACAATAGTTGAGCAGCTACCAGTAACAAACTCCCTCATTGAAAGAGAAACACGCAATGACCCTACATTGTCAAAAGTTTATGACATCACTGTGAAGGGATGGCCAGCACATGGTGACTCATTGTTTCCAGCATTCTCAGCTAGGAGGGAGCAGTTATCAGTGTGTTGGGGAACACTGATGTGCGGCTCACGAGTTGTGATTCCTCCCAAGCTTCGTAACCGAGTGCTAGATGAACTGCATGAAGGCCACTTAGGTACGGTAAAGATGAAAAGCCTTGCCCGTGGATACGTGTGGTGGCTGGGAATTGACAAACAGATCGAGGACCTGACAAAGAGCTGCTCAGGATGTCAAAAAGTCCAGAACGCACCACCACAAGCCCCTTTCCATCCATGGGAATGGCCCTCATCACCATGGCAATGTGTGCACATCGACTTTGCTGGACCGTTCATGGACTCCATGTTCTTGATTGCAGTCAATGCACATTCCAAATGGCCCGAGGTCATTAAAATGAAATTAACCACATCTGAAAAGACCATTTCAGTTCTGAGGACCATGTTCGCTAGAAATGGCCTACCAGAACAAATCTGCACAGACAATGGACGACAATTTGTCTCTGACGAATTCCAAGGTTTCATGAGGAAAAATGGAATCAAGCACTACACATCTGCCCTGTACCATCCAGCTACAAATGGCTTGGCAGAAAGATTCGTACAGACTTTCAAGAAGGCCATCAAAGCAATGTACAGCGAGAATCTATCACTGCAACACAAGATAGACAATTTTCTCTTTGTGTATCGGAATGCAGTACACGCAGCCACTAATCAGACTCCAGCGATGATGTTTCTGAACAGGAACCTGAGATCTCGCATGGACCTTCTTAAACCGAATGTATGTCGTGATGTAGAGAACAAACAGTTCAAACATTTGAATGCTAAGCCAACAAGAAGCTTCAGTGTGGGACAGTCAGTTCTTGCTCGTGATTTCCGGACGGAAAAGTGGCAACCAGGGACAATATCCACAAGAGAGGGACCACTGATGTATACTGTGGATGTGGGAGAGAATGTTTTGAGATGTCATGTGGACCAAATTCTGGATGTTCAGGTGGAAAACACCCCTATACCTCGCCCAGACTCACCTGACATGGAAACAGACACTCCTGATTCATCAGCATCAGCAGCAACCTCATCCACAGCTGAGAGCTCTACCTGTGCTGATAGCTCACCTGATGCACCTTTACCTGTACAGTCTCATTCCCCAAAGCAAAAGAGTCTGGAGAGACGTTACCCAGAGAGGCAGAGGAGGCCTCCCCAGAGACTTGACTTGTAAAAGGGCTGTTGACAAAATAAAATGTTATGTTGGAATTTGAATTTTGTTACTTTTAAGAAAACAAAAAGGTTACTGTAAAGACAGGCTCTGTATGTTAATTATAGAAATTTTGCATTAATATACTATTAAACTAAAGGGGGAGGAAGTGTAATATATACAACATTGAAGGGACTACTTTGTTTTGCGGATGTACATCCTTAGTTGCGAGCGTATATAACAGACGCGTATCGATTTGTATAGTCAGTGCCGAAGTTCCAGTTAACCAGTAAAGATCACTTGAAGTTACTCTCAGTCTCTGCTGCTTTATTATTTTATGTAGTTGTGTATAGCGGTACAAACACAACAGACAGGTAAAGAAAATAATCAGAAGGGCTAATGGACTCCTGGGCTTTATATCTGGAGGACTAGAATACATTGGGTTGAAGTTATGCTACAGCTATGCAAAGCCCTGGAACTCTCTTCTGCAAACAGCAATTGATGCTAGATCAATTGTTAATTTTAAATCTGAGACTGATAGATTTTTGTTAACCAAAGGTATTAAGGGATATGGGCTAAAGGCGGGTATATGGAGTTAGGTCACAGATGGCAGAACAGGCTCGAGGGGCTAAATGGCCTACTCCTGTACCTATATTTCTAAATATGACTTTACCATCTTTTGTAAAGGTGTCATCTTAGATTCAGTTGTAGCACTCTTTCCTGTGAGTCAGAAACCTGTAGTTTTAAAGCCCACTTCAGAGACCTCAACACATAGTCTGGGTTGACTGAGGGAGTGCTATTTTTCAGATGAGACAATAAACTGAGGTCCTATCTTCCTTCTCAGGCAGGTATAAAAGATCCCGTGGCAGTATTTGAAGAAACATGGGTAGAGCTGCTGGTGTCCTGACCAACATTTATCCCTTAACCAGCATCACTGAAAAACAGATTATTTGATCATTTATTATTGTATTGCTGTTTGTGGAATGTTGCTGCATTTTCCTGCATTACAACAGTGAATGCAATTCAAAGATGCTTCATTGACTGTGAAGTTTTTTGGGACATCCGGAGGTGGTTAAAGGTGCTGGCCCTAAATTTGCGGCCGGAGGCTTCCCGTGGGGAAATGCCTCCGATCCGCAATTAAAATGCCCGTGTACCTGGTGGTCTGGGAGGTATGGAGATTCACGGTCCCGGGCCTCTCCAGGTACCCACGGGTAGAGGCCCACATATCTCAGGGGCGCACGCGGTCCGCAAGCGCCCATGGGATCACATGGGCCAGCCCAACGAATGAAAGAAGGGAATCCCCATTCATGCTTATGGGGATGTACGGAAACCCCATAAGAATGAATGGGAATACCCCCAAAAAGACACATCAAATAAATTAAAAAATTACATATTTAAAATTAATTAAAATGCCATTTAATTAAATATTTAAAACAAAAATGTATTCTTTTGAAAAATAAATTTAAATGTTTTAAAGGGGCTAAAAATAAATTTACCTTATTGCATGGGTTATTAATGTATAAATGATTGATAAAATTTTATTTTCATGTTTTTTAAACTCTTACGCTTGTAAAAGCAAGCCTTATGCCTTCTTTTACCAGGCATAAGAATTTCATGGGCATTCACTGGGCAGAAGTTAGACTCTCCGCTCACGGTGCCCTTTTCCCAGTGATGCGTTGGATTTGTCAAGAAGATTCTTGACAGAACGCAAATTCCGGGTTTTCGCGCATGCGCTTCGCATGCCTGAACCAGAACTTGCGCGGCCCTTGCAGGTGCATACACACCTCGTACGCACCCGTAGGGGCCACAAAATACGGCCAGCTGTATCTTTTTTCCTTTCTTTAAATTTTTTTTATTCGTTCATGGGATGTGGGCGTCGCTGGCAAGGTTAGCATTTATTGCCCATCCCTAGTTTCCCTTGAGAAGGTGGTGGTGAGCCACCTTCTTGAACTGCTGCAGTCCATGTTGTGAAGGTACTCCCACAGTGCTGTTAGGGAGGGAGTTCCAGGATGAATGGCAATTCTATACAAACGTGTGTGTTTGTATTAAAAGCAATACTTTGTACACCTAACTAAACAGCAAGAAATTATTATTCATATTCACATTTTCTAAAATTGCCAATTGTCTCTTTTCAGCTGAAATGTGATCCATCACAAAAGAGGCATTTTGTAAGATTAACCAATTAGTGGATTGGATTAATAAATCCTAATGCAAAAGTGCATTGGGAAACTTGTCATTCTGCAGAAAACACTCACTACAAATTGAGTTTAATGTATGACACAGCTCTACAATTTAAATGCAGGAACAACATTTACTTTGCTGACTGAAAATATATTGATCTTCATATGATATACTGCTTAATTTTGAATTCTACTGAAAAAGGGCTCCCACCGTTAATGAGAGACACATCAGAGGTATTTTGTTTTGTTAAACAAAACCTGTGATTTATTTAATTTAGAATTAAACAGAGCTGTAATACGCATTCAAAACAGATAAGCAAATACAGGAATTACATATAAAATTACATATTGCATATAAAAAATTAAAAACATATATACCAATCACATGTATTACTGTATGATTCACATTCATAATTGTATGGAGGACAATGAAACATTTATTAGGCCTGACACATGGGACCTGATTCAGTGCTCTTATTCTGGTGATGATGATTGGAGAGAGTTATCTAGAAATGGATGACAATTCAATCCTTCAAAACTCTGGCGTTGTCCTCACTAACTAGGAGTGCTGCTTTCATATTGATTCATAGTTATACATTATTAAATATATAGAAAATAAAGGGTTGAAAATCACATAGATTATGAATAATGGGATCTCACAAGTTTTGCAAATATATTGGATTTTGACTCAACCTCACGAATTGCATATACATGTATAATTAGATATGGATCAGCCTTTTCCTTGAAGCTCTTGCTATCCTGCAAGTGTTACTATTAAGCCAACTGTGCCCCTAAATTAAATGGTTAGTGACTTTGTGTTTTTTTTTTGAAATTATCAAAATTTCAGTGAAAAAGGTAAAAGAGGCATCCGGATAGCAAATAGACATCTTTGCTGGTCTCAATTCTTCAAGTCAGATTCTATCAAAGAATCTTGGAGGAAAGGTGAATGGTGGTGGGGCTTTTGAGAAGCTGTAAAGCTGCATGATAAAATGGCAGTCGTTGTTATCGCCCTGTCTGGCACAATGGCACTCCTGTGAAACAACTGTATAAAGATAAAGCAAAAGTACTTTTATAAATTGCTGTACGAAAGACTCGAGAACAATCGATCTTGGTTTCATTTTTTTTTAATGAGAGGACTGCATTGTAACAATTATGAGTCAGAGATCATAAAATGATTAGAAGTCAGCTTAAAGCCACACCAAAGTTTACAGGCAAAGGACTGAATGGACCTCATTAGTGGTTGTAGAAATCAATCACGAACATCAGCAAATGCATACCATAAGCATTTAGAAAATTTTGCAGTGCTGAGAACAACCTATAATAATGAAACAATGTCATCAACAGCAACAATGTGCATGTACATAGTGCCTTCCCTCACTTTAGCAACCCTGGATGGCAGGAATGTACCAAAGTTTCTTGGGCCCAACATTACTTTGGTGCAAATGACGAGAAATATGTCACAGGAAAATCTGTCCTAGCATGTGCTGTTATTGCAATAGCAATATGCATGACAACACCTTTGGCCTGGAAAAGTTTTATCCCACAGCCAACACCACCAAAAACAGATTATCTGGTCATTTATCTCATTGTTTGTGGGACCTTGCTGTGTGTAATTTGGCTGCCATGCTTCCTTACACTACAACAGTAACTACACTTCAAAAGTACTTCATTGCCTGTGAATGCTTTGGGACATCCTAGGGCCGTGAAAGACGCTATATGAATGCAAGTTTTTTCTTTCCTTCTTTTGATGTGCTCATTCTGTTCCACCTATTTTCATGGAAAGGTCACAAGCTGTAAACACGTCAGAATTATCCGCACTACTTGAAGCAGCCATCGCTTTAGTCATAGACACTTTGTGAGTGTCTGAGGAGGCAACAGAGGGTGAAACACTAATCATGGGTAAGAAAAGCACGGAGGTGGTAGCAAAAGAAGGGCTGGCTGCTGCTGAGGGGACGCTCAACGGGGCATGGCCCCTGCTGAATTTCTTTATGATTCTGGCTTCATTGGGGTTTTTACCTGGGCTGATCAATAACAGTTGAGGTTCAGTTCGAAGAAGTGTAAAGTACTCCATATTAAAAGCAAAACTAAGAGACATATGTACTCCATTAGTAGATAGAACTTGTCAGCTGGGAAGTTGAAAGAGACCTGGGTGTTAGTTGACTCATCGCTCACCATGTCCAAACAATGCAAGATTGCAATAAAGAAAATAGAATGCTAGGTTATATTGCAGTTAAGTTCAAATTCATAGAGGTCATGCTGAAACTATAAAGTGCCCTGGTGAGGTCACACATGGAGTAGTGCTTACAGTTCTGAACACCACGATAAAAGGAGGCCATTCAGCCCTAGAGAGAATACAAGAGCAATGTGATTGTTTCCCAGTGTCAGCGGGAAAAGTTATGGGAAACAAATTGATAAACTAGGGCTCTTCAGCCTCGGGGCAGTTGTAAAATACTTAACAGGACGGAGAAAGTAAGCAATACTTTCAGATATGCCAGAGCAGCCGGGCAAGAGGATATTGGCGGAGAATTGTGAAGAACAAATTAAGGATAGACAACAGAAAGTATTTTTTCGTACAAAAAGTGATCGATAACTGGTATGACTTTCCCGGAAGACTGGTTGAGACCAGAAGAGTGAGCCTCATACTCTGCCCACTTTCAGCCATAACGCTCTCTGTGTTTGTGGAAAACACATTGGGAACACAAGATAATTATTAAAATAAACTGACCTCATTGAATCCAGAGAAGTCAACTTCCCACTCACTATGTCAGATACTGGAGCCATTTTTTCCAAGGTCAAAATCGGCCCTAAAGTTCAATAGTGGTCGCAGTACCAGTTAAAGAGGCAGCCCTGGTCTTTATTACAGTATTACCGCATTTCCCGAGTGGAAGACACCATACTTGCATTGCCATTTGTACACCTGTGGCCAATGTCCTCCCTTTATTCAAAAGAAGAGGTTGAGGAAGATCATGAACTTTCTGCAGCATAGCAGCTATTCTGCACAATGGCACAGGTTTGTTATACATCATCAGTAATTTTTTCACTTAACAGACCTCTTCCGAGAAGGACAAAATGCAGAACATTATGACCACAAAAATCCATGGGGCCTTTTACATTGGTGTTATCCCTGGAGGCAGCACTTCAGCCTGACAATACTCCCAACAACAACAACTTGCATTTATATAGCACCTTTAATGTAGTAATACAACCCAAGGTGCTTCACAGGAGTGCTATCCGAAAAAAATTGACACAGAGCCACCTTTGGACAGGTAACCAAAAGCTTGCTCAAAGAGATAGGTTTTAAGGAGCATCTTTAAAGAGGAGAGAGAAGTAGAGAGGCAGAGAGGTTTAGAGGGGGAGTTCCAGAGCTTAGGGCCTAGCCAGCTGAAGACACGGCCACCAATGGTGGGGCGAAGGAAATCGAGGATGGACAAGAGGCCAGAATTGGAGGAACACATAGAAATAGGTAGCAGCAAGACCATGGAAGCATTTGAAAACAAGAATGAGATTTTAAACTCAAGGCATTGCCGGACCGGATGATAATGTATGGTATGCAAGCATGGGGTAATGGGTGAATAGGACTTGGTGTGAATTAGGATAAGGACAGCAGTGTTTTGGAAGAGCTGAAATTTACAGCGGGTAGAAGAGGGGAGGCTGGTCAGGATGAGCATTAGAATAGTCGAGGAGGAGGAGGAGGCGGACCTGTGTGGGAGCGGCAGCGGGACCTGAGAGAAGGCAGAGCGGCCATAAAGGAGTGCTGCAGAGGAGGCCCGACACCGGAGTGCTGCAAGTTGGGAAAGAGTCCGAGAGTGGGAGCAGTCAAACAACAACAACTGCAAAACTGCTAAGATGGCGTCACAACCAGGGAACGAGCTGATTGGTAAGTAGGACCTGATGAGTATTTCTACAGTCCAGTCGTTGAAGTAAAAGTAAGGTCTCTAGCTTAGAGTAAGTAGTGTTTAAAGTGAAGTAAGGTCCCTAGTATATTTAATATTCTTTAATTTAAAGGAAGTAAAGGGAGTAAATTAAGGGTAGGACATGGCAGGGCAGCTCGGCAGTGTGGAGTGCTCCTCCTTTGCTATGTGGGAAGTCAGGGACACTTTCGGTGTAGAGGGCAAACATGTGCAGGAAGTGTCTCCAGCTGCAGCTACTCAAAATCCGCGTTTCAGAGCTGGAGCTGCGGCTGGAGTCACTGTGGAGCATCCGCGAAGCTGAGATCTTCGTGGATAGCACGTTTAACGAGGTGGTCACACCGCAGTTAAAGAGTGCACAGGCAGACAGGGAATGGGTGACCACCAGACAGAGTAAAAGAACTAGGAAGGTAGTGCAAGAGTCCCCTGGGTGCATGTCCCTCTCCAACAGAATTTCCATTTTGGATACTGCTGGGGGAGATGGTTTCTCAGGGGAATGCAGCAAGAGCCAAGTCCGTGGCACTACGAGTGGCTCAGCTGCACAGCAGGATAGGAAAAAGAGTGGGAGAGCAATAGTGATAGGGGATTCTATCGTAAGGGGAACAGATAGACATTTCTGTGGCTGCAGACGTGACTCCAGGATGGTATGTTGACTCCCTGGTGCCAGGGTCAAGGATGTCACTGAACGGCTGCAGGGCATTCTGAAGGGGGAGGGCGAACAGTCAGAGGCCGTGGTTCACATTGGTACCAACGACATAGGTAGAAAGAGGGATGAGGTCCTGCAACAGAATTCAGGGAGCTAGGTAGCAGATTAAAAAGCAGGACCTCAAAGGTTGTAATCTCTGGATTACTCCCAGTGCCACATGCCAGTGAGTATAGGAATAGAAGGATAGAGCAGATGAATGGGTGGCTAAAGAGTTGGTGCAGGAGGGAAGGCTTTAGTTTCCTGGATCACTGGGTCTGCTTCTGGGGAAGGTGGGACCTGTACAAGTCGGACGGGTTGCACCTGAACCGGAACGGGACCAACATCCTTGCAGGGAGGTTTGCTCGAACTGTTGGAGGGGGAGGGGTTTAAACTAACTTGGCAGGGGGATGGGATACGGAATGGAGCTATAGTAGGGGGTGATGCACAGCCAAATATAGAGGAAAAAACAAATCAGCCTGGAAGGCAGAGCAAATATGTAACGGCACAAGGGAGTATGGCAAGGCTGGATGGCAATTATTTTAATGCAAGGAGTCTTGCGAGTAAGGCAGATGAATTGAAGGTGTTGATGAACACATGGGAGTATGATATTGTTGCTATCACAGAGACATGGTTGAGGGAGGGGCAGGACTGGCAGCTCAATATTCCGGGGTATAGAATCTTCAGGCGAGACAGAGGGGGGTGTTAAAGAGGAGGGGGTGTCGCAATATTAATCAAGGAGCCAATTACTGCTGTAAGGAGGGATGATATATTAGCGGGTTCCTCTAATGAAGCCATATGGGTAGAACTTAAAAACATAAAGGGGGCAAGCACTTTGCTGGGAGTGTACTATAGGCCCCCAAACAGTCAGGGGGAGATAGAGGAACAGATATGTAGGAAAATCTCAGGGAAGTGTAGAAATAATAGGGTAACAATAGTAGGGGATTTCAACTTCCCCAATATTAACTGGGATAGTCAGAGTGTGAAAGGCTTAGCGGGTGCAGAATTCTTAAAGTGCATCCAGGAGGGCTTTTTGAGCCAGCATGTAGAAAGTCCAACAAGAGAGGGGGTGGTACTGGACCTAATTCTAGGGAATAACAACAGAAAATGCTGGAAAAACTCAGCAGGCCAGGTAATATCCATGGAGAGAAATTAGAGTCAACGTTTTGGGTCAAAACCCTTTATCAAGACTAAAGAGGCACAGGGAATGAAATAGATTAAGAGGCTGGGCTGGAGCTCCGCCTGGCTGAACTTGTTCTCACATTGAACAACTTCTCCTTTAACTCCACTCATTTCCTCCAAATCAAAGGTGTTGCTATGGGTACCCGCACGGGTCCTAGCTATGCCTGCCTTTTCGTGGGATATGTGGAACACTCTTTGTTCCAGTCCTACTCGGGTCCCCTCCCTCACCTCTTTTTCTGATACGTTGATGACTGTATCAGTGCCGTTTCCTGCTCTCGCCCTGAACTAGAAAATTTCATTCACTTTGCCTCCAATTTCCACCCTTCCCTCACCTTCACATGGTCCATCTCTGACACTTCCCTTCCCTTCCTCGACTTCTCCATCTCCATCTCTGGGGATAGGTTATTGATCAACATTCACTACAAGCCCACTGACTCCCACAGCTACCTGGACTACACTTCCTCCCACCCCGCCTCCTGTAAGGACTCTATTCCATTCTCCCAGTTTCTCCGTCTCCGCCGCATCTGCTCCGACGATGCCAACTTCCACACCGGTGCTTCCAATATGTCTTCCTTTTTCCTCAAGCGAGGATTCCCCTCTACCGTAGTTGACACGGCCCTCGACCGTGTCCGTTCTATCTCTTGCACTTCTGCCCTCACCCCTGCCCCTCCCTCCTGGAACCACGATAGGGTTCCCCTTGTCCTCACCTTTCACCCCACCAGCCTCCACATTCAACGGATCATCCTCCGCCATTTCCGCCACCTCCAAAGTGATCCCACCACCAAATGCATCTTCCCCTCCCCTCCCCTTTCAGCATTCCGTAGGGACCGCTCCCTCCGAGACACCCTAGTCCACTCCTCTATCACCCCCAGCACCCCTTCCCCTTCGCGGTGGCACCTTCCCGTGCAAGCGCAGGAGATGTAACACCTGCCCTTATACCTCCCCCCTTCCCACTGTCCAGGGCCCCAATCACCCCTTCCAGGTGAAACAGCGATTTACTCGTACTTCTTGCAATCTAGTATACTGTATTCGCTGTTCACGATGCAGTCTCCTCTACATTGGGGAGACCAAACGCAGATTGGGTGACCGCTTTGCGGAACACCTCCGTTCAGTCCGTAAGGATGACCCCGAGCTTCCGGTCGCCTGTCATTTTAATTCACCGCCCCATTCCCACTCGGACCTCACCGTCCTTAGCCTCTTGCATTGTTCCACGGAAGCCCAGCGTAAACTCGAGGAACAGCACCTCATCATCCGATGAGGCACTTTACAGCCTTCCAGACTCAGTATCGAGTTCAACAATTTCAGATCATAACCTCGGCCCCTATTACATTTTTACTTATTTTTTTTATCCATGCCTTTGTTTTGGTTTCCCCCCCCCTCCTTTTTTTTTTCTCTCTCCCACAAGGCAATTGTCTCCCATTCTGCCAGCGCATTTCACATCTAATCTAGTGCTGTCTTTTGTCTCCACTAGTCCTATCACCATCTCGTCTCATTTTGAATACCTCTTAATGTCTCTTCTCTTTTGTTCTCTCCCAGCCCGGCCTCTTAATCTATTTTATTCCCTGTGCCTCTTTAGTCTTGATAAAGGGTTTTGAACCGAAACGTTGACTCTAATTTCTCTCCACGGATGTTGCCTGGCCTGATGAGTTTTTCCAGCATTTTCTGTTGTTATTTCGGATTTCCAGCATCTGTAGTATTTTGCTATCGTACTAATTCTAGGGAATGTAGCCGGGCAAGTGGTAGAAGTGTCAATAGGAGAGCATTTTGGTGACAGTGACCATAATTTGATGAGATTTAAGGTAGTCATGGAAAAGGACAAAGATGGACCAGAAATAAAGGTTCTAAATTGGGGGAAGGCTGATTTTAATATGATAAGGCAGGATCTGGCCAAAGTGGATTGGGATAAGCTACTTGTAGGAAAATCCACATCAGAGCAGTGGGAGTCTTTCAGAAAGGATACAGAGAGAGTACAATGCCAGCATGTTCCCATAAGGTCAAGGGTGGGACCAGCAAGCCCAGGGAACCCTGGATGTCAAGGGATATACAAGAATGGATTAAGAAAAAAAGGGAGGCTTTTGGCAGATACAAAGGACTAAAAACAGTGGAAGCTCTAGAGGAGTGTAGAAAGTTCAGCGGGGGTACTTAAAAAAGAAATTAGGAGAGCGAAGAGGGGGCATGAAAAAACACTGGTGGGCAAAATAAAGGAAAATCCCAAGGTGCTTTATAAGTATATTAAGGGCAAGTGGATAACCAGGGAAAGAGTAGGGCCCATTAGGGACCAAAGTGGCCATCTGTGTGTAGAGCCGTAAGATGTGGGTGAGGTTTTAAATGAATATTTTGCATCTGTGTTCACTATGGAGAAGGATGATGTAGGCATAGAAATCAAGCAGGGGGATTGTGATATACTTCACAAATTAATATTGAGAGGGAGGAGATACTAGTGGTTTTAGCGGGCTGAAAAGTGGATAAATCCCCAGGCCCAGACGAGATGTATCCCAGGCTGCTGTGTGAGGCAAGGGAAGAGATTGCAGGGGCTCTGACACAACTTTTTAGAAACTGTCTGGCCACAGGGGAGGTGCCAGAGGACTGAAGGACAGCTAATGTAGTACCATTATTCAAGAAGTATAGTAGGGATAAACAGGGAATTACAGGCCAGTGAGCCTAACATCAGTGGTAGGGAAATTATTGGAAAAAATTCTGAGGGACAGAATTAGTCTCCACTTGGAGAGGCAAGGATTAATCAAGGATAGTCAGCATGGCTTTGTCAGGGGGAGATCATGTCTAACCAATTTGATTGAATTTTTCGAGGGGTGACTAGGTGGATGAGAGTGGTGCAGTTGATGTAGTCTACATGGACTTCAGTAAGGCTTTTGACAAAGTCCCACATGGGAGACTGCTGTAAGGGGTGGTGTGTGTGGTCAGCTTTACCTCTGACTCCCTGAGCAGTTCGAATCACTCCCACTCCTTTGGTTCTAGACTTTGGACTTATTTGGGGGTTGTAATGAAATTGCAACAGACACCTGAGTTGGTCAATGAATTGAGATTTTTATTTTGAGACAGGAAAATATGCAATACAATAAAACTTATACTCTAAAAGGGTGGGAAATACTTCAGAATATGCGAGGGAGAATTACAATAGACAAAAAAAATCACTTACCCTCCCAACCCCACTATCCTAACTAGGTTGAAAATCCAGAGGACCAGGAAATGCTCAACAAACGACTTTCTTGACAGTTGGTAGAGGTTCGCGATTTCGGGGTTCTCTTTAGTTGTGGCGGTTGGGGCCTACCGTACCCCGGATGTGGTAGAAGACTGCACCTGTGTTGGGTCCTCAGTCTTGGTTTGTCCGCTGATGCGGTTAGCTGCATAGTTGGATTTATCGGGTAAGTACCCAATTTTCTTTAGTTAGGTAAAGTTTTTAGGGTCTTTTGTGTCAAATCTTACCCAGGGGTAAGTCAGACTAGCCTGTAGAGCGGAAACAAGTTTGTGATTTTCGAATTCTCGGTGGTTGGTTTCTTGTTGTCGCGGTGGCCCAATATTACCTGGTTGATGGTAATATTGGTAGTTGTTGGTTTCTTGAGGCCTTTGGTTGCCGTGATTTCTTTTTCCTTCTGTTTCGTTCTTCTTTCTTCAGGTCTCCGATTCTCCGACCAAGTACGGTGATGATGATATCTTTTTCTGAACCGTACTTTCTCTCCTGTACTGAACTTGGGCCTTCTTTCTGCGTAACGACTCACTGATGCTCTCTTGCTGCTGAACGTACTGACTGAACTAGCAGGCCTCAATTATGCTGGTTTGTGGCCTGGCTTATCTGACCGCCAAATCTCTGGTTCTTTTGTTAATTTTGGCGGGCTCGTTATTTTTAAGATGTTTTAAATCCTCAATGAGCTTCGGGGATGGTCCATCTATCTTTAATTGGCATTTAACTGGTTTCGGGATTGCCTTGAAATCAGTTTAAAATGTGTAAAGCGTTTTGGAAATCTTTCTGATTGGTTTTAAACTGCTGTTTGATTGTCTTTTTCCTGCTGGGGCCATGTTTTCTTTTGTTGACTGTTGGCATGTATTGTTTTATTCATGTTCTTGGTGGCTCTGTGAGTTTCGGCGGGAACAGTTTTTATTGTCCCTATGTAAAGGTTGGGGTGGCCCAGAACATTCCCAGATGGCCCAATACTCAAACTGTCTGTGTTTCGGGGGCCCATCCCACCTCCCCTTTGTCACAGTTTTCCGCAGGCCTGAACATGCCTTTTAAATTAGCCAAATCTTCCTGGGGTTTTGATTTTAAGCCCCTTTGGCCAAATATTAATTCAAACAGTCCAATATCTCTCCTTTCTTACTCTGGGGGAATCTGTATAATTTTGTGAGCCTTACACTGGTCAAGAAGGTAAGAGCCCATGGGATCCAGGGCAATTTGGCACATTGGATCCAAAATTGGCTTAGTGGCAGGAGGCAGAGGGTGATGGTCAAAGGTTGTTTTTGTGACTGGAAGCCTGTGTCCAGTGCTGTACCGCAGGGATTGGTGCTGGGTCCTTTGCTGTTTGTAGTGTACATTTAGATATGAATGTAGGAGGTATGATCAGTAAGTTCGCAGATGACATGAAAATTGGTGGAGTGGTAAATAGCGAGGAGGGAAGCTTCAGGCTACAGGACGATATAGACGGGTTGGTCAGATGGGCAGAACAGTGGCAAATGGAATTTAACCCTGAAAAGTGTGAGGTGATGCATTTTGGGAGGACTAACAAGGCAAATGAATGATAGGAACCTAGGAAGGACAGAGGATCAGAGGGACCTTGGTGTGCATGTACATAGATCCCTGAAGGCAGCAGGACAGGTGGATAAGGTGGTTAAAAAGGCGTATGGGATACTTGCCTTCATTAGCCGAAGCATAGAATATAAGAGCAGGGAGGTTATGATGGAGCTGTACAAAACGCTAGTTAGGCCACAGCTGGAATACTGTGTGCAGTTCTGGTCGCCACACTATAGGAAGGATGTGATTGCATTGGAGAGGGTGCAGAGGAGATTCACCAGGATGTTACCTGGGCTGGAGCGCTTCAACTATGAAGAGAGACTGGACAGGCTTGGGTTGTTTTCCTTAGAGCAGAGAAGGCTGAGGGGGGACCTGATTGAGGTGTACAAAATTATAAGGGGCATAGATAGGGCAGATAGAAAGGAAACTTTCCCACTGCCTCTGGGTCCATCCAGAAGAACAGCGGTGCTGGAACTCCAGGAACAGGTGCAGGAGTCTCTGGCAGGTTTTGTCTCCAGGGTCGCTGCGAGTGTGGAGCGAATGGAGGATTCCATCGCGAACACGAGCAGAGCCTTTGTGGAGTCATTGGCGCACGAACGCAGCACCACAGAAAGGATGGCAAACTCCATTGAAAGGATGGCTACAGTAGACAAGAGGGTGGCTATGGCCATGGAGGAGCTAAGTCGCCAGATTGTAGAAAACATGGTGAGTGTTCAGAATAGACTGACATCTCTGGAGGAGCGATGGTCAGCTATTGAACAGAGAAACCAGACCTTCATGGAAGTCCTTCTGAGTAGGACTGCCAGTGCAGATACGGATCCCATGGCCCCCCCTGATGTGCAGCAAGGTGGTCTCAAGCCACCTGCAAGCGCTGAGGTGGACCTGACCCATGAGAGGGATGTTGGTGGCAGAGAACAAGGAAGTGGGGGCTCCTCTCCATGCACTCACACTTCCATGCCACTGCCAAGTCCTCGGTCAGAGCCCCACCAGAGTCCCCACCCAACTGAGATCGGCGTCTCAACCCCTGCACAGCCGCAGGAGCAGCAGACTGTTGCCGAACCCTCACAGGTTCGCAACCACAGAGGACGCCTGCCAAAGGTGTCGAGACACGAGCAGCAAGAAAGTGAGCAAGGGGTCCTCACATCTGCTGATGCCAAGGGGGAACCACCACGTAGGAGCACGCGTAAGAGAAAGATACTGCACAAATAGTCACAAGGGTAGTCACTTGGGTGAAATGTAATGTTAAATGTTGAAAAGCCATCAGTTGGTTATCGTAAATACAAATTCTGATGGCAACTGTTGCGGTTGTGGCGTGTGTCATTTCGCTAATGGGACTTCCACATTGAGGGCTTAGGATCATTTGCAGTTGTCAGTATGGTGGTCAGAGTGCTAGGAATCTGATGGTTCTTGGCCATTGTCGATGGTCTGATAAGAAGGTGCGAGGCAAAATTGTTTGACTGTGCAGGCTAAACAAACCTGGCCAAGATGAGTGCGTCCCTTGCATCCCAGGCAGCAATGTGGTTGCGCGCTGGCGCCTTCTGGGCTGTGCAGCTTCAGGTGGGTAAGCAGCTGTTTGGCACTCCTGTTGTTGCTGCTGCTGTTGGTGGTGCTGTTGTTCATGGTTCTGCTGCTGCCACGGCTGGTCTTCGTCCGAATCTGATGTCCAGGAGGAAAGGAAACATAGAAACATAGAAACATAGAAGATAGGAGCAGGAGTAGTCCAGTCGGCCCCTCGAGCCTGCTCCGCCATTCAATGCGATCATGGCTGATCATCCAAATTCAGTACCTGGTCCTGCTTTCTCCCCAGACCCCTTGATCCCTTTAGCCTTAAGAAATATATCTAACTCCTTCTTGAATATATTTCATGAATTGGCCTCTACTGCCTTCTGTGGTAGAGAATTCCACAGGTTCACCACTCTCTGGGTGAAGAAATTCCTCCTCATTTCTGTCCTAAATGGCCTACCCCTTATCCTTAGACTGTGACCCCTGGTTCTGGACTCCCCGACCATCAGAAACATCCTTCCTGCATCTAGTCTGTCCAGTCCTGTCAGAATTTTATAAGTTTCAATGAGATCCCCTCTCATTCTTCTAAACTCCAGCGAGTACAAGCCCAATCGACCCAATCTCTCCTCATATGTCATTCCTGCCATCCCAGATATCAGCCTGGTGAATCTTCGCTGAACTCCTTCCATGGCAAGAACATCCTTCCTCAGATAAGGCGACCAAAACTGCACACAATACTCAAGATGTGGTCTCACCAAGGCCCTGTACAACTGCAGCAAGACATCCTTGTTCCTGTACTCGAACCCTCTTGCTACGAAGGCCAACATACCATTTGCCTTCTTAACCGCCTGCTGCACCTGCATGCTTACCTTCAACGACTGGTACACAAGGACACCCAGGTCTCATTGCACTTCCCCTTCTCCCAATCTATTGCCATTCAGATAATAATCTGCCTTCCTGTTTTTGCCACCAAAGTGGATAACCTCACATTTATCCACGTTATATTGCATCTGCCATGCTTCTGCCCAATCACCCAACATGTCCAAATCATCCTGGAGTTTCTCGGCATCCTTCTCACAGCACACACACCCACCCAGCTTTGTGTCTTCTGTAAATTTGGAGATATTGGCCCAGAAATTCAGGTCGGGGGCTTCCCGCGGGTGCAAGCGCCCGACCTGCACTTACCTTGCGCGACGGCAGTTGAGCTCTGGGCTCCCGTGGAATTCCTCTCCGGGGCCTCCTCCAACAGCCGGCGCGCTGTGCTTGCGTGTCCCAGGGGCGTAGTTAGTGCGATGCATCCCCTGGGATCACGTGAGCCATGGGCAGCCAATCAGAGGAGGGAAAAGCCCATTCATAAGATTGACAGGAAGACCTGTCTAAACTTATGAATATACGGGCCCCAAAATAACAGTAAACCTTCAAATAATTTTTTTTTCAATCACACTTTTTAAATAAACTATAAATTACATTAAATAACTATTTTAAACAATAATAAACTTTTGAAAAAAATAATTTTATAAAAAAATGGGGCTAAAAATAAAATTACCTTGCTTTAAAGTATTTAAAAATAATAAACCTGTGGAAATTTTTAAAAATTTTAATTAATTGACCACTTACCTTTTAAAATGCAGGCCTTACGCCTGGTTTTTACATTTCAAAAATCTAAAGACTTACCCTCATGTAAAAACCTGTAAAAAAAATGTAAGTTCAAAGCGCACGCGCAGACTCCCGCGCGCATGCATTCGACCTCTGAACCCCTTCGTTCAGAGGAACGGAAGTGCCGGTTTCCCACGCATGCGCAGTGCATGCAAGAAACCGGCACTTCCATCAGGTCCACGCGTGAGTACCCCGTGCGTACTCACGCATTGGGACCCGAATTTCTGGGCCATTACATCTAGTTCCCTTGTCTAGATCATTAATATATATTGTGAATAGCTGGGGTCCAAGGACCGATCCCTGCGGTACCCCACCAGTCACTGCCTGCCAGTCAGAAAAAGATCCGTTTATTCCAACTCTTTGCTTTCTGTCTGCCAATCAGTTCTCTATCCAAGTCAATACCTTGCCCCCAATCCCATGTGCCTTAACTTTACATGCTAATCTCTTATATGGGACCTTATCGAAAGCCTTCTGAAAGTCCAAATACACCACATGCACTGGTTCTCCCTTATCTATTTTACCAGTTACATCCTCAAAAAATTCCAGTAGATTAGTCAAGCACGATTTACCTTTTATAAATCCATGTTGACTTTGTCCGATCCTGTCACTGTTTTCCAAGTGCTCTGCTATTACATCTTTTATAATGGACTCTAGCATTTTCCCCACTACCGATGTCAGGTCTGTAATTCCCCGTTTTCTCTCTACCACCTTTTTTGAATAGTGGGGTAACATAAGCTACCCTCCAATCCATGGGTACAGTTCCAGATTCCATCAAATGCTGGAAGATGATCAGCAATGCATCTACTATTTCTAGGGCCACTTCCTTAAGCACCCTAGGATGTAGATTATCAGGCCCTGGGGATTTATCGGCCTTCAATCCCATCAATTTCCCTAACACCTCCCACAGTCCAAAGATGTGCGGGTTAGGTTGATTGGCTATGATAAAATTGACCCTTAGTGTTAGGGGGATTAAATACGTGGGGTTACGGGGATAGGGGTGGGATATGTGTTGGTGTAGGGGTTACGGGGATCGGGTGGGATATGTATCGGTGCAGGCTCGATGGGCCGAAATGGCCTCTATCTGCACTGTGGGGTTTCTGTGATTCTGTGATTCTGTGAACACCATTTCCCTACAAATACTGATTTCTTTTAGCTCCTCCCTTTCATCAGGCCCTATGTTCCCCGACATCTCTGGGAGGTTATTTGTGTCCTCCTTTGTGAAGACAGAACCAAAATATGTATTTAATTGGTCAACCATTTCTTTGTTCCCCATTATAAATTCCCCTGATTCTGACTGCAAGGGACCTAAGCTTGACTTCACCAATCATTTTCTCTTCACATATCTATGAAAGCTTTTACAGTCAGTTTTTATGTTCCCTGCAAGCTTACACTCATACACTATTTTCCCCTTTTTAATTAATCCCTTTGTCCTCCTTTGTTGAACCTAAACTGCTCCCAATCCTCAGGTTTACTGCTTTTTCTGGTCAATTTATGCGTCCTCTCCTTGGATCTTATGCTATCCCTAATTTCCCTTGTTAGCCACGGCTGAATCACCTTTTTTGTTTTATTTTTATGCCAAACTGGGATGAACAAATTCTGTAGTTCATCCATGCGGTCTTTGAATGTTTGCAATTGCCTATCCACCGTCAACCCTTTGAGTGACATTCCCCAATCAATCCTACCCAATTCGCGCCTCAGACCATTGTAGTTTCCTTTATTTAAATTCAGGACCCTAGTCTCTGAGTCAACTGCTTCATTCTCCATCTTAATGAAGAATTCTATCATATTATGATCGCTCTGACCCAAGGGGCCTCGTACAACAAGATTGCTAATTAATCCTTTCTCGTTACATAATACCCAGTCTAAGATGGCGTGATCTCTGGTTGGTTTCTCGACATATTGATCCAGGAAACCATCCCGTAAACACTCCAGGAATTCCTCCTCCACAGTATTGTTACTAATTTGGTTAGAAACATAGAAACATAGAAGATAGGAGCAGGAGTAGGCCATTCGGCCCCTCGAGCCTGCTCCGCCATTCAATGAGATCATGGCTGATCATCGAAATTCAGTACCCTCTCCCTGCCTTCTCCCCATATCTCTTGATCCCTTTAGCCTTAAGAAATATATCCAACTCCTTCTTGAATATACTTAATGAACTGGCCTCCACCGCCCTCTGTGGCAGAGAATTCCACAGGTTCACCACTCCCTGGGTGAAGAAATTCTCCCTCATTTCAGTCCTAAATGGCTTACCCTTTATCCTTAGACTATGACCCCTGGTTCTGGACACCCCGACCATTGGAAACACCCTTCCTGCATCTCGTCTGTCCAGGCCTGACAGAATTTTATACGTTTCGATGAGATCCCCTCTCAATCTTCTAAACTCCAGTGAGTATAAGCCCAATCAACACAATCTCTCCTCATACGTCATTCCTGCCATCCTAGGTATCAGCCTGGTGAATCTTCACTGCACTCCTTCCATGGCAAGAACGTCCTTCCTCAGATAAGGCGACCAAAACCGCACACAATACTCAAGGTGCGGTCTCACCAAAGCCCTGTACAACTGCAGCAAGACATCCTTGTTCCTGTACTCAAACCCTCTTGCTACGAAGGCCAACATACCATTTGCCTTCTTAACCGCCTGCTGCACCTGCATGCTTAGCCCAATCTATATGTAGATTAAAGTCACCCATGATGACTGCCGTGCCCTTATGGCATGCTTCTCTACATTCCCTTTTAATGCCATCCCCATCCTCGGCATTACTGTTTGGAGGTCTATATACCACTCCCACTAACATTTTCTGCCCCTTGGTATTTCTCAGTTCTACCCATACAGATTCCACATCATCAGAGCTAATATCCTTCCTTACAATTGTGTTAATCCCTTCTTTAACCAGCAATGCTACCCCACATCCCTTTCCTTTTTGCCTATCTTTCCTGAATATTGAATACCCCTGGATGTTGAGTTCCCAGCCTTGGCCACCCTGGAGCCATGTTTCCGTAATCCCAATCAAAGCATATTCATTTACCTCTATTTGCGCAGCTAATTCATCCACCTTATTATGAATGCTCCTCGCATTAAGACACAAAGCCTTCAGGCTTGTTTTTTTAACGCTCTTTTTTTTTTTATTCATTGATGGGATGTGGGCGTCGCTGGCTAGGCCTGCATTTAGTGCCCATCCCTAATTGCCCTTGAGAAGATGGTGGTGAGCCGCCTTCTTGAACCGCTGCAGTCCATATGGTGTAGGTACACCCACAATGCTGTTAGGAAGGGAGTTCCAGGATTTTGGCCCAGCGACAGTGAAGGAACGGCGATACAGGTCCAAGTCAGGATGGTGTGTGGCTTGGAGGGGAATTGTAGGTGGTGATTGTATTGATTTCTTTGTGGGTTCAATGATGAGACATTTATGAAAGAGAATGAGTTTTAATCTAAAGTCTGTTCAACTTTTTATACAGCTTTACAGGAGACACGATGCTAGTGATCCATCTAGAATGAAACTGAAACTAAACCCAAACTGCTTGTCTCTCACATGACCTCTGCTGGTCAGGCATAAGTAATCAATACCTGCAAACATGCTATTAAGGCATCATAATCGAACAGGCAAATACCATCTCTATTTGCTGATATCATTACAGTGATGTTCCCATGCGTCTGCTGCCCTTGTCCTTCTAAGTGGTAGAGGTCACGGGTTTGGAAGGTGCTGTTGAAGGAGCTTTGGTGAGTTGCTGCAGTGCATCTTGCAGATGGTACACACTGCAGCCACAGTGCGCCGGTGGTGGAGGGAGTGAATGTTGAAGGTGGTGGATGGAGTGCCAATCAAGCGGGCTGCTTTATCCTGAATGGTGTCGAGCTTCTTGAATGTTGTTGGAGCTGCACTCATCCAGGCAAGTGGAGAGTATTCCATCACACTCCTGACTTGTGCCTTGTAGATGGTGGAAAGGCTTTGGGGAGTCAGGAGGTGAGACCCTCGCCGCAGAATTCCCAGCCTCTGGCCTGCTCTTGCAGCCACAGTATTTATATGGCTGGTCCAGTTCAGTTTCTGATCAATGGTAACCCCCAGGATGTTGATAGTGGGGGATTCAGTGATGGTAATGCCATTGAATGTCAAGGGGAGATGGTTAGAGCCTCGCTTGTTGGAGATGGTCATTGCCTGGCACTTATGTGGTGCGAATGTTACTTGCCACTTGTCAGCCCAAGTTTGAATGCTGTCCAGGTCTTGCTGCATATGGACACAGACTGCGTCAGTATCTGATGAGTCTCGAATGGTGCTGAACAGTGTGCAATCATCAGCGAACATCCCCACTTCTGACCTTATGATGGAGGGAAGGTCATTGATGAAACAGCTGAAGATGGTTGGGCCTAGGACACTGCCCTGAGGAACTCCTGCAGTGATGTCATGTGACTGAGATGAATGACCTCCAACAACCACAGCCAACTTCCTTTGTGCTAGGTATGATTCCAACCAATGGAGAGTTTTCCCCTTGATTCCCATTGACTTCAGTTTTGCTAGGGCTCCTTGATGCCACACTCGATCAAATGCTGCCTTGATGTCAAGGGCAGTCACTCTCACCTCACCTCTTGAGTTCAGCTCTTTTGTCCTATTGTACTCCTATCAGAATTATTATTTACTGTGGCCACGTTTGATTTAAACCGTTGATTTCTCTGGCTGCCACTTTTGTTTTTCTCCTTCCTATCTTTTGCTTTTATCCTTGTTTCCCTTTCCTCTGTCTCCCTGCTCAGGTTCCCAACCCCCTGCCATTTTAGTTTAAACCCACCCCCAGAGCACTAGAAAACACTCCCCCTAGGACATCGGTCCTGGCCCTGCCCAAGTGTAAACCATCCGGTTTGAACTGGTCCCACCTCCCCCAGAACCAGTTCCAATGTCCCAGGAATTTGAATCCCTCCCCCTCCCACCATTCCTCTAGCCACGTATTCACCTGAAATATCCTTCTATTTCTACTCTGACTAGCACTTGGCACTGGTAGCAATCCTGAGATTACTACCTTTGAGGTCCTATTTTTTAATTTACCTCCTAACTCCCTATATTCAGCTTTTAGGACCTCATCCCATTTTTTACCTATATCGTTGATACCTATATGCACCACAACAACTGGCTGTTCACCCTCCCGTTCCAAAATGTTCTGCAGCCGCTCTGAGACATCCTTGACCCTTGCACCAGGGAGGCAACACACCATCCCGAGACAGGATTAATTAAAAATGTCCTAGTAAAGGATCCCCTTGGAATGAGTGACCATAACATGGTTGAATTCCATATTCAGTTAGAGGGTGAGGAGGCTGTATCTCAAACAAGCGTGCTAAGCTTGAATAAAGGAGACTATGAAGGTATGAGAGCGGAATTGAGTAAAGTGGATTGGGAAAATAGGTTAAAGGATGAGACGATACATGATCAGTGGTGTACATTTAAGGAGTTATTTTACAAATTCCAAAAAAAGTATATTCCACTGAGAAAAAAAGGGTGTAAAAGAAAAGACAGCCATCCGTGGCTAAGTAAAGAAATTAAGGATAGTATTCGACTAAAAACAAGGGCATATAAGGTAGCCAAATCTAGTGGGAGGATAGAGGATTGAGAAAACTTTAAAAGACAGCAAAAAATAACAGAAAGATTGATTAAGAAAGGGAAGATAGATTATGAAAGTAAATTAGCAAAAAATATAAAGACAGATAGTAAGAGTTTTTATAGTTATATAAAAAGAAAAAGGGTGGCTAAAGTAAATGTTGGTCCCTTAGAGGATGAGACCGGGAAATTAATGGTGGGAAATATGGAGATGGCAAAAACACTGAATGAATATTTTGTATCAGTCTTTACAGTAGAGGAAACCAAGAATATCCCAACACTTGACAAGCAGGGGGCTATAGGGGGGGAGGAGCTAAATACGATTAAAATCACAAAGGAAGTAGTACTTGGTAAAATAATGGGACTCAAGGTGGATAAATCACCTGGACCTGATGGCTTACATCCCAGGGTTTTGAGGGACGTGGCGGTAGGGATTGTGGATGCATTGGTAATAATCTTCCAAAACTCCCTGGACTCAGCAAAGGTCCCGGCAGACTGGAAAACTGCTAATGTAACACCCTTATTTAAAAAGGGCAGTAGACAGAAGGCTGGAAACTATAGACCGGTTAGCCTAACATCTGTGGTAGGTAAAATTTTGGAGTCCATTATTAAGGAGACAGTAACAGGACATTTGGATAATCATAATTTAATAAGACAAAGTCAGCATGGTTTTATGAAGGGGAAGTCATGTTTGACAAATTTGCTGGAGTTCTTTGAGGAAGTAACATATAGGGTGGATAAAGGTGAACCAGTGGACGTAGTGTATTTAGACTTCCAAAAGGCATTTGACAAGGTGCCACACAAAAGATTATTGCTTAAGATAAAAAATCATGGGATTGGGGGTAATATTCTGGCATGGATAGAGGATTGGCTATCTAACAGAAGGCAGAGAGTTGGGATAAATGGTTCATATTCAGACTGGCAATCAGTAACCAGTGGTGTTCCGCAGGGGTCAGTGCTGGGTCCCCAACTCTTTACAATCTATATTAACGATTTGGAGGAGGGGACCGAGTGTAACACATCAAAGTTTGCAGATGATACTAAGATGGGAGGGAAAGTAGTGAGTGAGGAGGACATAAAAAACCTGCAAGGGGACATAGACAGGCTAAGTAAGTGGGCAGAGATTTGGCAGATGGAATACAATACTGGAAAGTGTGAGGTTATGCACTTTGGCAGGAAAAATCGTAGAGCAAGTTATTATCTTAATGGCAAGAAACTTGAAAGTACTGAAGTACAAAGGGATCTGGGGGTCCTGGTGCACGAAACTCAAAAGGTTAGTATGCAGGTGCAGCAAGTGATTAAGAAGGTCAATGGAATGTTGGCTTTCATTGCTAGGGGGATAGAATATAAAAATAGGGAGGTATTGCTTCAGTTGTACAAGGTATTGGTGAGACCGCACCTGGAATACTGCGTACAGTTTTGGTGTCCATACTTAAGAAAGGACATACTTGCTCTCGAGTCAGTACAAAGAAGGTTCACTCGATTAATCCTGGGGATGAGGGGATGGACATATGAGGAGAGGTTGAGTAGATTGGGACTCTACTCATTGGAGTTCAGAAGAATGAGAGGCGATCTTATTGAAACATATAAGATTATGAAGGGGTTGGATCGGGTGGATGCAGGGAGGATGTTCCAGATGATGGGTGAAACTAGAACTAGGGGGCATAGTCTTAGAATAAGGGGCTGCTCTTTCAAAACTGAGATGAGGAGGAACTACTTCACTCAGAGGGTGGTAGGTCCATGGAATATGCTGCCCCAAAAAGCTGTCGAAGCTACATCATTACATAAATTTAAAACAGAAATAGACAGTTTCCTAGTAGAAAAGGGAATTAAGGGTTACGGGGAGCGGGCAGGAATTTGGACATGAGTCTAGGTTCGGATAGGTCATGGCCCTGTGGGTAGCGGAGCGGGCCCAGGGGCCGTGTAGCCTGATCCTGCTCCTGTTTTCGTGTGTCTAATGCTGTTAGATTCAGGAGATAGTCCTGTCATAGTGGATTGGCGGTTAGGATCAGATCAGCCATGATCTTATTGAATGGCGGAGCAGGCTCGAGGGGCCAATTGGCCTACTCCTGCTCCTATTTCTTATGTTCTTATGTTCTTATCCTGGAGTCTCGTTTGCGGCCGTAGAAACGCCTATCTATTCCCCTTACAATAGAATCCCCTGTTACTACAGCTCTACCCTTCCCATGCTTCTGGTATATGCCTCAGTTGAGGAAGCGCTCAGTCAAGGTGGGGGGAGGGGTTTCCCAGGCGGTCACACTGGAGATGGGTGTCAGGCTCCAAACTTCCATGGTTATGGTTATGCCTGCCAAAGGTTCCCCCAGACCTGAGACAATGAAGTCCTGCCACCTGCAAAAGATGACTGATCAAATCTCCTATTTAATGGTGGAACTGCAGCTGATAGCCAGCAATCCAATTGTGCTACCGTCATGTTTCACCGTCGTGTTTCAGAGGAGGCGTGCATCATGTAGGAAAAGTGTTAAAATCAGAAAGACCTCTCAAAATGGGATTATAGAGGCAATTCAGTGGTTGTTAAGGGCCTTAGGGACCTATCCCGCCTCTTGGAGGCAGGACGGAGACGGGATCAGAAACCATACATTTGGGAAAATTGCTTGGAGGCGGGATGGAGGCGGGGTCGGACCCGCCCGCCACTTTTTGCAATTTTACCACCCCACACATCTCCATTCCCGTCTCCTCATGCCTGGCTAAATCGAGCCCTATGAGTTTGGAGTCTGTAAATCGCAGAGGCATCTTATTTGAATATATACTGGCATTGGCTGAGCGCAGCTGCCATATAACACAGGAGTACTGCAGTGGGAAATTAGAAATTGAAGCAACAAGCCTTTAAAGAATCTAGAATGGCTGAAGCAAAAAGAATACAAAAAGAAAATACTGCAGATGCTGGAAATCTGAAATAAAAACGGAAAATGCTGGGGAAACTCAGCAGGTCAGGCAGCATCTGTGAAGAGAGAAACAGAGTTAACATTTCAGGATGATGACCTTTCGTCAGAACTGGAAAAAAACAAGAAATGGAACAGATTTTTAAGCAAGTGAAGAGGCTGGGAAAGGGGGAGGGGATGAAAGAACAAAAGGGAAGGTCTGTGATAGGATGGAAGGCGGGAGAGATTAAGAGACAGTGGCCTAGAAATTGGGTTTTGGCTTAGCCAGGGCTTTAGCGCCGGAAGTTAGTGCCGGCGCTAAGTCCCCCTGCGCGCGCCAAAAATTCAGCAGGGCCGCGCCCAAACGGCTGCCGGCGCTACTGAAGGGTCTTTGCGGCGGTAAATCGGCGCTAACTGCCGTTTCGCGCCACAATTCCGGCGCTGCGGCTCCCGATGCGGTGCGGCAGGCTCGGGAAGTGCAGGCCTCCTCCTTCCGTTAAGGAGGAGCTGCCTGCACCCGGCCGCGGCCCGCGCAAATCTGTCTAAAAATGAGCCCGGCACCTCGGACAAGTGCTGGGCTTGCATCTGTTCCGGGGGGTGGGGGGGAGAAGTCCGGGGAGGGAGCTGCGGGCAGGCGGCCGGCGGGAAAGCGGCCGGCCGCCGCGGGGCCTTTAATGCGCCGGCGCAAACTCATGCAAGACTCTGTTGCCAGAGTCTTAGTTGCGGCTGCCACGGGCGAGGCGGCCGCAACTGAATTTCGGCGCTAGGGCCCGTCGGCATGGCAACCGGGACGCTGCGCACACCGATGACGTCATCGGTGCCGGCGCAGCGCTACCGGTGCAACGCCGATTTAGGGCCCCAGGGAATTTTTAAACCGGCCATAACTCTGGCGCTAGTCCCTCTAGCGCCTCAAAAGCGGCGCTAAGGCAACTGAATTTCTAGGCCATTAAGAGATATTCAAGGCAAAAGGAAATGGTAATGGAACAGGTTAAGAAACAAAGGATGGCTCTAGATGAAGTTTAAATTGTGCTGGCAGAATGAAAGACAGCTGCCATGTGGGAAAGAAGAAAAAAAGACACAGACAAAAAGTGTGGATAAAAAATATATACATATATATATACATATACTTGCTGGAGTGCCCGGCGGTGCCGAGGGTTTTTTGAGGGCATATTGTTGTTGGAAGAGAGAGAGAGAGAGACTGGGGGGAGAGAGCGACTGGGGGGAAGAGAGAGAGAGAGCGACTGGGGGGAAGAGAGAGAGCGACTGGGGGGAAGAGAGAGAGCGACTGGGGGGAAGAGAGAGAGCGACTGGGGGGAAGAGAGAGAGCATCTGGGGGGAAGAGAGAGAGCGACTGGGGGAAGAGAGAGAGTGACGGGGGGAGAGAGAGAGCGACTGGGGGGAAGAGAGAGAGTGAATGGGGGGAAGAGAGAGAGCGACTGGGGGAAGAGAGAGAGCGACTGGGGGGAAGAGAGAGAGCGACTGGGGGAAAGAGAGAGAGCCTCTGGGGGGAAGAGAGAGAGTGACTGGGGGGAAGAGAGAGAGCGACTGGGGAAGAGAGAGAGCGACTGGGGGGAAGAGAGAGAGTGACTGGGGGAGAAGAGAGAGACAGGGGGAAGAGAGAGAGAGAGAGGGAAGGAGTGAGAGAGAGGGAAGGAGAGAGAGACAGAGAGCGAAGGAGAGAGAGAGAGGGAAGGAGAGAGAGAGAGAGGGAATGAGAGAGAGAGAGGGAATGAGAGAGAGAGGGAAGGAGAGAAAGGCGAAGGGGGTAGGGGAAGGGGGGTAGGGGAAGGGGGGGTAGGGGAAGGGTGGGTGGGGGGTGGGGGGAAGGGGGGAAAGGGGGGTGGTGGGGAGGTGGGAGGGGGGAGGGAAGGGGGGTGGGAGAGGGGGAAAGGGAAGGGGAAGGGGGTAAGGGGGAATGGGAAGAGGAAAGGGGGGGAAGGGGGTGTGGGGGTGAAGGGGGGGTGGCGGTAAGGGGGGGTGGGAAGGGGGGTGGGGGGAGAAAGGGTGGGAAGGGGGTGGGGGGGAGAAAGAGGGGGGAAGGGAAGGGGTGGGGGAGGAAGCGGGTGGGGGAGGAAGGGGGTGGGAAGGGGCTGGGGAGGAAAGGGGTGTGGGGGAAGGGGGGGAAGAAGGGAGGAAGGGAGGGAGGAAGAAGGGGGGGAAGGGGGGGAAGGGGGGAAGGGGGAAAATACATACAGACAGACAGACAGACAGAAGAGCTATCTGTCTATCTATCTCCTATCTATATATATAAAGCGGCTCTTCTGTCTGTCTGTCCCGATGTCTGTCTGTCTGTCTGTCCGCCTGGTCTCTATACGTTTGGAAGTTACAGAGCGTACCGACGTGCGCGTCGCCTCAAAAGAAAGCTTGTGATTCCGGACCGGTCATAGGCGTATTTACGTTTCGGCCGGACAAAAATCCCGCCCGCGGTATCCCAAAAACGTTCAGCGTTCCGCTCAGTAGCATCTCATTAGCGACCGTGTGACGTCGAGGTCTTCCTACAGTTGAGTGTCGAGTGACTCGACGATTGACCAATCCTACGCTTCGGTGACCTGACCGGTCGACCAATCGGTGCGGTGTGTGGGCGGGCCTTATCCTTCTGAACCGAGGTGAGTGGCCGCCATCTTGATTTTCCACGATTTTTTCCCCCACACTTTCTGTGTGTTAGGGAACTAAGGTAAATATTTCAATTATGTGTTAGGCAATTAATTAACAATTTATTTGAGTTTTATATTGTGTTTAGCAACCCCCCCCCCTCCTCCTCACCCTCGCGCAGGGGGGACTCGGGGCCTGAAGCTGAAAAAATTTCTCTCTCTCTCTCTCTTTCTTCTCTCTCTCTCTCTCCTTCTCCTCTTCCCTCTCTCTCCTTCTCCTCTTCCCTCTCTCCTCTTCCCTCTCTCTCCTTCTCCTCTTCCCTCTCTGTCTCTCTCTACTTCCCCCTCTCAGGTGTCGTGGACGGAGCGCGGGCGCGCCGCCCGAAGTTTCCCGCTCGCTAACGGCCTTGCCGGCTCCCGCGGGCCGCTCGCACTGACCGCGCATGCGCCGCCCGCACTCACCGCGCATGCGCCGCCCGCATGCAGCGGCCGTCCATCAGCCGCGCGATACGCGGGGGACCTCAGCAATGGCACCGGACCTCAGGCGCTAGGCAGGGGGAGGGGCCGGAGAGAGGGACAGAGGGGAGTGGGGGAGCGGGGGAGGGGAGGGGAGGGAGGGGAGGGGAGGGAGAGAGGGGAGGGGAGGGAGGGAGGGAGGGGGAGGGGAGGGGAGGGAGAGAGGGGAGGGGAGGGAGAGAGGGGAGGGAGGGATAAGACAGGGAGAGGACATGACAGGGAGAGGGGGGACGCACAGGGGCAGGGAGACCAAACGCCCCAAAATTGCCCTCGCGCCCCAAAATTGCCCTCGCAATGCGGGGCTCCCCAGCTAGTATCTATATATCTAAAGCGGCTCTTCTGTCTGTCTGTCTGTCTGTCCGCCTGGTCTCTATACGTTTGGAAGTTACAGAGCGTACCGACGCGCGCGTCACCTCAAAAGAAAGCTTGCGATTCCGGACCGGTCATAGGCGTATTTACGTTTCGGCCGGACAAAAATCCCGCCCGCGGTATCCCAAAAACGTTCAGCGTTCTGCTCATTAGCATCTCATTAGCGACCGTGTGACGTCGAGGTCTTCCTACAGTTGAGTGTCGAGTGACTCGACGATTGACCAATCCCACGCTTCGGTGACCTGACCGGTCGACCAATCGGTGCGTGTGTGGGCGGGCCTTATCCTTCTGAACCGAGGTGAGTGGCCGCCATCTTGATTTCCACGATTTTTTCCCCCACACTTTCTGTGTGTTAGGGAACTAAGGTAAATATTTTAATGATGTGTTAGGGAATTAAATAACAATTTATTTGTGTTTTAAATTGTCTTTAGCAACAGGAGGAACTGAAGTGATCCCCTAACCGCCGCCGTCCCCAAACCGGCGTTTTTAAAAATCAAAAAAATTTCTCCCTCTCTCTCTCCCCTCTCTCTCTCCTTCTCATCTTCCCCTCTCTCCCTCTCCTTCTCTCTCTCCTCTTCCCTCTCTCTCTCTCTCCTTCTCCTCTTCCCTCTCTCTCTCTCTCTACTTCCCCCTCTCAGGTTTCACGGAGCGCGGGCGGGCCGCCCGAAGTTTCCCGCTTGCTAATGGCCGCCAGGCCGCCCTTGCCTGCTCCCGCGGGCCGCCTCGCGCTGGCCGCACTGACCGCGCATGCGCCGGCCGCACTGACCGCGCATGCGCCGGCCGCACTGACCGCGCATGCGCCCCCCCAGTCGCTCTCTCTCCCCCCCAGTCGCTCTCTCTCCCCCCCAGTCGCTCTCTCTCCCCCCCAGTCGCTCTCGCTTTCCGCCCCAGTCGCTCTCGCTTCCCCCCCAGTCGCTCTCGCTTCCCCCCCAGCCGCTCTTGCTTCCCCCCCCAGTCGCTCTCGCTTCCCCCCCGTCGCTCTCGCTTCCCCCCATCGCTCTCGCTTCCCCCCCAGTCACTCTCGCTTCCCCCCCCAGTCGCTCTCGCTTCCCCCCCCAGTCGCTCTCGCTTCCACCCCCCAGTCGCGCTCTCTCTCTCTCTCTGTCTCCCAGTCTCTCTATCTCTCTCTCTCCCCAGTCTCTCTCTCCCTTCCCGTCTCTCTCCCCAGTCTCTCTCTCCCTTCCCGTCTCTCTCCCCCAGTCTCTCTCTCCCTTCCCCTGTCTCTCTCCCCCGGTCTCTCTCTCTCTCCCGTCTCTCCCCCAGTCTCTCTCTCCCGTCTCTCCCCCAGTCTCTCTCTCTCTCCCGTCTCTCCCCCAGTCTCTCTCTCTCCCGTCTCTCTCCCCCAGTCTCTCTCTCTCCCCCAGTCTCTCTCTCTCCCCCAGTCTCTCCCCCATCTCTCTCTCTCTCCCCCAGTCTCCCTCTCTCCCCCAGTCTCCCTCTCTCCCCCAGTCTCCCCTTCTCCCCCAGTCTCCCTCACTCCCCCAGTCTCCCTCTCTCCCCGTCTCCCTCTCTCCCCCAGTCTCCCTCTCTCCCCCTCAGTCGCTCTCTCTCTCCCCCCTCAGTCTCTCTCTATCTCCCCCCTCAGTCTCTATCTCCCCAGTCTCTCCCTCTCTCTCCACGTCTGTCTCACCCCTCAGTCGCTCTCTCTCTCCCTCAGTCTCCCCATTCTCTCTCTCTCCCCAGTCTCTCTCCTCTCTCTCACTCCCAATCTCTCTCTCTCTCTCACTCCCAATCTCTCTCTCTCAGTCCGAATCTCTCTCTCTCTCACACTCCCAATCTCTCTCTCTCACACTCCCAATCTCTCTCTCTCACACTCCCAATCTCTCTCTCTCACACTCCCAATCTCTCTCTCTCTCACACTCCCAATCTCTCTCTCTGACACTCCCAATCTCTCTCTCTGACACTCCCAATCTCTCTCTCTCTCACACTCCCAATCACTCTCTCTCACAGTCCGAATCTCTCTCTCTCTCACACTCCCAATCTCTCTCTCTCACTCCCAGAATCTCTCTCTCTCTCACACTCCCAATCTCTCTCTCTGACACTCCCAATCTCTCTCTCTCACACTCCCAATCTCTCTCTCTCTCACACTCCCAATCACTCTCTCTCTCAGTCCGAATCTCTCTCTCACACTCCCAATCTCTCTCTCACTCCCAGAATCTCTCTCTCTCTCACTCCCAATCTCTCTCTCTCCCAATCTCTCACACTCCCAATCTCTCTCTCTCTCTCTCTCTCTCACTCTCCCAATCTCTCTCTCACACTCCCAATCTCTCTCTCTCTCACACTCCCAATCTCTCTCTCACTCCCAATCTCTCTCTCTCACACTCCCAATCTCTCTCTCTCTCTACTCCCAATCTCTCTCTCTCTCACACTCCCAGTCTCTCTCTCTCTCACACTCCCAATCTCTCTCTCTCTCTCTCACACTCCCAATCTCTCTCTCTCTCACACTCCCAATCTCTCTCTCTCACACTCCCAATCTCTCTCTCTCACTCCCAATCTCTCTCTCTCACTCCCAATCTCTCTCTCTCTCACTCCCAATCTCTCTCTCTCTCACTCCCAATCTCTCTCTCTCACACTCCCAATCTCTCTCTCTCACACTCCCAATCTCTCTCTCACACTCCCAATCTCTCTCTCTTTCCTTCCATCTCTCTCTCTCTCTCCTTCCCCCCCTCTCTCTCTCTCTCTCTCTCTCTCTCCTTCCTTCCCTCTCTCTCCGTCCCTCTCTCTCTCTCTCCTTCCCTCTCTCTCTTCCCCCCAGTTGCTCCCCCTCTCTCTTCCAACAACAACATGCCCTCAAAAAGCCTCGGCACCGCCGGGCTCCCCCAGCTAGTATATCTATAAAAGAGCTCTTCTGTCTGTCCTTCCGTCTGTCTGTCTGTCTGTATGTACTTTATACACTCAAAAGTTATAGAGCGTACCTGCACATGTGTTATATCAAAAGAAAGGTTATGATTCCGGAATGGTCATAAGTGTATTTACGTTTTGGTCAGACAAAAATTGTTCAGATGGTATCCAAAAAACGTTCAGAATTCCGCTCATTATCCGCTCATTAGCATTGAGTGACATGAAGGTTGACCAATCGTACAGTCGAGTGACACGACGGTTGACCAATTGCTGCGTCATGGGGGTGGGTTCATTGCATGTGCGGGGGGGCCATCCTAGAGTTGAGTGACGTGACGATTGACCAATCCTACAGTTCAGTGACCTGACGGTTGACCAATCGGTGCGTGTGTGGGCGGGCCTAATCCTTCTGAGCTGAGGTGAGTGGCTGCCATCTTGATTCCTAACTCTTCCTTTCTTTTTCCCACTTTCTGCGTGTTTATTTTCAAATCTAGATTTCCAGCAAAAAAAAAAGTTGCTTTTAAAACAAATTGTTTTTAAAAAAAGTTAATTAATTTGTAAATCTTTTCTCTAACCTCATAAATTTTCCTACCTTTCACCGTTTTTCTAGGCCTCGAAGCCTCGGCCGCTGTTGCCCAGCCACGCCCGAGCGAGGCACCTCCCGTCCTGCTGAAGAAGCGGCCCGCGATCCGCCGCCAACTTTCTAAAGGCTGGCCGGGCGGGTCTGAGCCGAGTGT